>NC_090265.1:720733443-721049943 GCF_040414725.1 Anabrus simplex
TTTATATTTTCTTAAGAGCAGTTGCCTTAAATAAACACATTATGCAAGTCGTGTTATATTTGATAAGATTCCAAAAATCCTGATCAAGAGAAAATAAAGCTGTGGTATTCTACTTAACCTCCAGCAATGTAGTTTTCATCATTTCAGTATTTCTCCGCTGAGTGGAACTCATTCAGTCTACAACATCACAGTTATTCAACATTGTCCAAGTGTAGCCTGTCAAGAATACGTTGGAAGAAATTGAAAAATATCAGATTGGTTATCTGAGCGTGATCACAGTCGGTACATTCACATATTTCGTTAAACTTCGCGGCTGCAAATGATAAAAATGTTTCTGAGATATTTTTCCTTCACAGTATATTTTGTGCTCCGTCTGTCTGTTAGGTCATCAGCCCACAGGCTGGTTGTATCCTCAAATAGCACTATCGATGGCGACGCCAAAATGAGGCGACTAGGCAAGATGAGGAGTAAGGTAGTAAATGTATTGTAAATGTAAGGAATTTACTCAAGGGAAAGGCAAATTTTCTTGAGAAATACCATAAAGCTCCCCGATCTTGAGCTTACTTAAACATTGTGAAGCGCTGTCACTAGCACAAGAAGATAACAGGGTGTACATGTGAACTGGATTGCAATGGACTTGTTCTTGAAGCTGGACTCTTTATAACCGTATGTCCTTTCTGACATCAACCACATCAGGGGAGATAATGAGGTGAAATGAATAACGTGATGTTTGATAGTAAGAAGGGGCGCCATGCTGAGTGGCTCAGACGGTTGGGGCGCTGGCCTTCTGAACCTAACTTGGTATCTTCGATCCTGGCTGAGTCCGGTGCTATTTGAAGGTGCTAAAATACGTCAGCCTGGCACGTGAAAGAACTCATAGGGACAAAATCCCGTTACCTAGGCGTCTCCGAAAACGGTCAAAAGTAGTTAGTGGGACGTAGAAACAGTATTATTACCATAAGAAATGGGGAGGGCAAAGCTCTGTGTCACCATAGCCTACTGCTATCTGAATAGCACTAAGGGCTCTACTCAGGGCTTAGCGTCGCCATCCGACGGACGAATCACCACCAACAGCGTCAATGCCCCCACTCTACATAAACAGGGTAGACAGGTTCGGGATTGAATCCAGGCTTTTGGCAGGCAATCTAGCCATTAGAAATTGTATTCCACCACCTCTCCTACCGTGCAGGCCAACATTCTGATTTTCGACCAACTGGATTCCAACTGTTTCGGACGATGCTTACCCAACGCGTTAACGCCCACAGTCATCACACACTGCTCGGGCCGCAGACGTATTACACCACTTATGTACGAATATTTTTATGCTTCACATTACAGTTTTCATACCACCACCATTATTTTATATAATGTTATAAGGAGACTGCAATTGAAGGTCTGTGGTCCCCGTTATTTTATCGTTTTTCTTTCTTAGGGCCGGTTCTACCACCTACTGGTAAAGTAGCGTGTAATTTGCCCTCCGCGTAAAAGGATGTTTCCGTCCGACCACTCCCAGGTAGCGCTATCGGCAGCATAAATCGTCGTTACCCGGCGCGTAATTTCTCGGCCACTTCGAGGGCCCGATAAGACTTTACCTGCCGGGCAAGTTCTGAGAGCTGAACATTATTAGCTGTATTTCTGGTGATATGCAACTCAAATTAGCTTAGTATACTGAAAAAAGCAGTATACTGTAACAGTGATCGATATTGTATTGCAGGATTTTGAACATTAATGCTTCCCTTTAGTTGCAACGGTCACACCAGCCTCTCGCATCGGTAGCGCAGGGAACACATTTTATACGTCAAGCTTTCGTAAATAAACTCTAAAAGGATGTAAAATCAAAATCTATTTGGAAATCATTTCAAATGGGCTTTAATTTTCTACTTTTTCAATTTTCGGACACGAGATATATATCACTGTATGTATTCTACCTAACCTAAGCGTTTTCGTAGCGTAGTGGTTAATACGTACGCTTCGTAATACGAAGTGTGGAGGTTCGAGTCTTTATTATGACGAATCTTTTTTATTTCCATTATTAGCGTTGTGTTAATCTGTATGCCTCTTTTCATATGTTCTTATCACAATATTATGTCTACTAGGAAAATTGCTTTATATGTATGCTACCTATAGCAAGTGATGTTATGATTAATAGCATATAGGACTGTCGCCCAGGTAGCAGATTCCCTATTAGTTGTTTACATAGGCTTGTAAATTATTTCGAAGAAATTGGAAGCTATTCCATTCCCGAATTCCTCTTCCTATGAATGGATATTTATCCCGATTAGTTCTTTACATTTACAGTACCTTCCAACTTTATCTTCATAAAGTTAAAAATTAAAATGAAATGCTTTATCAATAAATGGAAGCATCTGGAACTATACGAGGTCACAGAACTAGTTGCAAATAGAGCATCGCGGAGATACTTAATTCACAGAAGCCTGCAGATAGAATGCTCAAAGGCAATAAGTCCGTAAAGAAGATGTGTGTGTATCAGGGGCGTATTCTCCTTGAATGCAAGGCATTCATTGCATGCGTTATGATAACACAAAGAACTGTCTGATGTGCGATTTTAGGTTGTTTCAAGTCGAATATTAACGACTTCATCTCTCAGAAGTTCAAAAGGTCCGCGCAACTGTACTGGTTCCGTTGCTTGACTACGTGTGGTGCTGGTGTAGTCTCGCCGTCTACACCACTCTAGGAAGAAAGAGACAGCGAATGGACGAGTTCAGGAAGAAAGGCATTCAATCTTAAAATTGCATTCGGTGGCAGACGTAGTTCTGAAACCCTCCGAACGATGTCGCTGCAATTGGGAACATGCATCATTTTCAAAAATATATTTTTTGAAAAGTACACCAATGAAATAGTACGTAAACGTGTTGCATTGTGGTATGTTGCCTTGTTTTCTACCATTAAAAAAATATTTAATAGTGCCTTTCCGCAAGGCGAGTGAAACGGCCTCTGACGTAAGCGGCGCGCTGTGACGTCACGATCCAGTATCGCATGCAGCTCTACCAGCCGTTGTGCATCAGCCGTTGCTAAAAGCCGATTGTTTATTATATGTGATCGCGAATAACTTCGAAATGACAGAAGAAAGGTTCAAAACAGCACAGTCAGACAATCTACCATGTGTAGGTGTCATCATTCTTGAAAAATGTGACTTTTGTGGCCGCAGAAATTCGCGAATAACAAGCAAGTTTGTAAGTGGCGTCTTTTATGTACGTGCAATGTACTGTAACCCATAGTATTAGGATAACAACGAACCTGGATAGATATCACATCACTTTCAACATTTCCTTCTAGACTGATTCCCCTATTAAAGAATAACATTACATTTTCGGGCTTTCAGCATTAGTAAAGTAAGAAATCGGATTTCAGCACTAACATAAACATATAGGTAGCATTATAGTACTAGTCCGCTTCTGTGGTGTAGTGGTTAATGTGTGCCACTCCCGGAGGCCCGGTTTCGATTCCCGGCTCTGCCATGAAAGTTGAAAACAAATAGTACGAGAGCTGGAACGGGGTCTACTCAGCCTCGGGAGGTCAACTGAGTAGAAGGGTTTCGAATCCCACCTCACCCATCCTCGAAGTGGTTTTTCGTATTTTCCTACTTCTCCTCCAGGCACCTATGGCCACGGCCGTTTCCTTCCCTCTTCCTTGTCTATCCCTTCCGATCCTCCCATCCTCCAACAAGGCCCCTGTTGAGCATAACAGATGAGACCGCCTGGGCGAGGTAATGGTCCTCCTTACCAGTTTCATCTCCATACTCAAAGTCTCACGTTCCAGGACACTGCCCTTGAGGTGGTAGAGGTGAAATCCCTCGCTGAGTCCGAGAGAAAACCAACCCTGAAGGATAAACTGATTAAGAAAGAAAGAAAGAAAGAAAGAAGGAAAGAAAGAAAGAAAGATCATAGTACTATAGGGCTATAATCTATCATTCCCAAAAAATATATATATTTATGGTTGGGACAACTGGCCTACCCACTTCCGGGGCCCATGAAAGAGAATTAAATATCTTTGTGGAGGGAAAAAGTTAAACATGATAAAGTAAATATGACTTCATTTAGTTTTCACAAGTCGGGCTGAGTGGTTCAGACTGTTGAGGTACTGGCCTTCTGACCCCAACTTGGCAGGTTCGATCCTGGTTCAGTCCGGTGGTAGTTGAAGGTGCCTCGTGTCGGTAGATTTACTGGCACGTAAAAGAACTCCTGCAGGACTAAATTCCTGCACATCGGCGTCTCCGAAAATTGTAGAAGTAGTTAGCGGGGCGTGAAGCCAATAACATTAATTACATTTGGCTTTTAACAAGCTGAGCATATCAGGAAAGAAAAGTGTCCTGGTGACATTTTAGTCGCTCAATACAGGAATGTCTTTGGGTGCTGTGACTTTTACTTTTTTTTTTTTTTTTTTGCTGTTTGCTTTACGTCACACCGTCACATATAGGTCTTATGGCGACGATGGGACAGGAAAGGCCTAGGAATGGGAACAAAGCGGCCGTGGCCCTAGGTACAGCCTCAGTATTTGCCTGGTGTGAAAATGGGAAACCACGGAAAATCATCTTCAGGGTTGCCGGGAGTGGGGTTCAAAACCCACTATCTCCCGGATGCGAGCTCACAGCTGCGCGCTCCTAACCGCACGGCCAACTCGCGCGGTATTTTTACCCTTCGGTTTATTGACTTGGCTTGTATGACCTAAAACTTAGGCTAAATTGGATAATATTTTAAACACTTACATCACTATTTTCACCTGTGTGCAATTATGTTATTTATTTCATTAATATTATGATAATTATTATAATTGAGCAAACTTATGTGACCCCAACAGACAAGCATTGGTTTTGTGTAGAGTTATACATTTGTTAAATTCACGTTGTTTCCTTTCATGATGTACACGCCTATCCTTTGTTACATTATAGAGTATTTAGATATAGCCTACATTTCTTTACCAATTAAGCTCTTCAATAAAGACATACATAACTGTCCCATGCCAAGATAGAATTAGAGCTGTCAAAATGGTTCATAACCCCTTTGATTTATTATCTTGACATGGATCACCCAAAACATAGGTTAGGTTTGGAGAATACTTTAATAATCAGCATTATTTAATGCACTGTTTATTACTTTCATATTCCAAGATGTAATTGAAGCATTTAAATAAAGCATCATACATTAAAATTTAAAGTTTTACCACTAGAACAGCTGACATGGAAAAGTGATTTGAAAATTCAAACAAATTCATCTTACGTTAAAATCTTCAAAAAAGTAAACTGTAGACTTTTCCGATATATCACCAGCATTTTTCCGGCTCGCCAAAATCCATTTCTCCCTAGTTTTAGCGTCTTTGGAACATTTATAAACAATTTGTTTGGTACGGTATGCGATGTGCTATTGCACATCGGAAATCTACACCATTTATAAGTTTTCTGCCTCACTGTCTGCGCAGGATTCATTTTAAGTCTAAAATATACCACTCAGATTATTATCCAATGTATAGACCTCGAATTTAACTATACCAGACACTAACGTAAAGTAGAAATACGCGAAGTGTATCCTGCTTCTCACAGCACACTATGTGTTATTTCGTCTGCTAATTCAGTCAACCTGTACGATGACGTACGATGACGTCAGACCAATGAGATCGCGTACTTGCGTGACGTGACATTTTCGTAGATTTTTATCATGTTTGGAGTTATTATTTGTACATTCTGATCACATTTTTGAATTCTGCATGAAATTTTGAATCAGATTAGCATATTTTTAATTAAAACACTGGACCATGCATGTTCCCTATTGAAACTTGGTCAGAATTTGTCACCCTATATCCGTGCCACCCTCTGCCATCTGTTAGCAACTTGGAGAAATTCGGCATCTTTACAGCGAACGGGACCCACAGATTACCCCCCAGCGAGAACCCAACGTGACGAAACTGACCAATGCAACTGGTGTGACTTACCTCCAGTGCTTGAGTTGTGGCTAACTAGTGAGTTAATTCATTGTATTTTCGGTGTTTTATTATATCTTGCGCAGATGTGGTATTAACGATGGATGAGTCTAAAACGGATATAATTGTAAATCAGTTTGAAATCAGTTTACTGGCCGTTCGTTTGATGAAAAGATTCAGATAGTTAAAGCCGGGAGACCTCAACCTTCCCTCGTAAATTTCTTCCTCTTCTTCTTCTTAATAATCTGCTTACCCTCCATGGTTGGCTTTTCCCTCGGACTCAGTGAGGGATCCCTCCTCTACCTCCTCAAGGGCAGTGTACTGGAGCTTCAGACTCTGGGTCGGGGGATGAAACTGGGGAGGATGACCAGTACCTCGCCTCACCTGCTATATTGAACAGGGGCCTTGCGGGGGATGGGAAGATTGGAAGGGATAGACAAGGAAGAGGGAAGGAAGCGGCCATGGCCTGAAGTTAGGTACCATCCCGGCATTTGCCTGGAGGAGAAGTAGGAAACCACGGAAAACCACTTCGAGGATGGCTGAGGTGGGAATCGAACCCACCTCTACTCAGTTGACCTCCCGAGGCTGAGTGGTCTCCGTTCCAGCCCTCGTACCACTTTTCAAATTTCGTGGCAGAGCCGGGAATCGAACCCGGGCCTCCGGGGGTGGCAGCTAATTACACTAACCACTACACCACAGAGGCGAACCCTCGTAAATTTAAAAACAGAAAACAAGAATTGTGTACGCACGTTCAATCCAGAAACTCACAGTAAAACTGTTTGGCTCGAGTTCACCTACATGTAATTAGGGTGAGTAGAATTGAAATTTACTTAATACGTTGTGTTAACTGCATGGTTACTAGTTGCATGCCTCAGTGGAGATTTCAGGATACGCCACTGGTGTGTATGTACATATATGGAAGCGCGTAAAAGAGAGTTAAGAATAACGGCAGGGAACGAAAATACACTTTAAAATGTAAATTAGAAATACGATGAAAACCTACGTACCTTCTATTACGGAGCGAGCGACTTGACCAGTCTACTACGAGAATACCTTTCAAAAACGCTGCCTTGCATGGAAGGTTATAACTGGCGTAAGAAAATGCAATCTCGAGATTTTAATCCCAATTAGGTATTGATATTGAAGATCATAGATTAAAATCACGAAAGCTTGACATGAATCGTTGTCCATAACTCTTAAGACTCCCCTTATTAGGCTTTTTGGTGATAATCAGCAGACGCAAGCACAGGGAAAAAAGACAATCGAAATGGGTTTCATGCATCTGACGATAGATAGCACCACACTCGAAAGCGAGAAATCACTGAAAATCAGTCTAGCCAACTTCGTATATCGGTGTCTAGCTCCGGGTAGCTACCTAGCGCTTGCGCGGAGGTGGTTGGACGCAAGCCAAAGTACCAGCCGATTTACACTTCCAGGTATTTTACCTCCCGGGCAGCTGCCAGCCACTTTACCAGCAGATGGTAGAACCGGCCCTTAATCTACTTACCCTCCAGGATCTGTTTTCCCTCGGACCCAGCGAAGGATCCCACCTCTACCGCCTCAAGGGCAGTGTCCTGGAACTTCAGACTCTGGGTCGGGGGATACAACTGAGGAGGATGACCAGTACGTCACCCAGGAGGCCCCACCTGCTATGCTGAACAGGGGCCTTCCGGGGGGATGGGAAGATTGGAAGGGATAGAGACAAGGAAGAGGGAAGGAAGCAGCCGTTACCTTAAGTTAGGTACCATCCCGGCATTTACCTGGAGGAGAAGTGGGAAACCACGGAAAACCACTTCCAGGATGGCTGAGGTGGAAATCGAACCCACCTCTACTCAGTTGACCTTCCGAGGCTGAGTGGACCCCGTTCCAGCCCTCGTACCACTTTTCAAATTTCGTGGCAGAGCCGGGAATCGAATCCGGGCCTCCGGGGGTGGCAGGTAATCACACTAACCACTACACCACAGAGGCGGGATCCCCGTTGTTAATGAAAAAAATGCCTGCTGCATAATACTTTTAAGCAACCGGAATCATTTCTTCTAGCGAAATACAATTATTTCGTGCAGTTGACGTTTTAAATCAATCTTTCTTTGATACAAGACAACCCTTGCTGTTCGCTTATGAATTAGAAATCCATCAAAAGAACTCCCTTATATCCAGTTTTCCAAAATTGCAAACTTTTGTTGGAATGCGGCTTCTTAACCTCAGTTTCACATCAACTTTTTTCCTATTAAATCAAAGACTTCAACACATTCTTCCATTGCCTCATTGTCTGAAAAGCCTTTCCCGTGGACAGTCGAGATTTTCTTCTGATGATGCAGAGCAAAGTTCTCTGCGAAACGTAAAGAATTTCACCTTATTTTCTTGATGCGGCATAAGCTCAAACGCCTATATCATGTTTATAAGTAGGCAATGGCAACAACACATTTCATGTACATTTGTCTTTAGGGTAGTGGTGGGTACTTATGTGTCTCACTCACCCAACCTCTTTGACGGTTTGAAATGGGTACTAGTTTATCGCACACGTGTATGTGGGACATTGAACGTGCAGAAAGTCGCCGTGTGCTGGTGATAGGACTACGCTGAATCATTTCAACATTGTGTTGCTGTCCCTGCACAGGTTGTTCAACTACACGTTCAGAAGAAAAATGGGAACTTCAATGAATACCTGTTTGACGCAATGTGCTGAAAACTCTGGTAAACACTCTACAATATGGAATTTGACGACACGGAAAGTGCCGACGGAATTCCTCGACAACAGGCAGCAGCAGTACCG
The DNA here is from genome assembly GCF_040414725.1 of Anabrus simplex. Taxonomy (NCBI): domain Eukaryota; kingdom Metazoa; phylum Arthropoda; class Insecta; order Orthoptera; family Tettigoniidae; genus Anabrus; species Anabrus simplex. The sequence goes on from NC_090265.1 coordinate 720,742,151, forward strand.
TCTCAGAAAGCGTAAACATCCACCATATCTGCATATACTTCATAAGTGTAGATGTGTGGCATTTCACCCAGCGCGTGTACCAACACAGTTGAGCGACGCTTCTCTCTGATACACTCTCAATCCCTCGCACTAATTCACTCACAACACACTACGGACACCTGCGCATTCAACGGGCTAGTTTAGTGGCAGAAAGACATTCCGTGCAAAGAGGTTGAAATCAATCAATCAATCAATCAATCAGTCAATCAGTCAATCAATCAATCAATCAATCAATCAATCAATCAATCAATCAATCAATCAATCAATCAATCAATCAATCACCGACCTGCATTTAGTGTAGTCGACTGGCTGGCATATTCCCTATCTGTTTTTTACCTAGTTTTTTATTAAATAATTGCAAAGAATTTGAAAATTTATTGATCAGCTCCTTTGGTAAGTTATTCCAATCACTAACTCCTCTTCGTATAAACGAATATTTGCCCCAATTTGTCCTCTTGAATTCGAACTTTTTCTTCATACTGTGATCGTTCCTACTTCTAAAACACCACTCAGACTTATTCGTCTACTTATGCCATTCCACGCCATCCCTCCATTGACAGCTCGGAACATACCACTTAGACGAGAAGCTCGTCTCCTTTCTCCCAAGTCTTCCCAGTCGAACTTTGCATCATTTTTGTAACGCTACTCTTTTGTCGGAAATCACCAGAACAAATCGAGCTGCTTTTCTCTTGATTTTTTCCAGTTGTCGAATGAAGTAATCATGGTGAGGGTCCCATACAGTGGAACCATACTGTAGTTGGGGTCTTACCAAAGACTTACATAACCTCTCCTTTACATCCTTACTACAACCCTTGAATACTATCGTAACTAGGACCCGGATGTTTATGATCTAAACCTGTTAGAAATATGTAAGCATTTATGACCTAATAACGTATTAAAATATGGCAATTAATATGACTTCAAACTTTGTTTGGTAACATGTTCGAAATCTTCAAAATGTTGCTGCTATTTAAATTGATATGATATTGAAAAAAAATCTAGCACATTCAACAAAAATAAGTAATAATATTATTTTTATCATTATACCGTATTTTGAATTTATTTAGTTATTCAATCCAGAAATAATTCCTGACTCTACACAGAATAAATGTCACATTTTAATAGGCGATCATAAAGAATTACAATAGCAAATTACATACATTTTAAATGTTTAAAATAGATCTTCTGTTTTCACGCAACATTGACTTGTAAGGGAAAGGAGACCGGTCAACATCGCAGGATGTTCTTCGATCATATTTGAAATGTGTTAAATCGTTACAGTTCAATTGAGGCTCACTATTCCGTCTCTTTCTATAGAGCTTGCCCTCCTAATTCACATAAATATATATTTCTAAGAAAGATAATTGAAATAAACTACAGACAACAGTTAGGAGATGTGAAAAATCCATCTCCAAGTCTGCAAGCAGGTATGCGAAAATGGAATTTAAAAAAAGATAAATATACGACAATAAATACAAAAATTCACTGGTAAATCTGACCAGAATATAAACAATTACCGGACAACGACAAAACGTTAAAATACCCAAAATATCACTTTATATGACCTGTGGAAGTTACGTAATTTTAGTAAAGTCATGCTTAACTTGTATTTTCCATGGAAATAGTATAAAGAAAAATGACATTTCATAAACATCCCGACCCTAGTGATTACCGTGTGCAGAGATCTATACCCTTTATTTACAATGCCGTTCTTATGCTTACCCCAATGAAGATCTTTTCTTATATTAACACGTAGGTATTTACAAGGAACTTTCATCCCATAAACACGGTGATTAAACCTGAGAGGACTTTTCCTATTAGTGAAACTCACAACCTGACTTTTAAGCCCGTTTGTCAGCAAGAGCTATTTCGTGCTGTAGTAAAACATCAAAGGTGTTGGTTAGGTGAGACACATTCGTGGGCGCGACTAGCCCAAAAACAAATGTGTTACATCTCCGAAACCATTCGGAATAGGGCATACGAAGGGGCTTGCTTCAGATGATCGTTCATCCCTGAATATTGACCAGATAAGAAGATATTTCAGTGACTCCTCTGATAAAGTTGATGTCAGGAAGCGCATCCGGTCGTTAAAGCTCGCTACGATACCCTACATTCATAAATAAAAATTGATTTGTGAAAATTCATTTCAGTTTAAATTTGTTAAGAGAAGGGCAAATAAAATGCTCTTATAGATAAATATCACATTGTTTCTTGTCACGATACAACCCGAATTCAACGAAGAGCTCTTTCTCACTGCAGATGCTTTGTGGGGATATTGAGAAGAGAGGATTTATGAAACATTCACAAAGTGATCGTTTCCTGGAAGTTTTCTAACTGGGAAATAACAAGTATCAACATATTCACGTAATCCCTCAGCCTTTCTCTATAAAGCCTCGCACTCAACACAAGGCAGGGATTAAAACGTATACAATACAGAGTTGCCACAATACACTGTATACTTCAAAAGCACCCAGCACCTTAGAGAATATTCTGAAATATCATAGAGTGTGGTTTGTGGGATGAGCACAGCTAAGAACAGAAAGACGTGGACCACAATTGTGTGACTGTCAGAGGAACCTCTAGCCATCAGTTGTATCTTCAAAATTAATCCTAATCTTTTAGCTGCAGTCGCGGGCGGGTGATGATTAAAATTGCATGGTGAGCCAGATGATATTATAATTGTTTCATATTAAACATTCTTTTATATTTAACATTTATTGTTGCAAATATTGCCATTGCCATAATTCCACACAACACAACATCTGAAACAAATTTCAATAAATAGTTCATGCAAAAAAGCTGTACTCACATGGCTCATTTTCTTCTTCTCCTTCTTCTTCTTCTTCTTTGTATATAAAAATAAATGTTTCTTTGTGTGTCCTTCATAGAATCAAAGCTACTGGAAAAATTTCGCTTCAAATTTCAGTTTATTTTTATTACTTACTTCTTAGATGCGATCGGTAGTTTGGCGTAGGTGGTAAAGTGAAATGAAATGGCGTATGGCTTTTCGTGCCGGGAGTGTCCGAGGTCATGTTCGGCTCACCAGGTGCAGGCCTTCTGATTTGACGCAGTAGGCGTCTTGCACGTCGTGATGAGGATGAAATGATGATGAAGACGATATATACATCCAGTCCCCGTGCCAAGGAAATTAACCAATGATGGTTAAAATTCCCGACCTTGCCGGGAATCGAACCCGCGACCCCTGTAACCAAAGGCTAGCACACTAACCATTTAGCCATGGAGCCGAATGGCATAGGTAGTGAGAGGGAGTGAGAAAGAAAAGTAGGAGAAGGGGAGCAAACCGCAAGACAAGTTTGATCAACGTGTTGCCTAACAAACAGGATGTGAAGATTATGATGTGTTTCTTGAATCTTCTGTAATATAATAATGGCATAAGGGTGAAAAAATAAAATGTCGAAAATGACGGAGATTACCGGTGAATGTGTGTATCTCCCAGCATAGCTCTCAACCAAACCTGAGAGACATATAACGTACTATCTGAAAAAAATTACTATAGTGGCAAGAAGCCACTTGCACCTCTAAGGGAACGGGGTGAAATTTAAAAGTCTGGAAATGACCGATATTAATGGTGAATCCATAGTCATCGGGGTATCTGAAACGAACTGTGACACTCTGGATTCCGTTTAAGTCAAAATTCATTCCCAGTCGGTATGGGGGTTAGTAGGGGTGAAAAGGAACCTCGCGTTTACACGATCCCAGTTGAAGAAACAATTGTTGGCGGCACTTTCCTAATTATTGTAGGACAATCGCTGGCCAGCCCAGTTTAACGAGAACCCGTTCACTTGAGGAAGCTATTGCCACGGCGGTAGACGCTACTTAGCAGATCGTTTAAAAATCTCGCAGAGTTAGCGAATAAGGTCTTTTCTATGACCATATTCGAGCTCTTCAAATCAAGTTTGTTTCCTTCGCAACATTAAAGTGAACCGTTGAAAACTATAAGAATATGTCTCGTATCAGTTGTTATGTAACACTCGTATAAGGTGTCCGAAATTAATTTCGCGTCCGATGACCTTCGATGTTAGGCCCCTTTAAACAACAAGCATCATCATCATCATCATCATCAGAAATTAATTTCATGAATGGTGTAATGATTTCAGTATTTGACATGTTAATTTCCTGTCGTCTTACATGTTACCAAGCAAGTGTAGTACCTTCAGCTATCCACGTTAAGAGGAGTCACGTCTCTAATGGTGGCAGGGAGGGAATTATATGACCTGAGATTGAGTGGCTGTAGAAAGTAATACGGAGAACCGGATCGTGTGCTGTGCCGACGACGTGATGAGAGGAATTCAACGTTTGAAGAAAGGTCGTTCGCTTTATTTAGTATGGAGAAGGGTTAATGAGTGCAGTTTACGACGGTCTTGTACTCAAAGCCTCGACAGTTTCTTATAATAAGGTGCTACACGACTATCATAACGTAGATTAGAAGTACATATGAAATACCTGTTTAAAGTCTGGTCGTTTTTTCTTTTTACTGTCTTGAGTTATGTCCAGTAATACAGTGACATAGTAAGACGGGGGAAGGAACAAGTTTTGATACAAGTATCTGTTATAGCTGGGGGTCATTTATTTATTTATTAGGGCCTTGTCAGTGGCGAAGTTATGGCTGTAGGCCCTCTCTTAGAATTGACCACATTTTGATTACAATCTAAAACCCATAACTACTTCTTCTTTGTCGTTTTGGCCTATTAAGAACCAAGGGGCTCGTATCTTATCGTCAATTGATCCTTCTCTTTCCTCTTCTTCTAGTATTCCTGCATTTTCTGGCTGTGAGCCAGTTTTCCTTCCTCCGTCCACACTGGTCTGCTGGTTCCTGTGTTCTTCCTACTTATAAGTGACGTTGAAAAATTCCCCACTGCATGGCTTGCCGAAACTGTGGGCAGGCATGCGGGATACCGAGTTGTTCCAGATCCGACTTGGCGAAGAGATCCGCTTGTTCGTGGATGACTACGCTCTACGTGCCACAGCGAAGATCCTGTTGGTAAGTCTGCAGGGGTTCATGCCCATAGAAGACCACCCGCCTTTTTCTTATACAAGTAACGGTGTCTTTCTGATGTTTATACAGCTCATCGTTGTGCCTAATTAGGTAGATGTCTCCCTCTTATTTTACGGGTCCCAGTATTCTCCTCAGGATATTCCTTTCTTTGAGTTCTAGCTTCTTGAGGGGTCCTTTCCTGGTCATCGCGAAACACTCAGAGTTGTAGAGAACAGATGGTTTTACTACCGCATTGCGGTGCCTGAGTTTGCGGTTCCTAGACAGGTACTTTGATACGCAGATGCTTCTGCAGCAGTGATAGGTCGTCTCAAACTTGGTGCACCTCGTGTCTATGGCAAGGTTATCACTCTTGTCTCTAAGATATTTGGTGACATTCCGGATGTCGTTGAAGTCCATCTTCAGACTCCATCGTTATGAGGGCTGAAAAGGGTTGAAAAGGGATATGTTCATAACGACCGACCTGAATCCACAGTTTTCGGGGTCGCTAGATTAACAGGTAACAGCCCCAGTGACGGGTGGAATCGTGTACACCATATCTATAGCACGACGCGTAAATACATATAGTTATCACTTTATTTTATTATTTGTCTCAAATGATCAACTACTTTCCAGACAATCTGGGCTGCCACAAGGCAGAAGTTTTACGAGAAATGACACAATATGAAATTAAAACTTAAAAATTAAACACATTAAAATAACTCTAAAATTGAAAATAAAAACCAAACCCCATGGCACTACAGCCCTTGAAGGGCCTTGGCCTACCAAGCGACCGCTTCTCAGCCCGGAGGTTTGCAGATTGCGAGGTGTCGTGTGGTCAGCACGACGAATCATCTAGGGCCGCTATTCTTGGCTTTCTTGACCGGGGCGGCTATCTCACCGTCAGATAGCTCCTCAGTCACGTAGGCTGAGTGGACCTCGAACCACCCCTCAGGTCCAAGTAAAAATCCCTGACCTGGCCGGAATCGTACCCGGGGCCTCCGGGTAAGAGGCAGGCACGCTACCCCTACACCACGGGGCCGGCAAAATTGAAAATAGTTCGTAAAATATTAATCAACACCATAATAAAGTCATCTACAAGAATTCACTTCACACATGCTGTTGCTGTTGTTTTGTTATTGTTTGAGTCAACAGTCCATATACTGGTTTGATGCAGCCCTCCATCAACCCTATCATATCCTAACCTTTTCATTTGTACGTTACTAATGCATCCTACATCTGCTCTAACATGCTTTTCATATTCATACCTTGGTCTACTCCTACCGTTTTCACCCCTACACTTCCCTCAAGAACAAAATGCATACGTGCTGGGTATCTTAAGATGTGTCCTATAATTCTATCCCTTCTTCTCGTCAAATCTAGCCCAATCGATTCCCTCTCACCAATTTGATTCGTGATTCGATCTACCCATCTCACCTTCACCATCTTTCTGTAAGACCACATTTCAAAAGATTCTTTTCTCTTTATTCCTGAACTATTTATCATCCATGTTTCACTTCTGTACAGTGCCACGCTCTAAAATATATTTTTTTTTAAATTTCTATATCAATGTTCGAAGTGAGCAAATTTCTCTTGTCAACAAAGGCCTTCTTTGCTTGCGCTAGTTTGCATTTTACGTTCTCCTTACTTCTGTCACAATTAGTTATTTTACTACCCAAGAAACAATACCCATCTACTTCCTTTTGAGGTGTAATTTCCTAATCTAATACTTCCTGCGTCACCTTACTTCGTTCGAGTGCATTTCATTACTTTTATTTTGGAATTATTTATTTGCAACTCTTACTCCTTACCCAAGACAGCCTCCGTGGCTTAGGCGGCAGCACGCCGGCCTCTCACTAATGGGTTCTGTGGTTTAAATCCCGCTCACTCCATTTGAGATTTGTGCTGGACACAGTGGAGGCGGGACACGTTTTTTCTTCGGGTACTCCGCTTTCCCCTGTCCTCTTTCATTCCAGCAACACTCTCCAATATCACTTCATTTCATCTGTCAGTCATTAATCATTGTCCCAGGGGAGTGCGACAGGCTTCCGTAGCCGGCACAATTCCTATCCTCGCCGCTAGATGGGGGCTTCATTCATTTCGTCCCTGACTCGGTCTACAGAACTTCACTTGACACATAATTAACTGGTAATCTATATCCAAAAAGTTACCCGGGCAATACATGCAGCTGTTTCATATCAAGGTGCGTTATCTTACCAACATACAACAAATGCTGTCCGTGTATAGTTTTCATTTTTCACTCCTCACCCAAGACTCCGTCCATACCATTCAGCAATTTCTCCAGATCATCTGCAGTCTTAGATAAAACAACAATACCATCGGCAAATCTCAGTGTTTTGATTTCCTCTCTTTGGATTGTGATTCCCTTTCGAAATTCCTCTTTGATTTCCTTTACTGCCTGTTCTATAAACATTCACACACAGGCATTATTAAATCGTAAAAGTAAAGATTCAAAAACTACACGGGCAACATTTGTTGTATGTTGGTAAGATAACACACCTTGATTATGAAACAGCTGCATGTATTGGCCGAGTAATTTTTTGGATATATATTACCAGTTAATTATCTGTCAAGTGAAGTTCTGTAGATTTCTTTATTTTGACGTTGACTGCTATTTTATGAAGTATATTTTTTTAAATGTTACAGTTAGTATTAAGATAAGTGAAAATAAATTCATGTCCTCATCCTCATCCATTCAGGAAACCTGTTAGGAATGTGCGGGTTTGACGGGGATTTTTCGATGATACGGACCACTATCCCATTTGTAGTGAACTAAGTATCTCTAGGCCTAGGATAGATAAAGTGAAATTTGTCTGTAGACGGATGAGGGTAGAAAATATCCAGGACGAGGAAATTAGACAGGAGTACATGGATATGATTAGTGAAAAGTTCCAAACAATAGACAGTAAGACAGGTACCAGGTTCAGAATGGGTGGCATACAAGGATGCTGTAGTAGAAACAGCAAAGAAACGTCTGCGAATAACTGTGTATAAAGATGGTCTTGTAAACGTACAAGGAAGGCTTATCAGATATGGCTCCAAACAAAGACTGAAGTAGACAGGGATCTGTACGTGTACAGAAATAAAGAAAATCTATAAATGTATGATGAAATGAAGATAAAATGAATGATTAAATACACTTTTAAACTTGACGGCAATTCATTTCAACGCTCTATTATAGTGAATGAGATTATTTGATCCACGAGAGTGGGAGAGGCCCAACGAACGGAGAACGCGAACAACAGTCAGGGCAATTAAAATTGTGCTGTCGTTACAAGCAATCACCGATGCTCCCCATCAGGCGGCAAAACAAATGACGAGCTATAACCGCCCACATGTGTCGATAGTAATTGACAATCGTAATCACGTCACGCGTTAACAGGGCCCATTAGCTTCGTCCGGGCCATTTCACTCGAGTGTTCAACTTCCTGATGACAACGTACTCAGTTGTTTACGCTCCCTTTAAGTATTATTATTATTATTATTATTATTATTATTATTATTATTATTATTATTATTATTATTATTATTATTATTATTATTATTATTATCTATATAATAAAAGAGTTTGCTAAAAACCGCTCTGGCAAATCACTCCGTCCGTTCTACTGGACCGATTTCCTTCATTTTTGTTTTATTCTCTCCGGAGTTACCTGCCGGTGAATAATGAGACATTGATAGGTCTCTAAGCTCAACCAACTTTGTGTAATCATAAAATCAAATCATTAAATGATCACTCCAATAATTGCAGGAGAAGGCTTACCCTAACCCGCAATACATTCTCTACTTAGCAGGTTGCTAAGCGACTAACACTTCCGATATTCTGATATACGTGATTTTGATCCTTACAAACGTTACTGCGTGCAGCCATGTTTTATTACTACCTGTCAAGCCAGAGAGTATACACTTCCTCTGGTCACGGAAGAGTACTATTCCCTGCTGGGTACTCTTTGATTCTTTAATTTTTCCCAGCTTTCAAATATATTCAACAGATGGCAGAGCGTTCTTAATAACTTACGTACAAACAGACCGCATCATCACATTCCCCTTAGACATTATCTGGGAACACCTGTCGAAGGAGATCGTAGCTACACTAGAAATAGTGAAGACCGTAAAATAATTCTCTGCCTGGCAAAACACGCTCCTTCTAGACTAACCTATGATCTCACAAGACATCCGTTCTATATGGAAGAACTGCGATTAAAATACCATTGTCTTCCACGACACAATAACAACCTTTACATCAAGAACTGCAGGATAAAAGTAGCCAATATCTGGATAGATTTTTACCAGACGGTATGATGACGTCAGAATGGATGAATTCTGACTACAAACTGGGCATATCATACAGCATTTCTTATTAAATGTTCACGAAAATTATTGAAAAGGACAAGAAGAAAAATATGACTACAAGAGGCATAGCAAGACCGGTTCCTGACCTGTTTACAACGAATGGTGCGGAGCAGTACGAGTCCTCTAGTTATTATAATACTCTCAGCTTCGTTTCGGTCGTGTGTGGGCCGAGATATTTCTACAGTTTGCACCCTTGATCTTTAATTTCCTTCATATTATTCCCGTATTCGCTTTCTGTGAGCCTCTTTTCTTTCATCAGTCCACTTCTTGCCTGTTTCCAACTTCGGCTTTTCTCGGAATCCCTGGCATGTTCGAACTTTCTTCTGGAGAGGAACACGTTGCTGGATGTCTTCGTGTGTGATCGTCATTTCTTGAAGGTCTTTTTCAACTTCGGTGAACCAGGCTCCCTTTGTTTTCTTGTTTACAAAGTTGAAAAAGTTCCGCTTGGTCAATATCTGCGAGCTCACACGTGTTATGTGGCCATAAAAATTAATCCTCCATTTCCTAATGGTGTTCGTTATCCTTTCCACATACAGCTACAGTTCAATGTTATGCCATATCCTGTACTCACCAATTTCTGTGATTGGTCCTGGGACCTTTCTCAGAATTTTTCTTCCCTTGGATTCAAACTTTGCAATTAGATCCTTCCTGTTCAATTCTGGATACAGATCCTCTGGACGAACTGACCAATAACGCCTTAGCGTTGATGGACACTTACCTTTTGTTGTAGATATTTCTAGTTAGGTGTTATGCCACTTCTGTCTCGTTGATCCTGGACAAATACACTATAGAAAATACGTACCCCTTCGTGAGATATCTCAAGGTATTGACTGCCAGCGCATCTAGCGGGAGGGCCCTTAAACTGAGTGTAGTTAGTACACGATACACTATGAATTATGCCGAAAGTGTCAGGTTCCAAGTCGTCTTTGGTTAAAAAGTGGTTACATTATTCTCCCTCATTGCACATCGTATAGTAAAATTACTCTAAGTATATCATAAATTATGTTCTGTGACGTTCAGCAAAGATGTGAGTGAAAATTATTTAATATTTAGCCGTAACCACTTATTATCAATTTAGCAAAATAAACAAGGTTTTCAATTCATGCCCATTAATATACCTAAAATTTACAGACATACGTACATTATCGTTGTAAACCGTTATACCTTGCAGCGTTTAGTCTGAAAGCTTCTGTCAATTTACTAAATGTCGCCACAATCCTCGATTTTCAACTAGTGCTGTGGCCTCATTTATTTCTATGCCTCTTATCTTTAAATCGTTAGAAACTGAGTCTAACCATCGTCGTTTTGGTCTCCCTCAACTCGTCTCACCCTCCATAGGTTAACAAAGGTGAAAGCAAAGGTGAAAGATTACAGCCTTTTCTAACCCCTGTAAGTACCCTGAACCAAGAACTCATTCTTCCATCAATTCTCACTGCAGCCCGTTTGTCAACATAAAGACCTTCGATTGATTTTAATTATTTACCCTTAATTCCATAGTTCCCAAATATGGCGAACATCTTTTCCCTCGGCACCCTGTCATATACTTTCTCTAGATCTACTAAACATAAACATAACTCTCTATTCCTTTCGTAGCATTTTTCAGTTACCTGGCGCATACTGAAAATCTGATCCTGACAGCCTCTCTATGGTCTGAAACCACACGGATTTTCATCCAACTTCCTCTCAAAGACTGATCGCACCCTCCCTTCCAAGATGCCAGTGAATACTTTGCCTGGTATACTAATCAATAAGATACCTCGATAGTTGTTGCAATCCTTCCTGTTCCCTTGCTTATAGATAAGTGCAATTACTGCTTTTGTCCAATCTGAAGGTACCTTACCAACACTCCATGCTAATCTTACTACTCTATGAAGCCATTTCATCCTTGTCTTCCCACTATACTTCACCATTTCAGGTCTAATTTCATCTATTCCTGCTGCTTTATGACAACGGAGTTTATTCACCATACTTTCCACTTCGTGAAGCGTAATTTCACCAACATCATTTCCCTCCTCTCCATGAGTTTGGTTGTTCGCAACAACACCAGTAAGATTTCCTTTTACGTTAAGAAGATGTTCAAAATATTCCCTCCACCTCTCCAGTTCTTGCCTAGGATCTATTATGAGTTCACCTAAATTACCCAAAACACTGTTCATTTATCCCCCCCCCCCTTCCTAAGATTCTTTATTACTGTCCAGAAAGGTTTCCCTGCTGCTTGACCTAGCCTTTCCTCGTCCTGGTGATTTTCTATCGTTATTCGTTTGCAGACAGATTTTACTTTCTCTACTCTAGGCCTATAGATACTTAGTTAACTACAGATCAGATTATGGCCAGTTCCATCGAAAAATACCTGTAAAACCCGTACATTCCTAACAGATTTCGTGAATCCGAAGTCGGTTAAGATTTAGTCTGTTATGGATCTGGTAACCCTAGCCTCCCATGTGTAGCGGTGAATAGCCTTATGCTTGAGGAAGGTATTCGTAACTGCCAAACCCATACCAGCACAGAATTCCAGCAAACGCTTCTCATTCCCATTAGCTTCCATATCTTCCCCACATTTACCATTCATCCTTTCGTATCCTTCAGTTCTATTTCCAACTCTCGCATAGAAATCGCCCATTAGCACTATCCTATCTTTGTTGTTGACCTTGACTACGATGTCACTCAATGCTTCATAAAACTTGTCAACTTCATCCTCATCTGCCCCCTCACATGGTGAGTACACTGAGACAATTCTCGTCCTAATTCCTTCAACTGTCAAATCTACCCACATCATTCGCTCATTTACATGCTTAACAAAAACTATGTTGCGTCCAATAGTACTTCTGATAAACAGTTTTACCCCATATTCTTCCCTTCCCTTTTTAACACCCGTCAAGTACACTTTAAATTCTCCTATCTCTTCCTCGTTATCTCCCCTTACACGAATATCACTTATTCCTAGTACATCCAGATGCATCCTCTTTGCTGACTCAGCCAGTTCTACTTTCTTTCTTCCATAAGCTCCAATAATATTGATAGCTCCCCATCGAATTCCATTTCGTTCGCCAAGTTGTTTCCAAAGAGTTCCTCGCCTGTGAAATGGGAGTTGGACACCGTTACTCCCATAGGTCCAAGGCTTGCTTAAAATGTCCTAAGCTCGGTAAATGCATGAAGCAGGATGCTACCCTACTTACACATAGTCCAGGTGAGGATCTCTCCTCTAATGGGTTAGGGACCATCGTTGGATTGTATAGTCCTAGCCGCTTGAGCACAAGGAGGGCCACGACTCAGAATATGTCCGAGATGCCCACTCCCATTCCATAGCAAATGGTATCCCGACTCTCAGGACCACTCCTAGGCCACTCAGCCGTTGCCCATGGTTCACGAACTAGGACGTGACTACTGTAACCCATAGCATGAACCATACCTAAAATTTAAGCCGCCAAAGATATTTTAGAACTTATTTGAGAGTCAAATTAGGCAGCTCATATAACATTTTAGCACTTAAAAATCTGAGATATAGTAATCACAATTGCATGTTTCTGTGGCAGTTGGAATTGCAATGTGTTGTCTGAATATGACGAGAAACGTGTTGGTACAAACACAGGCATCCAGTCTCTAAGTCAGAAGAATTAATTTCGAAGTCCCCGATTCAGCAGGGAATCTAATCCGGAACCTTCTGAACAGAAGGCCTCGACGATGACCATTCAGCCAAGGATTCGGACAAAATGAAACCATTATTTAGTTTCATTTATTCTGATGTTTAAGGCCGGGCCGTCAGGTGCGCCACTGCCAACATGTCTCTCAGTTTAGAACAGGGAAATACGGAAATGTCCAGTATTGTCTACGACGTATTTGTCCTAGATCTCAGGGTTAGGTACTATCCACTCATCTATGTACTTAAACTTTTCTGCTCTTTTGATTTTCCCCCATTCTACAATTAACTCTCCAGGAGCCGGCTCGATATTGGTCATAAACTCCGTTTTTTAAAAGACATTTGGAGGCCAGCGTTTGCTGCTTGGGTTTTATGTTGTTTGATTTGTTTGGCAGAAGTATCTAGGGAATCAGAGAATATCGCAAGATCACGTGCAAAAGCTGGGCACTCTATTATAAGGCCCAGTAGGGGCGCTAAGAAGTTCAACCCCTCCCCCACACAATAATTGAAAATGAGCCCCTTGTTTCTTGATAAGGAAAATTTCAAGTTTATTTCGTAGTAGAAGGTAGTATATTATTTGAATGAACAACAACTATATAATAATAATAATAATAATAATAATAATAATAATAATAATAATAATAATAATAATAATAATAATAATAATAATAATAATAATAATAATAATAATAATAATAATAATAATAATAATAATAATAATAATAATAATAATAATAATAATAATAATAATAACGTCCGCCTCTGTGGTGTAGTGGTTAGTGTGATTAGCCACCCCCGGAAGTACGGGTTCAATTCCCGGCTCTGCCACGAAATTTGAAAAGTGGTACGAGGGCTGGAACGGGGTCCACTCAACCTCGTAAGGTCAACTGAGTAGAGGTGTGTTCGATTCCCACCTCAGCCATCCTGGAAGTGGTTTTCCGTGGTTTCCCACTTCTCCTCCAGGCAAATGCCGGGATGGTACCTAACTTAAGGCCACGGCCGCTTCCGCTTCCTTCCCTCTCCCTTGTCTATCCCTTCCAAACTTCCCATTACCCCGCAAGGCCCCTGTTCAGCATAGCAGGTGAGGCCGCCTGGTCGAGGTACTGGTCATCCTCCCCAGTTGTATCCCCAAACCCAGAGTCTGAAGCTCCAGGACACTGCCCTTGAGGCGGTAGAGGTGGGATCCCTCGCTGAGGCCGAGGGAAAAGCCAACCCTGGAGGGTAAACAGATTAATAATAATAATAATAATAATAATAATAATAATAATAATAATAATAATAATAATAATAATAATAATAATAATAATAATTTGTAGGGGGCTTTTATAGGCACTGATTCTCTTATTCGTAGGTTTCCTTTCAGCTCATATTTTGTTAAGAATTCGTTAAAAAAAAAGTCTCGTATGAGTGCCGTTCCCGGTTTCAATACTTCCCTAGCAATGAGAAGGTGAAAGGCATTTGCAAGACAGCTAACGAGGGATTGGAACGGGCAGTCTCTCGAGTGCATTGATAGACCCAGACGGCACCCAAACGCTCTGACGTAAGTGGGTTGAAGCTGCTAATGTTCTTGTTACCACTTAGTCCAGTTTCGGATATGAGCTCGGCAGTTGAGTGTTGGCATGAAATTCACGTAGTAGGCTACAAGTTTTAGGAAAGTATGCCTTTCCTTACAGAGCAGTGGTGAACTGGGTGAAACTAGCTAGTAGTGGAGTGTATGGGCAGAATGAAACCGGAGAACATGCATCGCCTACGCTTTAAATAAAGTTGATATAGCACTAGAGTTTTTAGGCTTATTGTGCTGTTATATGTATTCATTATTGTGTGTATCTGTGATGAATAGGGAGCGGATTTTTATGTGCTAAAAATGTGAAAAATATTTATTTTTTTATGTGCTGAAAAACTTTAAAATATGTGATAAAAATTGAAATTATTTTCCTTTAAATATCACATAACTAGTCGCGCTCAAGAAGTAAATAATTATAATGTTTTGTATTAGAATATGGTGCTACCAAACGTGCTCCTCCTTAAGGCAAAATGATGTCTGTGTATGGAAACGTGCTGTATGGTATATTAATTTTTGATATGCCAGAGTAGATATTATGAATGGTTATTTTTTAAAGGTAATGTTTTGTTTAAATATGGCAAAAGCAACCTATCATCTTTGAAAAAATAGTACCAGTTCGTACTCACCCATCACACGCTGGAATATTAGTTGCTAGAAGTAGTCTCAGAATTGCAGTGAACAACAAAGGTCATCTCCAAATTGTCCATCACAAATGCATTCCGATTATCTCTAAGGAAGCCTTACACTGCGAAAACGATCGCTCCACATCACAGGAAGTCAGACGAGCATATTTAAAGAGAGAAATGTCACCAACAATAACGCCATCAATTTCGCCAACATGAGCACCCTCTAATACATTAGAAATTTGGCACATTGTTTGAAATCCTCTGTTTTTCCTGAACAAATTTTTATATTTGACCTTTAACAGTCCCTGTACCTGCGAAGCCGGAAGTGAATCTAATTTATTTTCAACAGCGCGCACTTCCTTCACTGTTTCGGACAACAGGTTAGTGGATTTTTCAAGTATGTCTATAGTTTTACACAAGAAGCTTAGATTGGCAAATATAAACGCCAAATCATTTTTCAAAGAGCTGTCTTTTAGTATCTCTTGAAGAATCTCAATTGACGACGCGTCGTTTTTATCTAGCACGTTCACAATGGATGCAAAACTTTCGAAATTGTCTGCGTAGTATACCACAGCGCTAAGCCAGGTACCCCACCGCGTAACAATAGGCAGAGGAGGAAGCGCAAGATCCGGGTTTTTCTCTTTAAAGAGATCGATTCTTGAGGATGCTTTTACGAAGACATTTTTGCCATTAGACACTAATTTATCCACTTGAGGATACTGAACCCGCACAGTTTCACATAACCTGTGTAGAGCATGAACAACGCAAGTTACGTGTATCATTTTCGGAAAGCTCACAGAAAGGCCTTCGGCTTCCTTTTTCTTGTAAGCTGCATTGTCAGTAAGGAAAAGCAATACATGGTCGTATTTTATACATTTTGGCCAAAGTAAGTGCATGGCTTCATTGAATAACCTAGCTACAGTGACATGGTTTGCAGCAAGAATTTCTTTACACGCTAGCAAATAAGAATGTTCGCAAACAGTTTTGTCATTCTTCAACACACCAACTACAACATTTCCTACTTTTCTGCCACTTGAATCAGTGGTTTCGTCAATGCTCACCCACTGTTTTTCGCTATCACATACTGCCCGAAATCTCTGTAAAGTTTCTCCGTAACATTTTGGGAGATAGTTTTTCCTTAATGTGGATTCGTCTGGAGGCTCAAAATTAATGTACTTTGTAGGAAATTTCTCAGTCACGAATTATTTATTTTACCAAGAGGAATGTCGGCGCAAACAAATGTTCTGCACACATCTAAATAATACTGGGAATATTTAGATGGGCCTGCATTTGAAGTAGCTGTTTCAGCTATTAGTAATTGTCACGAACGCACACGCGAAGCAGCCGCAGTATGCTTATTTCTAGACAAATGCTGGATTACTTGAGAACGTTGATCTTCACGGACTGTTTTACCACACGGTTGGCAAAATAAATACTTTTCCATCGGTAGTGAAAATGCTTTTAAATTCCACTACATATTGTTGAAGACGCGACCTTGTACTCTACTTCTCTTTTGGCATTATTTTGCAGGTTACGACACACGCATTTATGGTGAATCACTGTTTCAATAAAAAGAATAGCAGCGGACACTGAAGGAAATATTTCTTATAAATCCATACAAAATCACACGACCACGGGAATGATATATGGACCCGAACAGCTAACTTTACTCTTAGGAGTGATGAAATTCCACTACCTAATGGTGGGGCAATATTCTTCCGAGTCTCCCATGTCGTAACGGAATTACTTCACCTTATCAATCCGTGATTGCCTTTCGCTGATATTCTATAAACCAAACCCGAGAGGGCTGACTCATAAAGAGTTGGAATGACATCATGCAAGGAAACATCTTGTGCAGCAAATCAAATTGCTGTCTAAATGTAACGACGTAGCCAGTGACCAGCAAGTTTTAGAACTTATGGAGGGAAGTCCATAAATAGCCGAAACGTTCAGATACATTATGTTAAATACACTGTTAAAAACAATACCCTAATCGTAAAATGAAAATATGAGCATTGTTTTATAACACAGAAGCATTTTAAATTTTATTGATCAACAAATATTGCCGATTTATGTGCTTATTATAGATTTTCTTAAAATATGTATTTACATTTTAAAAATGTGAAAATATGTGTTTTTATGTGAAATAAGATTCAGTTTTTACACTTGGGGATTCACAATAGGAATAATGAACTTCGTAACTTGTGTTAAAACTTACGCAAAAAAATATGTAATTACATAAAAATCCGCTCCCTAGTGATGAATGCAGATGAAGAGGGATGAAGGACGACAGATAGCCTACTAATATCCATTCCCCGAGAAAGGGGAATTTGCCATTCACCGCTTCCCAATTATTTGCAATCATTTAAGAAAAGGCTAGTAAAACAACAGGTAGGGAATCTGCCAGCTGGGCGACTGCCCTTAATGCATATCAATAGTGATTGATTGATTGATTGATTGATTGATTGATTGATTGATTGATTGATTGATTGATTGATTGATTGATTGATTGATTGATTGATTGATTGATTGATTGATTGATTGATTGATTGATTGATTGATTGATTGATTGATTGATTGATTGATTGATTGATTGATTGATTGATTGATTGATTGAACTTCGTTCACTGTCGTCCTGTAGGTTTTCAAACATTACTAAGAGCACCACTTAGCTGCCTTCTTTTGGATTTGGGGGTTTGAAATGCAGCACGGCCAGACCTTGCACTCACCTCCTGCAACACTACTACTACAGAATGGTTTCATTCCTCACCTGAAGTGGGAGGTGGACCACTTAAACGGTGACGCCGCCTCTCAGGCCGAGAGATTTGTTATGGTGAAGGGGATGGCGTTCATGGCCTGTACTAGGAACTGATTGCGGAGATTACGTGCGAATTCGGGTTTCCGAGGTCAACAGTGTCAATATCGCAGAGAGAATGTTACCACCCGCGTAAACCACCGCACGGAAGGACCACAGGTGTTTAACGAACGGACATCACGTCAGCTCCACAGAACCATACCGGGCGCTCGACGGGCTACTTTGGGTCAGATCACCGCCAGACCGTGCGTCCAACCGATTTCAACGAATTTAAATATACCTCTTGGGGCACACTCAATAATAACTTGTGTAGAAGGCCAATACGCTTTCGTTTTCGAAAAGAAAGAGGTCGAATATCATGACGCAGGATCCGTTTCGTACAAAGTAAAGGTGACAGAACACTAAAAGACGAACAAATTTTACTTAAACATGCCGGGTCCGCAAAGTAATAATTTCCGAAAAATTGATGAATCCCCGATTGCAATGCAACTAGGAAGAAATCCAAATAAAATCATTATAGAATGTTTAACTTTCGCAGATGGCATGGCGTTAATTACAGACTAATTAGATAATGCTCAAGAACAAATACGAGAATACAGAAACAAGCGGCCAAAATAGGATTGCAGATATCATTTGAAAAAACATAATTCATGACAAACATCATTAATGCCCCTCAAAATATCTCAATTAACAATGACATAATTTCTCGGACAGATTGCTTTAAATACCTGACAGAATGGATAACAAACAACACAAAAGAAAAGGTAGCTATAGATATAAGAGTAAAGAAAATGGAAAGGATGTTTCATATGACAAAAAATATATACAATAAGAAATCTCTATCCTGAAACTTGAAATTAAGACATTATCAAACTGTGGCCGGGCCAGAAATTTAATATACAGCACTAATTCGTAAACTTACAAGAATTGGGGGTCTTGAAAAATTAGAAAATGTGGAAAAAGAAGAATTTTGATAAAAATACCGGGACCTATAAGAAACAGCATTGCCTAATTTAGACTACGATCAAACAGAGAGCTATATTTAAAAGCTGAAAACTGGACACATTTATAGAATGAATAACAATAGACTGAGTAAACAAATTTTCAACTTATTGAGCAGTTACAAATCGAAGCCAACCTCGTTCGCTGAAATGAAAACGACATGAAAAACGCTGAAATTAAAATAGATACAATAGAAAAAGACATATTTCAGAGAAGTAACACGAAAAGCAGAATTTCAGGAGAAAAAGAAATTAACAACTGGAAGAAAGTGGACTCGAGAGGAAAAGGAAGAACATTCTGAGAAAATGAAGAACGTTTGGAAACGAAGGAGCTAAATCTAAAGAAAAGTAACCAAAGTTGATTTATCGTACCTCCAAAAGGGTTATTAGAGGAAGAAATAAAACATATTCAAGGAATTACACAAAACAAAATAAAAGTACCTAACGTCTAGCTATCCACTCAAGGCTCGGTGCTGTAGCACTGAGAAAGTCCCTCGTATCACTCGTGTACGGTATTTCCACTTAATAGATTAGTGTGCGTGTTTAAAGTACATTTTTCGCGCAAGCTTGAGCGTGACTTTGAACTATGTCGATGACAGGCGTCGAACTCCGCCTGTCTCGTGTCCCGCAACAATAAAACTTACAGTATAATGGAGATAGAAGCTCTAAGTGAACATGTGACAGCTGACAGCTGTGAATCACGTGAAGAGAGTTAATCGGGAATCCTAGGAAAATGAAGGGATTCTGGGTAACATAATACAGAAGTGGATAGTGAAGGCTCGTCAGATAGCTTTGGAGAGAATAATAAGGCACGTTTCAACTCTCTCTCCACATCATTTTTGTAATTTTAACCACGCTTACATGGGGAATTCAACACGATTTGAATACGCTTTCCGTATCGAAAACCTCATGGAAACGGGACTCAGCTCGTATTGAGTCTCAAAGTTACTCCTACTACAAAGTTGGATCGAACCGTACTCAATACGGATATAGCATCAGGGAAACGCGGAACGAATTGAAATCGATTTGAAAATGCTACAGATGCTCCATTGTAATTTATTTATTATGTGCTTCCTGTGACTTCGTTCCTGTTCCGTTGATTTCAGCTTAGTGCTCCTGATATATTTTACCCTGTGTAGTTTTAGCAGAAATCTGTGGACCGGTATAACGTTATTGCAAATAATACGAGAAAAGGAAATACACAAACTCTTCGACGGAAACTGATTTGCAACAATTATATATATTCAGCACATGAAGCTAGTTTGTGCAAAGCTATCACAATTTTTCCTGAACAGACACTGGTTTGCTCACAAATAACTTGTTTGATTTGAGGTGTGGTCCAAGATGCAGACATATGAACTTAAATGTCGAGGAATTCATCCTGAAGTTGTCTGACCAATCATCTTGTGTAGAATAACGTTGTACTACACCCTCCCACCAGGCCTTACTCCTTTCTTTTGCCCAGTATCACCTTTTCTTCATATGCTCTTTTTGCTTTGCTTTGCTTAGACTGCAACTGCTGCAGGAAGAATGCTGTCTCACTCCGTCGCTCCAATCGTTCATCCTTCCATCTCTCAAATGAATGGATTAAATTTACGAAAACCTGATGCACTACTAGAGGGGCTGCCTGACCAAAGCGGTAAAGGCGTACTCGGTTCGCCCGGAAGGACGTGGGTTCGAATCCCCGTCAGGAAATCGTAAAATTTAAGAAACGGGATTTCCACTTCCGGAGGTGCATATGGCCCTGACGTTCACTCAACCTACACCAAAAATGAGTACCAGGTTATTTCCTGGGGGCAAAGTCGGCCGGGCGTAGAGCTAACCACTCTACCCCATCACGTGCCGAGGTTAACAATGCTGGAAGCCTTTACTTTCCACTCCTCCAAGGGCCTTCATGGCCTGTACGGAGGTGACTTTGCTTTTGATGTACTATTAGGCAAAATACCACAATTTTGGAACTTTTATTGTTTTCGGTGATGTACGGGCTAGAGGCTTTGTATCACGGACTTTAAATTCCTTTGGTAATAATGCACGACGACTTCTTTATTTACTCTACCTTGGTTAGGGTTTGCCGCGGCTGTCGAGCGCTACCTGTCGGATAATTCGCGTACGACCTCGCGCGATCTCGTAACGTACGAGTGCCAAGACTATAGTATTCAAATCGATCTGAATACGAACTGAATCTTAAATGGAAACAGGTAACGTACTGAGTACGGAAAGCGTATTCAAATCGATTTCAATCCCCCATGGAAACGTGGTATTTGTGTTGGATCGACATCTTCGATATCGTCTAGCAAGTTTATTATTGTGTGTTTTTATTGCGTTCAACATCATTTATGCTAATCATAGAATCTTATGGCTGGGGTCTCATATGAAAATTAGCGTTACGGATGTGTAACCCTAGTAGTAGTTACTACTAGGATGTGATGTAAGGTGGGGATGGATGGTCAGACAGTGTCACCTAGCAACCGTGCAGGCTGTGATGTAAGGTGTGGATGGATGGTCAGACAATGTTACCTAGCAACCGTGCAGGCTGTGATGTAAGGTTTGGATGGATGGTCAGACAATGTTACTTAGGAATCGTGCAGCTTGGTGGTCATCTGAAATTAACACCCACTGATGAATGGGCTTGACTGAGTGACATATTTATGATCATTTGATTTTCGAGAAGGGAAAAATATTTTTAACGCTAATTTGGTAAGTGCGGGATAATTCTATATTTTCTCCCAAATTCTAACTCTTTGTTTTCATGTTTCATCAATTTAGATCTATTCCCAATCCTATTCCACGCAACACCAATAAAAATAAACATAACTGTGAAGAACTTTGGCCTCATATTTGATAAGTACTTAAACTTGACGGAGCACAACACGAAAATTTCCCAACGAGTATTTCCTTAGCACTCTATTACAAGTTTACATTGTATCCTTCCACTATATACGAGGAAGTAGGCAATATACAACAATCTGAATACCACACTTAACGCTAATCTTCAGGGGGCTTATAATACAAGTGTCCGTTTTGTATTAAATATGCTCACTTTTCTATTATCTATATATCACCCTGTCTTGAGCAGCTGTCGTGGTTATATCTGGCACTCGGTCTCACTTGTCCACAAAATCCTCCGTAAAAACACACACAAAGTTATCTGACAACTTGTCATCTCCAAACGGTATACCTACAAGGTCAGAAAGCTCTTTTCTGTTGAGATTCCCAATTTACCGCGCGTCAGGTTACTGCAACTCGTTCATACCTGCTACCATACGCTCCTGGAATTCATTTCCGGCTGTAATAGTAGAAATGTATTTAAAAATAGATGTTTTAAATGGTACATATACATAAGAAATTAGTATAAAGTGCAATGTTTCTTCATAATAATTCTCAGAAATTCACTTTTCTGTTATCTATATGTTAAATGAGTTTAATAGAAACAGCTTTGGCAAATCCGTCCATCTGTTCTACTAGACCAATTTGCTTCAATTTCATTTTATTCTCTCCGCAATTACCTTCCGCTGAATTATGAGACATTGATAGGTCTCTAAGTTCAGCCAACTATGAGTAATCATAAAATCAAATCATTAAATGATCACTACAATAATTGCAGGCGAAGGCTTGCCATAACCTGGAATATTATATTCTATACTGAACAGGTTGCTTAAGCGACTATCACTTTCATTAATATGGTATTCTGATATATGTGATTTTCCTCCTTTGTAATATCATTGCATGCAACCATGTTTGATTACTACCCGTCAAGCCTTAGAGTATACACTATGGGAGAATATAATTCTGTGCTATATAGGCTACTCTTAGATTCTCTGACCTTCCCTAGCTTCTAAATGTACTCAACAGATGGCAGAATGGGTGTCTACCTACCCGAACCAGTATTCAGTCACGGTCAATTGTACAGTATGTTGCAGTATTTCGGGCAAGATCGTTTGAAGATGTTAAGATCCAGATACGGCAGAATGGTCGAAGCACACGGAATAAGTATCGAAAGAAGTGTTATAAACTACATTATGAATGAATCAGTTATTATGTAACGGTATTAAATGTGGTGTAGTGGTTAGTGTGATTAGCTGCCACCCCCGGAGGTCCGGGTTCGATTCCCGCCTCTGCCACGAAATTTGAAAAGTGGTACGAGGGCTGGAACGGGGTCCACTCAGCCTCGGGAGGTCAACTGAGTAGAGGTGGGTTCGATTCCCACCTCAGCCATCCTGGAAGTGGTTTTCCGTGGTTTCCTACTTCTCCTCCAGGCGAATGCCGGGATGGTACCTAACTTAAGGCCACGGCCGCTTCCTTCCCTCTTCCTTGCCTATCCCTTCCAATCTTCCCATCCCTCCACAAGGCCCCTGTTCAGCATAGCAGGTGAGGCCGCCTGGGCGAGGTACTGGTCATTCTCCCCAGTTGTATCCCCGACCAAGAGTCTGAAGATTTAGGACACTGCGCTTGAGGCGGTAGAGGTGGGATCCCTCGCTGAGTCCGAGGGAAAAGCCGAACCCAGAGGGTAAACAGATGATGATGATGATGATGATGATGATTAAATGTTCATAAAACTATAGCAAAGGGCAGGCAAAACAGTATGACTAAGACAGACATATCAAGACGAGTTATGGGGCAGCACGAGTCCACTATTAACTATTATTTCAATTTAATTTCATAAATTAATAATTATATATAATTAGGATCCTTAAGACTTTGGATTTTGTACAATGTAGCACATATAATATAGTTTGGCATAGCCTGAGCCACGCCATATAATGAAAATGAAAATGAAAACCTACAACCTGTTTTCCAGTCTGAGACCGGGTCAGGAATGTAATGAATGAAACATATATAGGCTAGTATTACAATGGGGTCGCCATTCCCAAGGTGATTATTAATGACTGATAGATGCAATGAAATGATAATGAAGAGTGTTGCTGGAATGAAACTTGACAGAGAAAACCGGAGTACCCGGAGAAAAACCTGTCCCGCCTCCGCTTTGTCCAGCACAAATCTCACATGGAGTGACCGGGATTTGAACCACGGTATCCAGCGGTGAGACCACGCCATATAAAATAAGTTAATAATAATAATAATAATAATAATAATAATAATAATAATAATAATAATAATAATAATAATAATAATAATAATAATAATAATATTTAAAATGATGTCAGTACTTGCGTGTGATCATTTATTGCTCTGAGATCTTGCATTTTCCAAATGAACTTTAAATTCGCGAGTGACTCATTCAGTTGATGTCACATCGCACGGAAACAAAGTTAATCGTCACTTGTTTTAAACTTTGCAACATGTACCGAAAAGCGAAGTAAAAACTAGATGTGGATAAAGTTTGCACCTGGCCGCTCTTTAAAGTGAGTGTTGCTATAGTAGCAGCGTACTGTATTTCAATACCCTCCACACCGCAGGTGAGGTTGGCCACGCAACAAATGAATCACGTCATGGTACGACTTCTCCCTCCCCTAACTTCGACTTTACGGAATAAAGTTCGCTCTCTACACAGTGCCTACGGCGGTTTGGAAATTACCGCAGCTAAACTCCCACAGTCCACACAGAAATAAGAAATTGCCTTTTTCCTTGAGCCTGGATATCCTCCAGGGACTTGGTTAGACGACTTGGAGATCAACATCTGTCTTATAGGTTGCCGCAGAAATACAATGAACAACTACGGGCTACCTTGTGATTGCTAACTACAACACCATGACTCTAACAACTAACAATGGATCGACAGTTATCATACTGCCGTGTTATGTTGCTCCAGTTGTACGAATACTACTATACATAGACGAATACAGCGTCATCAAAAAACGTGTTTTTTTTTAATTGCTGCTACAAGTTGGATGGATACGCTGACGCGATTGAGATTTTGAAGTGAAAAGGATAGAAGCGAGATTTTTAAACCACTGCTGGTAGTCATTCATATGGCCCTGAGGTTCACTCAGCCTACACCAAAAATGAGTACCAGGTTAATTTCTGGGAGCAAAGGCGGCCGGGCGTAGGGCTAAACACTCTACCCCGTCACGTGCCGAGGTTAACAGTGATGGAAGCCTTTACCTTCCACTCCTCCAAGGGCCTTCATGCCCTATACGGAGGTGACTTTGCAATGCTTTGCTGGTAGTCATTGCCTGATCTTGACGGGTGATGTAAATCTCGCTATGAATAGCGCTTCCGAACGTTTTCTGTGTAGCCATGCCAGTACAATGTGGAATACTTAGTTCGTTTCCCTCATATACATCAAATGGAACGAGAAAGTGGCATCCGTGTTATTTTCATGCCCAATACTATAGTTTTTAACATTGTGTTATGACCTACCAGTCGGTCTCGTCTAATCTAAATCTGATGCCAAAATCTTCTGCTCCAGTGATCACATCTTTCGTTACTCGGTTCATCCAGTTTTTCAAACCTTCAAATCTCCTCCTCTCTTCTACTCCCACAGGCCATGTCTAACAGTCATACAAGACAAATCTAAAAACATTTGCCCTTATCAGTCTCTTCCTTATTTCGAAATGGAGGTTATTAGATATAAACAAACTTTGCTTTAAATTGATAGCATTTTTGGCTTGCATTATGGGGCTAATTATCTCTCGTCTTCGACTGTCCCTATTTATTCTTCTCTTTAAGACTATAATCGCCTCAATAATGTTAATCATACTTGAAGCAACATTTTTTTTTAATGTGAGTTTTCTTTTTCGGCGACCTTGTGTTACCGGCTGTACATTTAAGAAAAGCAATAAAACTTCGTTGATCCGGACTAACTGGGACGAAAGGCAATCCGTATAATCAGGTTGATATGGCTAAGAGGCACAACCAAATCCTTAAATAAGCAAACTTACAGTTTATGAACGTTAAAAATCTATGTTTTGTAACAAAAGTATGTGCATACAAGACTTAACAAGTATAAAAGTTTAATCACATAAAATCACATCGTTTCTTAACAAAGAAATGGCCCAGCGTTTTCGGTTTCAAACACGCGTGGCATTTAAATGAAGCACGGTCACACAGAACGCTTTATTATTAACTACCTGATATAGGGAATTCTAAGTTAGGTAGTGCACACGTTGTGAGTATGATTGTATTAACCCTCCGTCTGGCGCAATTTATCCGAGTGCCAAATGTGGCGCATTGTATCAAATTGATACATTTCACATTAACTCATATTTACAGCTAAAACATAATTTTTATTTGCAATTTACGTTTATAATATAATTCTGGGGGTTATAGATCTTCTTTATTTGATGTTCATATTGTTTAAATAATGAGTCCAAGAAATTATAAAATTAAAGAAAAAATATTGTAAAAGCACGAAATAATATGTAACGAGATCGGGCGCATTGTGTCATTTTGTTACAGCGTAATTTAAAATTTATTTCCTTTCGTTTTTTCTGTCGTTGTTTTGGGTATTTTTGTGATTTATTATTTATGTATTTATTTACATTCAGGAATACAAGTAAAACATTATAAAAATACAACACAATACATAAAAAGCATAATTTTACTGTTATAAGATCATAAAGAACATCTATATATATAAAATAAGAGTTTTGTCTGTAGATTGCTTAGAATTTGAAAATAATGGTATTTCTCTATCGGTCATGTCCACAGTAACAAGGAAATCCACTTTTTAGTTTTCCGTAATGTCTGTCTGTCTGTCTGTCTGTCTGTCTGTCTGTCTGTCTGTCTGTCTGTCTGTCTGTCTGTCTGTCTGTCTGTCTGTCTGTCTGTCTGTCTGTCTGTCTGTACACGCATCACGAGAAAACGGTTGAAGATAATTTAATGAAAAATCGGTATGTGAAGTCGGGGGATGAGCCACTACAATCTAGCCTATAAATTATTTTACTCCCGCTGAGTGGAATGGTAGTTTAGGGGAAGGCCTAAAATTGAATTCCCAAATATTTATTTTATTAGTGGTCCTATTGATAAATACTACATAACTAAAGTTATATAGAATTAAATTTCCGATCATTTATGTCACACATTGTCACTGTACCGGCTTTAATAACACAGATATTCATGAATTTGTATTTTTGTTGCCAAGTCCATATCAATGCCGAGCCAGGAGAAAATGGGTTAACAGAATTGAATGAAAGTCGGTATATAGAGTCGGGGAAAATGAAACTACAGTCTAAGTTATAAACAATTTTATTCGTCCTGTATCAATTGTAGTTTAGGGGAAGGCACCTAAAAATATTTTAAATACCTGTGTTATTGGTCCTGTCGAAACATAACATAACAAAAGTTACAGAGAATACAATTTCCGACCATTTACGTTTTATTCAATTTCACCGTACCGACTATGATAAGAGTGGTATTTCAGAGTCGGAAGAAAACTAAATGTATGTGAAGGCCTACAATACTGAAAGCGCATAACATTGATTAACAATAACATTACATTGACCATTGCTTGTGGTGATGTTCTTTGTCTCTTATGCTGCCGCTCTACTCCGATAGATGGGATTGCTGCTGCGTACCGAGTATAACAGCCTGACTGAATACTGGCGGGAAATAGCTGGTGAGTTAGAAAACTTTCTTCTTTAGCACGTCATTCTTCTGGTACATGCATTTTCTGATATCGTACTGCCGGTAAGTATCTCACTGGTTCATCATAGTATCCAGGCTATTCTCTGACGCGCTATTTTGAATGACCAGTGTGCACTCTTAAGGCAGAGGCTCGCTTAGTAGTAGTAGTAGTCGTAGTAGTAGTATGACCTGGTCTAGAATTACAACTTAGGCATATCCCAAATTATAGCACCACAATTCACTAAATAACTCAAAATTCAACCGTGAAAGACCCGTTTCTTAAAAAGAGCTTCTTCCTCTTCACTTTTATTAAAGTCTACATTCATTTTATTCAAAATTAGTAGTGAAGAGGGGGTTTCTCCTGTCGCATAGATTTTTTCGCCGCCGGTGTAGAGAATTGAGATTTTCCGCCTCATCGGGTACTCCTAAGAAATAGATTAGTAAAAGGGCATAGTTTTTGCCCTGGGACTCTCCGCTATTCGACCCCCCCACCCCCTGAAAAAGACTAAGAGTGTTCACGGATGATGGCTGTCTGCGGCCTGGTCATTCCAGCTCTGGAACTTTGGACTGTTAGATCGGCAGCGTAGTACTGTTCGTTAAAAGTGAGAAAATGTGTGGTTTTTCATTTGATCAAGTATTTCATGTGAGAACATTGCTTTTACTCGCGACATTCCTACTGATGTCATTGTAATGACCTATGTTCATTTCAGTTGGGAAAACCACTAAGACAGTCTTCTTTCCGAGGATGTAAAAAGGCAGGTGGAGAGTGTCTGCCATTATAATGCAATTCCCCAACCTGATAGTGACTGGTGGTAGGCAAGTGGGCCTACCATTACAATGGAAATTCCCTAACGCAGTCTTCAGATGAGAAAAGACGTTTGGTGATTTCTCCGTCGCGTTTCTAGGGTAACGTTAAGATCTATGCAATTTAATACAGTCCTGCTCACAACGTGTACACTATCTAACCTACAGTTCTGTACACAATGAAGAATTCCGTAGCGAAGCACGGGTACATCAGCTAGTAATCAATAGATCCAAAATACGAACGAAGTTACATGACAGCAGAATCAGCAATTACAATATTTAATTGTCTAAAAACACAAAAGTAACACATCAAGGCTGAAAGTGAACAACGTGACAAATACCAAAGTTCTTAGTTCTTAGTCATCCCCTCACTGGGAATTTCTTCAACGTCAGGTTGCTGCATTAAAGGGTAATACATACATACACATGCATACAGCCATAGTGTGTTCTGGGCACACTTTGCAGACCGAGACTTCCCTGTATGCACCTTACCCTTTTTGCGAGCATGTCACCACCAGCCTCACACAGTCCTGTAGCACGTGCTACGTCTTCAGGGCTGTACTCCTGTAGGGCAGTGGCAGCCCGACAGTGCTTTGTAGGTAAGTAAGTACGTAGGCTACGTATGCGTGGCTGGTCATTACCTATGTAAATAACCTAAGCATTTATGCCTGTGATTTTCATCATAGCAAAAAACATTACCATTGGCACCGACGAACGTTCCTGGCTACATTGTATGTAGCAATAAGCTTGTCGACAACGTCTACTGCAGATTTTGTCTGGTTATAAAATGTCATCATGTCTGGCTTGCAGGCTTCTCCACTGTCTTCATCGATCTTGTCATCAAAGTGTTGATATGAGATGACCATTGAATTTTTGTTTCTGCTCTGGACATACGATGTCAGTTGATGGGTAGTTGATGTCTCTCCAAATGCAAACATGATTTAAAACAGAGGTCGATCCTTGCCATTTACAAGTTCTTGGGGTATTGGTATTTTCTTTTTCTTTATAGTTTCGACGTATGATAGATTTCAACTCACTGACTAATTCAAAGTCGGTGAACCAGTTAGCAGTGATATTTCCTCCTGTCTTGCACACGGGTGAAGCTAATCTCTTGATAACATCTCTAGGTTTGTTGCTTATTTGATATGGTCCTTGAGGCTGTTTCCTGCAGTATACTTCAATTTCTCTTCTCACGCTGTCAGTGTAAATTATGTAAAGCGTATTTTGAATTCAGTTAAGTCACAAGCTAAATCATCAGGTAACATCCCAATAGGCTTTATAAAATCATTATTGGCGCTGTCCTACCAATCATTACCCACATTGTAAACTACTGTCTAACCACAGGGACATTTCCAACTGCATGGAAGTATGTTATAGTAACCCCAATATTAAAACAAACAACGACAAATGCGCCATCTGATTACAGGCCTATTTCGATTCTTCCCTCTTTCTCGAAAGTTCTTGAACGAGTTGTACACGAGCAACTAGCAGAATTCTTAACCAGTAATTCTCTTTTTGACCCATTCTAATCTGGCTTCAGAAAGGGACACAGTATTACGACTGCCCTTCTTCGGGTAACAGATGACATAAGACTAAAAATGGACAAACGGCAGGTGACGATACTGACACTTTAGTAGTGCGTTTGACACGGTAAATATAGACATACCGGTACTATTATCCAAGCTCCGCTCTCTGCATATCGGCCCTATATTTTTTAAGTCGTACGTTACAAACCGTCGCCATGTACATAAATCTGATCCAGATCAACGAGGGCCATATAAACGATGTTTTACTGTATTTATTATGCTCTTGTCCACTCCCGCCTGATCTACCTTGCCTCTAGACTGGCCCCATCGAAATCTAACGGGTGGATTTTTAAATCTTGTAGAAGTAAACATATATTTGCAATGATGGATAATAGAAATACTGCATGCCAACGTTAAACCTTGTTTACGAATACAGCATCAACAATGAACGAACTCTCTCCCCCAAGAAATCTCGGTCGTTAACCTGAGCGATAAGGCTTCTCTATACGGAGCCTGTGTAAGGTTAGGTTAGCGTTCGTGGTGACAAGGACAGGTTGACGCCCTAACCTCCAAGTGGAGCCTGCGATTTTAGATTTGCCCACGTAGGTAATGTTATGACGTTATTATGACGTCCTAACCTCATCTAGGGGAGCCCCCCTTCCGCCACTATCCAATTCGCTCGGTATTCCCACACTTCGTTTTTTACCCTTTCTTAATTCATATTATTTTCTCTCAATTTTAACTTTATCCTGTTTTTGGACTCCCGTTCAATATCGTAGAGACTGCGAATGTGGTGCGTTCGCTCAGATTGTCCAGCGCCAAGCAGTGGGACTCACTAGCGGAGTTGGACTTAACTACACCAATACCTTCGTTCGACCGACAGGCCTTTAGTATAGTACTCGTCACGTAAGACTATAGGTCTGCAATTAAAGGCAAATATCACCGTCCTATTCTCCATTTTAATGGCTCATTACTGCTGCCAACTTGGCTATTACATATTGAAATCATGAGACATAAACATCAACAAACTCACCTCATTGTATCAATAATGGAGGTTGCCTTACCCCAGTAAATGATAATAAATGCTCAAACAAGATATTCATAATAAAGTCGGTTTTCAAACCTTGAATTAAGGAAATATCCATTCTCTTTCATCCTCACTTAGGTTAGTGTTACATATTTCTGCCTTTATTTTACTATACACATTACTATAACCGTATTCTTCGATGTTTGCCTCGTGTAAATAATTCAGCTCCCTTCTTGAAACAGGCTATTACTTGTCGGACTTACGCGAAACCACGTTGCAGTACATGTAATACACACAAGCAAATATATTACATGTACAATATGCCGTTAAAACAATAATACACAAAGGCTAAGTCTGCAAACCGTACCAAAGTTTTGACAACACAAGGTTAGCTTAAGTTAGGTTGATAACGAAATTTCCTTCCATTTCAACTGGACTGATTTTCATACAGCAGGTAATGTTTCTTTCCTTTTCGGAGGAGTTCTTACGGACTTTTCTTGCTTTTTGGATATCCTATTTGCATTATATACATACCAATATTGGACGAAATAAGACCGTATTATTCAAGTTCTGAGTTCGTCGTGCATTATTCGAACACGCCACAATTCTACTAGTCTAGTATTAGCCAAACAGATTTACAATCCTACAGAAAAAGTAGATATGCTTTACTTATACCCGCAAATGTAACGCTAGTCATACGGCAGTGGCAGTACGTAAATCTCGCGAATCACAAAAACAAGCATGACTACGTGTAAGATTAACAGTAATTGTAAGGCTAGGTTTACACTAGCAAGTAACTTGTGCAAGTTATTGCAAGGCACTTGCTGCTGGGCTTACACTAGCAAGTAACTTGTGCAAGTTATTGCTGCAAATTCTTGCAAGACACTTGCTGCTGGGCTTACACTAGCAAGTAACTTGTGCAAGTTATTGCTGCAAATTCTTGCAAGGCACTTGCTGCTGGGCTTACACTAGCAAGTAACTTGTGCAAGTTATTGCTGCAAATTCTTGCAAGGCACTTGCTGCTGGGCTTACACTAGCAAGTAACTTGTGCAAATTACTGCTGCAAATTCTTGCAAGACACTTGCTGCTGGGCTTACACTAGCAAGTAACTTGTGCAAGTTATTGCAAGGCACTTGCTGCTAGGCTTACACTAGCAAGTAACTTGTGCAAGTTATTGCAAGGCACTTGCGCTGGGCTTACATTAGCAAGTAACTTGTGCAAGTTATTGCAAGGCACTTGCTGCTGGGCTTACACTAGCAAGTAACTTGTGCAAGTTATTGCAAGGCACTAATAATAATAATAATAATCGTATGGCCTCAGCTACCGTTTGCAGACATTTCGATTTGACGCCATCTGGCTGTCTGCTCGTCAATTTCGACGTTCCGGTTTACTCTGTCTGCCATCTAACGGACCTAGAGTAAACCGGATCTCTCTTGGGCGTCTATGGCTGAGATTTAATTAATTTTGTCGGGTAAATACCAAATGTATCACCAGAGATCTTTTACATGCCGACATCGTACGACATGGAGTGTCGAATGGACATTTCTCCGCCCTTCAAAAATCCGACTACCTCTGCCGGGTTTGAACCCGCTATCTTGGGATCCGGAGGCCGACACTCTACCACGGACCCACAGAGGCACTTGCTGCTGGGCTTACACTAGCAAGTAACTTGTGCAAGTTAGCTGCAAATTCTTGCAAGGCACTTGCTGCTGGGCTTACACTAGCAAGTAACTTGTGCAAGTTATTGCTGCAAATTCTTGCAAGGCACTTGCTGCTGGGCTTACACTAGCAAGTAACTTGTGCAAGTTATTGCAAGGCACTTGCTGCTAGGCTTACACTAGCAAGTAACTTGTGCAAGTTATTGCAAGGCACTTGCGCTGGGCTTACACTAGCAAGTAACTTGTGCAAGTTATTGCAAGGCACTTGCTGCTGGGCTTACACTAGCAAGTAACTTGTGCAAGTTATTGCAAGGCACTTGCTGCTGGGCTTACACTAGCAAGTAACTTGTGCAAGTTATTGCAAGGCACTTGCTGCTGGGCTCACACTAGCAAGTAACTTGTGCAAGTTATTGCAAGGCACTTGCTGCTGGGCTTACACTAGCAAGTAACTTGTGCAAGTTATTGCAAGGCACTTGCTGCTGGGCTTACACTAGCAAGTAACTTGTGCAAGTTATTGCAAGGCACTTGCTGCTGGGCTTACACTAGCAAGTAACTTGTGCAAGTTATTGCATGGCACTTGCGCTGGGCTTACACTAGCAAGTAACTTGTGCAAGTTATTGCAAGGCACTTGCTGCTGGGCTTACACTAGCAAGTAACTTGTGCAAGTTATTGCAAGGCACTTGCTGCTGGGCTTACACTAGCAAGTAACTTGTGCAAGTTATTGCAAGGCACTTGCGCTGGGCTTACATTAGCAAGTAACTTGTGCAAGTTATTGCAAGGCACTTGCTGCTGGGCTTACACTAGCAAGTAACTTGTGCAAGTTATTGCTGCAAATTCTTGCAAGACACTTGCTGCTGGGCTTACACTAGCAAGTAACTTGTGCAAGTTATTGCTGCAAATTCTTGCAAGGCACTTGCTGCTGGGCTTACACTAGCAAGTAACTTGTGCAAGTTATTGCTGCAAATTCTTGCAAGGCACTTGCTGCTGGGCTTACACTAGCAAGTAACTTGTGCAAGTTATTGCTGCAAATTCTTGCAAGACACTTGCTGCTGGGCTTACACTAGCAAGTAACTTGTGCAAGTTATTGCAAGGCACTTGCTGCTGGGCTTACACTAGCAAGTAACTTGTGCAAGTTATTGCAAGGCACTTGCTGCTGGGCTCACACTAGCAAGTAACTTGTGCAAGTTATTGCAAGGCACTTGCTGCTGGGCTTACACTAGCAAGTAACTTGTGCAAGTTATTGCAAGGCACTTGCTGCTGGGCTTACACTAGCAAGTAACTTGTGCAAGTTATTGCAAGGCACTTGCTGCTGGTCTTACACTAGCAAGTAACTTGTGCAAGTTATTGCAAGGCACTTGCGCTGGGCATACACTAGCAAGTAACTTGTGCAAGTTATTGCAAGGCACTTGCTGCTGGGCTTACACTAGCAAGTAACTTGTGCAGGTTATTGCAAGGCACTTGCTGCTGGGCTTACACTAGCAAGTAACTTGTGCAAGTTATTGCAAGGCACTTGCGCTGGGCTTACATTAGCAAGTAACTTGTGCAAGTTATTGCAAGGCACTTGCTGCTGGGCTTACACTAGCAAGTAACTTGTGCAAGTTATTGCTGCAAATTCTTGCAAGACACTTGCTGCTGGGCTTACACTAGCAAGTAACTTGTGCAAGTTATTGCTTCAAATTCTTGCAAGGCACTTGCTGCTGGGCTTACACTAGCAAGTAACTTGTGCAAGTTATTGCTGCAAATTCTTGCAAGGCACTTGCTGCTGGGCTTACACTAGCAATTAACTTGTGCAAGTTATTGCTGCAAATTCTTGCAAGACACTTGCTGCTGGGCTTACACTAGCAAGTAACTTGTGCAAGTTATTGCAAGGCACTTGCTGCTGGGCTTACACTAGCAAGTAACTTGTGCAAGTTATTGCTGCAAATTCTTGCAAGACACTTGCTGCTGGGCTTACACTAGGAAGTAACTTGTGCAAGTTATTGCTGCAAATTTTTGCAAGGCACTTGCTGCTGGGCTTACACTAGCAAGTAACTTGTGCAAGTTATTGCAAGGCACTTGCTGCTGGGCTTACATTAGCAAGTAACTTGTGCAAGTTATTGCAAGGCACTTGCTGCTGGGCTTACACTAGCAAGTAACTTGTGCAAGTTATTGCAAGGCACTTGCTGCTGGGCTTACACTAGCAAGTAACTTGTGCAAGTTATTGCTGCAAATTCTTGCAAGACACTTGCTGCTGGGCTTACATTAGCAAGTAACTTGTGCAAGTTATTGCAAGGCACTTGCTGCTGGGCTTACACTAGCAAGTAACTTGTGCAAGTTATTGCAAGGCACTTGCTGCTGGGCTTACACTAGCAAGTAACTTGTGCAAGTTATTGCAAGGCACTTGCTGCTGGGCTTACACTAGCAAGTAACTTGTGCAAGTTATTGCAAGGCACTTGCTGCTGGGCTTACACTAGCAAGTAACTTGTGCAAGTTATTGCAAGGCACTTGCTGCTGGGCAAGGAAAGTAAGCAACTTACTTGTACAAGTTTCTCACAAGTAACTTGCAGATACTGTGTACATGTGCTTGCAGTGCTATTCAACCTAACTGGCTACATAGAGGCAGATGAGATGTGCTGCAGCTCTCTAAATTTTCATGAATACAGATCAAGAACCATAAGAATATAAAAATAATTGCGCAGGTTAAGCCAGCAAATTTACAATGCACTGATGACAAATGGGTAACATTTCTTTAAATTGGTAATTGCGCTATGAATGCGGTAGTAGTTAATATTAAACGTGCATATTTTCATTCGAATAAGGATTCGTGCAATTTTAACATGTGTGAAATCATGAAATTTAGATTGGCGAATGGTATACCTCTCTCCCTAATGATGTTTAGACCATAATACATCAGAAAGAAGTGGAAATGAGCTACGTGACTAAGGTTTTCTATGATTTTCTTCTACAGATCAAACTCACAATAAACTGGCCCGCCCAGTCGTTACCCATAGTAAGCGAGAAAGAGCTATAAATCTGTTTGGTAAAACACTGATAGAAAATATTATTTCATTTTCTAATTCAACTATTTAAATTTTCTACGTTTTGGAAACTTTAAATTACTTGCATGCGGACTCTCCTTTACGCCGTATGATACTAATTCTGTCTAGGCCTAAAATGTTCCATGCCCGGTACCCAGCATTTTCTTCATCCGGAAAGTCAGCTGCTGCTTCGGTATAGCCGCTTGTGAAAAGTCCTGTCAAAGTGCAGCCACGTTACGCGATAGTTGAAACATTAACTTAATTAGGGACCTGCCCTAACAAATTTCACTTCATCTCGTTAATAAGAGAGGCGTACAACTTCATAAAATCACAACCCAAAGTCCAATGCACAGTATTTTAACAACTCAACATGCAACTACAGTTACAAATATTCTGTAATAGGAAATGAAGGACCCACAACCTCCCTCTCAGATGCATAAAAAGAAGAAAATATAAACAAATAGGCTTGCCTTTGGTAAGGAGTATACAATATCCGAAGTCGTTGCTACGACACTCTCTACGAATGTCATCGCTGAGAAATACGGCCACCGAGACTCGGGCGGTATTCCTGAGGAGCCACGTTTTAATTTTGTAAGTCTCTTCACTTCCTTGAAAAAGTTGTGTTTTCTGATTGTGCCATTTTCACAGTATTTCCTTCGGTGACTTATTAAAGTCCTCCGAAATTGTGCTGAAAGCATTGGATTTCTTTATTTTGTCTCTGAATTCATTGCTGTGAACGTCCCAAACTTCTGGGAAGCTGTCGAGTTTTTGTATCAATTCACTAGTGTCCTTCCTGGACCATTCGCGTTTCTCCTCCATTTCTGGAAAGTAAATTTGAGCATATGTGTGGTGATTGCATTAATGTAACTAAATTTGCCAAATTAAATTACAATACACACATAAACGAATGTGTGAAATGTGATCATCTACTTATCAACTTGAGCCTTCTACTTGCACAAAATAGGATTGGATTATATCGGTACAAGTAACTTGCGGAAGCTCACAAAATGCCCTTCACACTGCTTGCACGACACTGGCTGCAAGATGTTTGTCCAAAAAATTGCTAACCACTGCAAGTCAGCTTGCTGGGGGAATTTAGACTTGCAAGTGGTGCAGTAAGTTGCTCTGTGCAAGTAAATTGCTGGAAAAAATTACTGGGTGGGTGATTGTAGACTGGAATAGGGGAGGGAATCTAAATTGATATTTATGTGCTGTTAAGACATTATGTGTTAATAAATTATAAGAAGTGGGCAATTGAGGCAACTGGACATGAAATTGTACTTATCTCCTGTTAAAGAGGAGCGAAAAAGACAATTGGACATGAATTTAAATGGAATTGTATTGTGTAAAATCTTATAAGTCATGAGTTACGTTCAAAGGAAGGCTGATCAAGGCAGGCACGAGACTCAGCAAAGTAAAGAAATGATAAGGGTGTATCAGCAAGTCCTGTACTGTGAGGTAGGTCGCGGGCAGCCTTGTCGAGATGACTCAGGTCAAGAGCTGCTGTGCTCGTGCACTTGGAACGGAATGTAAATAGATCAAGACTTGTTGATTCTACCAGGGTAGGAGAGGTAGCATTTTATTCGTTGTTCATTCTTTGTTTTGCCGTGTTGTCAGTATCATGCATTGTACATCTTACCTTCGGATAGGAGAATGGTCTTTGTATTTGGTCTGATTGTATTTATTGTTTTAGTTTTTATGAACAGTAGCTTGAAATTTTCCCTAGTTTTGCTTGGGTTTGGAAATGTAATTTTTCTCTGTTGTGGTTGAATAGGTTTGAATACTGTAAGATGTGGAGGAAAATAAATATACTTAAAAAGTAAATTGTTGTAGCTTAAGACGTCTTATCGGCAAGTAGGAACGCTACACTGTATGGTTGGCAACACTGAATCGAACCCATCATCATCATTAGTCGTTGTGCTCATTACTGAGCGTCGTGACCTCATAACTCCATCATTTCCTTGTTGCAACCTTGACAAGATGTCTCCATCCAGAGCGGTTTTCACATTTCGTTAGTATGACCTGAAGTGGTAGCCCAGTGATCTTCTTCGCCTGATCTATCCATCTGCTTGCTGTTCTTCCTCGTGGTCTACTGCCTTCAATTTTGCCTTGTAAAATTACCTTTTCCAAGTTCTCTCCGTCTCGTCTCAAAATGTGGCCAAGGAACTGGAGGTAACGTTCACTCACACGGGAAGATAGACGTTTCTTGATGCAGAGTTCTTCCAGAATGGAAACATTAGTTCTTTTGAATCGAACCCAACAGATAGAAAATAATTATAAATCACTACCTTCAGTACTAACAAGGGAGAAAGAGTAAGATTGTACACTTAGTGTATAAGCTTACTTGCCAGGGAGTATAGTTACACTCCCGTTTGAGTGTTTAGAGATAACTTGTATGGTTTGTTCCGAATAAGTGTTTTCCTGTTCCTGTAAAATTCTGTTCTGTGGACATAACACGGTTTGAAGTAATAACTATATACAGGTTGTCTCTAAGGATTTGTAACAAACGCCCGGTAGTGGTTCCTGGCATCAAAACATGAAAAATTGTCGCTATGAACTTATGTCCCGCAATACTGAGGTACAGGCCTTGTGCATGGCCATTGTCATACTGAGGATTTTGTCGTCCGTTTTGTTCACCTACGGGGTCGCATTAGCAAGAGATTGCATCATGAACCTGCAAAAACCACACACGTGGGCAGTCGAAAATCCCCATGGTACTATTGTCGCTGATCATGAACAGCACTTTGGACGCGATGTGTGGTGTGATATTATCCATTATCAACCCTAGGTTCTTTCCAATACCGTCCCTGTACCAGTACATGGACGCTTTGCTCATGCGCAACACGAAAAGTCCTTTCTAACAGAATCAAAACTCCGTTCATGAATTCGTCCGTGAACTACAGTCAGTGATGGTGGTGGTGACTTTTGTTTTAAGAGGAAGTACAACCAGGTAATCATCCTCTCTGAACAAATTAAGTGGAAAGGAAATTTAAAACAAAATTATTTATTCAACATAGGAATTTCGAAACGAAGTACAAAATAAAACAAAAAAGTGTTGTATTAAGCTGACAAGTTCATTAACGAATCAAAGGGGAACGTAAGTTCCCTGAGTAACTGAACACTTACAGTTTACATGCCCTTGATTAATCCACTGTCTCACATAAAGCGGATGACGAGATCAGCAGTAGTCGCGTCATCAGCTAGTATGCGTTCGAGTGTTTCCTGCAGGCCGAGGCTCCGTCTTAGGCCAGAGAGATCGGAGCACTCTGTGAGGATGTGGGCCACGGTGAAGACGGCACCACAAGAACAAACTGGAGGGTCTTCCCTCTTTAGGAAATAAGAGTGAGTACATCGTCCATAACCTACCCTCAGCCTACAAGATACTACGCGAAGGTCGGAAAGAGAACCGCCACAGGGTAGTTGTCTTCCTAGTTGCTCTCAGCTTGTTGAGAGTTCGGATAGCTAGCCACTCCGATCCCCAAGAGGTTCAATCTAGCTGAGAACAAACGTATTTAGCAGGTACATTCATAGCCCTTGGAGGTAAAACTGCTGCTTCCTTTGCAGCTTCATCCGCAAGTTCGTTTTCCGCAATCCTAACCTGGCTTGGAAGCTACGCAAAAGTGATTCTGGTGACAGCTTCACTTAACTTGGCTAGAATGTTATGAATTAGCTGCACCTGTGAGTTTTTCGAGAAACAGATTTCAATAGACTGCAGAGAACTTAACGAGTCTGTACACATAAGAAAATTGTTTCTTTCGTCACCCAGTGCAAACTGCAGAGCTTCTAAGATGGCATAAAGCTCCGCAGTATACACGCTAAAAACACTATGAAGCGACATCTTCATGCTTATATTATTAGTGATGAAAGAGCAACCAACCTTTTCTCCGGTATTAGAACGGTCCGTGAAGATATGTCTTGCGGCCGGATACTGGTGAACGAAGTCCTGGAAATACCTCCGATAAACGGAGGAATCCGTGTTCATCTTGGGTCCACGGAGTAGATCTAGCTGCATATCCGGTCGCAGAACTAACCATGGAGGTACTTCGTTGAAAGTCCGTTCAAAACAACCACCGATATCCATGTTTCTCAAGACATAAGCTATCAATTCGAAACCCGACCAGCCGTGTGGCATTCGACTGGTCTCAGGCTTTGCAACTAACTCTTCGCATCGATCTCTAAAGGTCGAAAATAGTCCGCGGACTAGACCGTGTACTGAACCGTACTGTACCAGGAAAAGTTGTGGGCAAAGGGCATGAGTAGGACCTCAGGGAGTGGAACTGGGTTTTGGAGCCGATACAGAGAAGGATAGTCTCGCAGAGCGAATAATAGATGGTAAATAATTTTTTTTTCAAAACAATTTATTAATTTCTCACCCTGCGGTATTATTGTTGACTCAAAATTTATATTGAAATTAAATGTTGAAAATAATCTTCTTGAAAAAAAAATGGCATAAATATCATTGGTTTCAAAGTCTTTCATATGTGTGAATTTCCACCTAAAGTCTTTTTAAACCTAAGCACACTTTTATAATGGTAAATGGATATGAGAAATTATTAAAAGTTTTCAGTTCTCAGTTCGTCAATCTCGTTATACAGCACACTTGAAATCCTACAGTCTTTCTACGAGAAATGAAATTGAAATTAAATTTATCACTTTTGAGAAATTATGGAAATTTTCGTTCACACGCGACACTGAAGTTTCACTGTTCAAAATAAATGAAAAAGTTTAGTCAGTTTGTTACTCACTTATGACAAGAACTGTTGTTACCAAATGTCGAAAGATGGACATCTGGAACGTTCCATGTAGAATCAGGATCGGCGATGTTGACGTTCCCGATGAGGTGATGACAGCTGGAACTGTTGAGTTTCGCACACGAAAATTCATTTAGTGCGACGGGTTATCACTTACACTGTTGAACACTATTTATGGCGTATGAAGAATCACAGTCCTTTCTGTACTAAATACTATTTACAGTCGTTATTGAAACGTTCTTAATCACACAGTTCACACTTGAAGAAAAAGAAAAAAAAAAGAAAGCAAGTCGATAAGCACAGTCTGTGAACACAGTCATTAAGTTAGATTTTCTGCTAATCCTGTTATATTAACTCAGAAAAGTTCTTACTTTTTCATTCAAAATATTGATGTGACGTGAATAAAGAAATATAATGCAATACTCGAGAGAAAAAAAAAATAAGTTCTGGTGATTCTTAAGTATTAGGCTCTGTAGAAGTTTAATGTTACTTGACGTTGCCTAAGTCCACACGTAATGAAATAGTTAATATTTGTACTCCAATAAGTTCACTCGTGTTACAGTCTTAAATGTCTTTTTAGGATTATATTGTAATCGCGACGCGACATACTAACTGCAGTGCGACGTCCTTTATCGGCGATAGAATTTCGCGTTCTGGAGATACGACGAAAGTACTTCTACCGTGACTGCGCGAACATACTGTACGCGGGCCGGTCTCTTCACTTTCTCACTCACACAGTTGTCTGCTTGTCCTTGTACGGTATTGTACTGTACTGCACTGGTTTGCGGGCTATCTGGCCTTGACATATATAGATACCAGCGCAGGGAGGGGTGGCAGCTCTCTCTCGGCCATGTGACCGTAATTACGTAATTTCGTTGAGACTTTAAATTGTTATAACTCAACAACCGTTTGATGAATTAATTTGAAATTTACAGGGATTAACTTTTATGATGTTTGCTATAATTCAGCGTTTGTCCCGTTGAAATTGGTTAAGGTGTTAAAAAGCTGTTAAAAGAAAAATTCTTTCGAGAAATATCTCTAGGGGAGGTGAGCTTCGAGCGACAGGTGACGTCACTTGACTCCGCCTAGCGTACTCGTAGGGTCTGGCACATACTGGAACATTCTTTACATGGATGTTCGTACGTCGGTCGGATCTTTAATGCTGGAAATAACATTTCTTTCAATTAATATGGACCAAGACCTAGGCCTTCCTGGTACATCTTCCCCTTGGTTGGACGAAAAGAAAATACGCAGGATTTTCTTTTCCAGGCTTTACTCTTCCTGTGGTACATATTGTTTTAAATTGGCTGAGTTATAAATACCCTCGAAAGTGCCGTCCAATTCTAATACTGCCGTTAGGCTTACGTACTATGGCCACTGGATTCAAGTACTTAGTTACGCAAGGCGAAATTATCCCATCATCTGTCATTTTATGAATTAAGTTACGAACTTCTTCTCGATATTTCTCGGGTACGGGATATGGTTTCTTCTGATAAGGAGACAAGTCATTTACATCAAGATGATATTCATAATCAGCTATCTCTCCAGGCTTATCATCGAATACACATGCAAATTTCTGTAGAACGTCATTTTTAGCCTCCTCCAATTTTAATTTAATTTCCGGGTCTTCAACCACACTGGCTATTGACATTATATAATCCGGATCTATAATGGAGTTCTCATTGAATATGGACTCTGCATCGTCCTCACTTTGGTCACCCTTTCTACTTTCTGCTACGGCTGGCGCAACCTCGCTCACAGCGGGCTTAATAATGTCACCACCGGCTGCTTCAAAACGGGCTCCCTTCTCTTGAACTTTCAGGTCACCTCGTCTTACCAGCTGTAGTTCTACGGAATTATTCTGTAATCTTACGAGGTTGGCATCATAGTCAATGGTTCCTTTGTATTTGATCATAAAATCTGATCCAAGTATTAAGTTGAAGTTAAGACGTGATACTACCAAAAATATGTGTTCGAACATCTGACTGTTAATTTCAAACTCTAAAAATGCCTGGGATTTACATTTAACAATCTTATCAGGAACTATCCCTCTTACTTTAATTTGAGCTGCAGGTAATAACAAAACATTGTTCTGATCTTTAA
Organism: Anabrus simplex; assembly: GCF_040414725.1. NCBI lineage: Eukaryota > Metazoa > Arthropoda > Insecta > Orthoptera > Tettigoniidae > Anabrus > Anabrus simplex. The sequence goes on from NC_090265.1 coordinate 720,784,612, forward strand.
GCGAGTCTACAAGCTTATCAGAAATTAAAGAAGCTTGCGCTCCAGAATCGATGAGCGTAATCACCTGTAGGTTGCCTGTGCGTACTGTTATGACAGGTAATGAACGTGTAATAATTGGCCTTAGTGTTTGTGCGTCTTCGAATAGTAATTGGGAATCGTCAATATGCCAGTAATTGATAACAGCAGTACAATAATTTGACGTTTCGACCTCACCGTGTTCGGTAGTCAATCTCCCTATTGCGAGATCGGCGTTTTTTTTATAGCGCCTGTTGGGTCAGGATCAGGTGATCTTTGTTCTCTTGGTCCGAATTGACGTTGATATTCCAGGGATGTAGCTCCAGGCTCATCAGGATTACGGTTTCTCTCCCTGATGTATTCCCGTGTGTCCTTCCATCTACTTTCGAGTTCTCGTCGTCTGGCCTCACGGTTTCCTTCAGGAGTGCTTTCGCGCTGTCTCCATGTATTCCTAGGTTGGTAAGGGTGTCTATCCTGATTCCTCTGACGTCTAAAATTCCGGAATCTGGTTGGGTTAGTAGGGCTTAATCTGCCTTCTTCACGTGTTCTGGGTTCCTCTCTCTCCGGCGGTTTTATTTCCGCAGAATTCGTATTTACTTCTCGACTCCTGTTAGTTTTCGGACTAGATTGGGTATTAGCCGTATCTAACCTACGCAAAGTAGCGTCAAAATGCTCCAATGTTCTAATGTTGGCAGCGACTAGTATTTCTTGCACATGAGGCGGATATTGAAGTGTCAGGATCTGAATAAGTTCAATATCTGGCAAAGGTGGATCTAAAAACTGGAGCTTCTTTAATTGCATTAGGCAGTAGTCTGAATATCGGGAAGTATTGACTGAAGTATTGTATTTGCTAGAGTAGAGTTGCATTTTTACAAGGTGCTGTCTTTCTGAATCCCAAAAGCGTTTAAGAAGTGCCTGTTTAAAGTCGTCATAGTTTTTAAAGTTGCTCTTAAAAGCTATGAACCATGATAAGGCTCGTCCTTCTAGAAGTTTGGATACTACTCGAAGTTTCCTATCGTCCTCTACCCTATTTTCCTCCAGGTAATCGTCGACATTTAACAAAAATTCTCGAGCAGTGTATTCATCACGTCCTGAAAATTTGACTGGTTTGTCATCTGGTACTTTAATAAGGGTTGTTGTATTGTGTATTTCCCTCGACGAACCAGGAATTGTGACGTCAGTTGTATGTTCTTTAAGTTTAATTTGATTCATTTCTTCGGACAAATTTTTAATTTTAGAATTAATTGAGGTGTCTAAACTTTTTATTTCATTTCTCAAGTCAGTTTTAATGACTTGTACGTCTTTACAGAAAGCAGCTATCTGGGTATGCGTGCTATCTAGCTGTCCTGTAATACGCTTGTCGAGTTCTCCTTGCGTGCTCTTAATTAATCCTATCTCGCTTCGTAATTTACCCACGTCGCTCTTTAATGCATCTCGCAAGGTTTCCTGCACCTGAGCTAACTTTGCTTGAGTTTGTGAGATGTTACCATGGGATTCTTGAAATTCAGTTCGTAAATCTTTGAGTTCAGTAGAAAATGCTTGAACGGAAGGAAGAACATTTCTAAGATCTTTGTCTAAAGACTTGACGACCTCTGTCTTTATTTCTTCCTTAATAGACTCTAAATTTTCAACAAACTGATCCCGCATGTTTTTCAATGTAGCTTCGACTTGTGCACTAGAATCAGTAAGTTTCTTTTCGAGGCGAGTTCCAGCTTCACGGAATCGTTGCTCGATAAGGGCACTAGATTCAGTGAGTCTTTTGTTAATGACTTTATCCGCTTCAGCAAACTTAGTATCCAAGGTCCTGTCAATTTTAGAAGTTAAGTCTTCAACCTTACTATTTGACTCAGTTAACTGCGCTTGAAGTTGAGTATTTTGTGCCTGCATTTGTTGTTGAAGTTGAGTATTTTGAGCCTGTAGTTGGGAATTAGATTCGATCATTTGAGTCTGCAATTGGTTATTAGACTCTACCATTTGCGTATTAATTCGATCTATTTGCGTGTTCATTTGAGCCTGCATTAGTGTTATCTGGTTATTAGACCTATCAATCTTAGCATTCTGATCATTAATGCTAAGCCTGAGAGCTTCGATTGCTGCAAGTAAGTTATCCATGTTTCCGGAATCTTCGAATAAGTCAAATACAACAAATTCTTTGCAGTCAAATCCTGTGCTCGAGATATAATGACTTGAATCGAACCCTGAATGTTGCGATTATTACAAGTGCATCATTTATTATTATAGCACGGCTTCAAAATCGAGTCCTTGAAATTGCGATGTCATCTATTATTATAGTATGGCTCCAAAATCGTGCCCTTGAAGTTGGGGCGCCATCTATTATTATACTATCCTCTCTGTACCAGGAAAAGTTGTGGGCAAAGGGCATGAGTAGGACCTCAGGGAGTGGAACTGGGTTTTGGAGCCGATACAGAGAAGGATAGTCTCGCAGAGCGAATAATAGATGGTAAATATTTTTTTTCAAAACAATTTATTAATTTCTCACCCTGCGGTATTATTGTTGACTCAAAATTTATATTGAAATTAAATGTTGAAAATAATCTTCTTGAAAAAAAAATGGCATAAATATCATTGGTTTCAAAGTCTTTCATATGTGTGAATTTCCACCTAAAGTCTTTTTAAACCTAAGCACACTTTTATAATGGTAAATGGATATGAGAAATTATTAAAAGTTTTCAGTTCTCAGTTCGTCAATCTCGTTATACAGCACACTTGAAATCCTACAGTCTTTCTACGAGAAATGAAATTGAAATTAAATTTATCACTTTTGAGAAATTATGGAAATTTTCGTTCACACGCGACACTGAAGTTTCACTGTTCAAAATAAATGAAAAAGTTTAGTCAGTTTGTTACTCACTTATGACAAGAACTGTTGTTACCAAATGTCGAAAGATGGACATCTGGAATGTTCCATGTAGAATCAGGATCGGCGATGTTGACGTTCCCGATGAGGTGATGACAGCTGGAACTGTTGAGTTTCGCACACGAAAATTCATTTAGTGCGACGGGTTATCACTTACACTGTTGAACACTATTTATGGCGTATGAAGAATCACAGTCCTTTCTGTACTAAATACTATTTACAGTCGTTATTGAAACGTTCTTAATCACACAGTTCACACTTGAAGAAAAAGAAAAAAAAAAAGAAAGCAAGTCGATAAGCACAGTCTGTGAACACAGTCATTAAGTTAGATTTTCTGCTAATCCTGTTATATTAACTCAGAAAAGTTCTTACTTTTTCATTCAAAATATTGATGTGACGTGAATAAAGAAATATAATGCAATACTCGAGAGAAAAAAAAATAAGTTCTGGTGATTCTTAAGTATTAGGCTCTGTAGAAGTTTAATGTTACTTGACGTTGCCTAAGTCCACACGTAATGAAATAGTTAATATTTGTACTCCAATAAGTTCACTCGTGTTACAGTCTTAAATGTCTTTTTAGGATTATATTGTAATCGCGACGCGACATACTAACTGCAGTGCGACGTCCTTTATCGGCGATAGAATTTCGCGTTCTGGAGATACGACGAAAGTACTTCTACCGTGACTGCGCGAACATACTGTACGCGGGCCGGTCTCTTCACTTTCTCACTCACACAGTTGTCTGCTTGTCCTTGTACGGTATTGTACTGTACTGCACTGGTTTGCGGGCTATCTGGCCTTGACATATATAGATACCAGCGCAGGGAGGGGTGGCAGCTCTCTCTCGGCCATGTGACCGTAATTACGTAATTTCGTTGAGACTTTAAATTGTTATAACTCAACAACCGTTTGATGAATTAATTTGAAATTTACAGGGATTAACTTTTATGATGTTTGCTATAATTCAGCGTTTGTCCCGTTGAAATTGGTTAAGGTGTTAAAAAGCTGTTAAAAGAAAAATTCTTTCGAGAAATATCTCTAGGGGAGGTGAGCTTCGAGCGACAGGTGACGTCACTTGACTCCGCCTAGCGTACTCGTAGGGTCTGGCACATACTGGAACATTCTTTACATGGATGTTCGTACGTCGGTCGGATCTTTAATGCTGGAAATAACATTTCTTTCAATTAATATGGACCAGGACCTAGGCCTTCCTGGTACAGTACATTTCTGTGACATGCGCAGAAAAAATAATAGAGATGGGCTAAACTGTTATTTTCCAATAACGTGTTCCAACATTCCACTTCCACTGAGATAGCACGTTCCAGTAAGATGTTATAAAAATAACATGTTCCAAAACTAACAAAGCATAATGTTACCGAACAAAATTTTTGTTAGAAGGCGCCAGATATTTTGACGGGTGAGTCAATCTGCGCAGTCTGTCTAAGGGGCAGGATTTCTTGAGAATCATTCATGTGCAGTCTATCGCCATGCACCTCTGACCACACAGCCACGTGTAGCGTAGCATACTACGGCGACAGCTGTATAAATTGGGTATGGAAAAGACCGGAAACGCCTTCTCTGATTGCCGCGACGTGTCGGTTTCGATTAATTACTGCCGATAAAAGTGTATCAAACAGAAATAGGACAAAACTGAATCTAGGAAACATTTTATATGTACTCGGGGTTCGCCCTTTTCGCTAGAACTTTCATATTTCTGTACTGAATTGTAGTAAATAAACGCAGTAGATTCAAAAAGACAAAATGTAGACGTACACAAACAATGATAGGCTTTGAACGTCGTTGTGTGTTTGCATTCGAGTTATCGTGAGATCGAACTCCACTGTCGACAGCCCGAAAGAAGGTCTTCCGTGGTTTCCCATTTCTACACCAGGAAAATGCCGGAACAGTATCTTAATTGAGGCCATGTCTGCTTCCGTCCCAATCCTAGCCGTTTCCTATCCGATCTCGCAAAGAGACCTATCTGTGTCGGTGCGACGTAAAGCCAATTAAAAATAATCAAATATAAAATCAGTGAACATAAAATGCATATGGCATGGATTACAAATTGTTATAAATATATTTTATCGTGAAAATCACGTCTCGAAATAACACACAAAACAAATAAATTGCAACAATTAACGAACTTACCGCACAATATGTGTAACCAACTTCTACTATTTCACTAGACAACCGCAATTACAATCACATTCGGTGATCAGTAAATCAAGAAAGAGAAGGCAACACAAAATATCGCACACTTGAACAAGACCATATAGTTTAGGGAAAGAATTTTCAATATGAATGTTACACAGTATACAGATATCTGTTTCCCTGTGACAAGTTGTGATTATTGAGGTGACTGGGTTTCGTCTGTGGATGTGTTGGGTATAAAGCCACTGTCTGTTCCAACATTTTCATTTCTAATTGATGGCATAGTAGGCCCTAATTGATGAAGATTCATCTTCGTTTAAAGAGTGGTGGCGGGGGAGAGGTGGTGAGGGAGCAGTCGTCCCACACTTTGCGGAGAAAACATTACATTTCTATTCCATTTTAGCCACCTGCATCTAGGAATTAAAAAAAGCAATTTGTACAAGCCCTGTTGGCTTATCAGCTAATTCGTTCCTTTATTTTGTTTAATTGTTAACAAGCCCAGGTACTTTTCCTCGCCTGTAATTTTTTCCCCTCCCCCCCCCCCCACTCTGCCACTTCTAATTCCCAATCGCCACAACTATTCGTTATATGACGAGTACCGATATAAATTGAAGAAGCTGAGTTTGAATGGGCTCTCATATTTAGATTGGAATTTTTGAAAATAGTCACTTTGATCACAAATATCATACGAACTGAATGTATTCACTGAAAAGTATATCTTCATATAGGCTTACTTGTGTTCCATATTTTATTGATTATAAATCTGGGCGAAGATCTTTCGAAACGTCACGATTTCACAAAATAACGATACGCTTCAGGAATTACAATGCTGTGGCTGTTACCTGGCCCTAATACTCGGTTGTAGTGGAACAGTGTTCCACAGAGCTAAGGCTGTTATCTGGACAGAATATTCATTGCGATGGAACAGTGTTCCACAGAGCTAATGCTGTTATCTGGACAGAATATTCATTGCGATGGAACAGTGTTCCACAGAGCTAAGGCTGTTATCTGGACAGAATATTCATTGCGATGGAACAGTGCCACAGAGCTAAGGCTGTTATCTCTACAGAATATTCATTGCGATGGAACAGTGTTCCACAGAGCTAAGGCTGTTATCTCGACAGAATATTCATTGCGATGGAACAGTGTTCCACAGAGCTAAGGCTGTTATCTCTACAAAATATTCATTGCGAAGGAACAGTGTTTCACAGAGCTAAGGCTGTTATCTGGACAGAATATTCATTGCGATGGAACAGTGTTCCATATAGATAAGGCTGTTATCTCGACAGAATAGTCATTGCGATGGAACAGTGTTCCACAGAGCTAAGGCTGTTATCTCTACAAAATATTCATTGCGAAGGAACAGTGTTTCACAGAGCTAAGGCTGTTATCTGGACAGAATATTCATTGCGATGGAACAGTGTTCCATATAGATAAGGCTGTTATCTCGACAGAATAGTCATTGCGATGGAACAGTGTTCCATATAGATAAGGCTGTTATCTCGACAGAATATTCATTGCGATGGAACAGTGTTCCACAGAGCTAAGGCGGTTATCTCGACAGAATATTCATTGCGATGGAACAGTGTTCCACAGAGCTAATGCTGTTATCTCGACAGAATATTCATTGCGATGGAACAGTGTTCCACAGAGCTAAGGCGGTTATCTCGACAGAATATTCATTGCGATGGAACAGTGTTCCACAGAGCTAATGCTGTTATCTCGACAGAATATTCATTGCGATGGAACAGTGTTCCGCAGAGCTAAGGCTGTTATCTGTACAGAATATTCATTGCGATGGAACAGTGTTCCGCAGAGCTACGGCTGTTATCTGGACAGAATATTCATTGCGATGGAACAGTGTTCCACAGAGCTAAGGCTGTTATCTCTACAAAATATTCATTGCGAAGGAACAGTGTTTCACAGAGCTAAGGCTGTTATCTCGACAGAATATTCATTGCGATGGAACAGTGTTCCACATAGCTAAGGCTGTTATCTCGACAGAATATTCATTGCGATGGAACAGTGTTCCATATAGCTAAGGCTGTTATCTCGACAGAATATTCATTGCGATGGAACAGTGTTCCACATAGCTAAGGCTGTTATCTCGACAGAATATTCATTGCGATGGAACAGTGTTTCACAGAGCTAAGGCTGTTATCTCGACAGAATATTCATTGCGATGGAACAGTGTTCCATATAGATAAGGCTGTTATCTCGACAGAATATTCATTGCGATGGAACAGTGTTCCATATAGATAAGGCTGTTATCTCGACAGAATAGTCATTGCGATGGAACAGTGTTCCATATAGATAAGGCTGTTATCTCGACAGAATATTCATTGCGATGGAACAGTGTTCCACATAGCTAAGGCTGTTATCTCGACAGAATATTCATTGCGATGGAACAGTGTTCCATATAGCTAAGGCTGTTATCTCGACAGAATATTCATTGCGATGGAACAGTGTTCCACAGAGCTAAGGCTGTTATCTGGACAGAATATTCATTGCGATGGAACAGTGCCACAGAGCTAAGGCTGTTATCTCTACAGAATATTCATTGCGATGGAACAGTGTTCCACAGAGCTAAGGCTGTTATCTCGACAGAATATTCATTGCGATGGAACAGTGTTCCACAGAGCTAAGGCTGTTATCTCTACAAAATATTCATTGCGAAGGAACAGTGTTTCACAGAGCTAAGGCTGTTATCTGGACAGAATATTCATTGCGATGGAACAGTGTTCCATATAGATAAGGCTGTTATCTCGACAGAATAGTCATTGCGATGGAACAGTGTTCCATATAGATAAGGCTGTTATCTCGACAGAATATTCATTGCGATGGAACAGTGTTCCACAGAGCTAAGGCTGTTATCTGGACAGAATATTCATTGCGATGGAACAGTGCCACAGAGCTAAGGCTGTTATCTCTACAGAATATTCATTGCGATGGAACAGTGTTCCACAGAGCTAAGGCTGTTATCTCGACAGAATATTCATTGCGATGGAACAGTGTTCCACAGAGCTAAGGCTGTTATCTCTACAAAATATTCATTGCGAAGGAACAGTGTTCCACAGAGCTAATGCTGTTATCTGGACAGAATATTCATTGCGATGGAACAGTGTTCCACAGAGCTAAGGCTGTTATCTGGACAGAATATTCATTGCGATGGAACAGTGCCACAGAGCTAAGGCTGTTATCTCTACAGAATATTCATTGCGATGGAACAGTGTTCCACAGAGCTAAGGCTGTTATCTCGACAGAATATTCATTGCGATGGAACAGTGTTCCACAGAGCTAAGGCTGTTATCTGGACAGAATATTCATTGCGATGGAACAGTGCCACAGAGCTAAGGCTGTTATCTCTACAGAATATTCATTGCGTTGAAACAGTGTTCCACATAGCTAAGGCTGTTATCTCGACAGAATATTCATTGCGATGGAACAGTGTTCCACAGAGCTAAGGCGGTTATCTCGACAGAATATTCATTGCGATGGAACAGTGTTCCACAGAGCTAATGCTGTTATCTGGACAGAATATTCATTGCGATGGAACAGTGTTCCACAGAGCTAAGGCTGTTATCTGGACAGAATATTCATTGCGATGGAACAGTGCCACAGAGCTAAGGCTGTTATCTCTACAGAATATTCATTGCGATGGAACAGTGTTCCACAGAGCTAAGGCTGTTATCTCGACAGAATATTCATTGCGATGGAACAGTGTTCCACAGAGCTAAGGCTGTTATCTGGACAGAATATTCATTGCGATGGAACAGTGCCACAGAGCTAAGGCTGTTATCTCTACAGAATATTCATTGCGTTGAAACAGTGTTCCACAGAGCTAAGGCTGTTATCTCGACAGAATATTCATTGCGATGGAACAGTGTTCCACATAGCTAAGGCTGTTATCTCGACAGAATATTCATTGCGATGGAACAGTGCCACAGAGCTAAGGCTGTTATCTCTACAGAATATTCATTGCGTTGAAACAGTGTTCCACATAGCTAAGGCTGTTACCTCGACAGAATATTCATTGCGATGGAACAGTGTTCCACATAGCTAAGGCTGTTATCTCGACAGAATATTCATTGCGATGGAACAGTGTTCCATATAGATAAGGCTGTTATCTCGACAGAATAGTCATTGCGATGGAACAGTGTTCCATATAGATAAGGCTGTTATCTCGACAGAATATTCATTGCGATGGAACAGTGTTCCACAGAGCTAAGGCGGTTATCTCGACAGAATATTCATTGCGATGGAACAGTGTTCCACAGAGCTAAGGCTGTTATCTCGACAGAATATTCATTGCGATGGAACAGTGTTCCACAGAGCTAAGGCGGTTATCTCGACAGAATAGTCATTGCGATGGAACAGTGTTCCGCAGAGCTAAGGCTGTTATCTCTACAGAATATTCATTGCGATGGAACAGTGTTCCATATAGATAAGGCTGTTATCTCGACAGAATATTCATTGCGATGGAACAGTGTTCCATATAGATAAGGCTGTTATCTCGACAGAATATTCATTGCGATGGAACAGTGTTTCACAGAGCTAAGGCGGTTATCTCGACAGAATATTCATTGCGATGGAACAGTGTTCCGCAGAGCTAATGCTGTTATCTCGACAGAATATTCATTGCGATGGAACAGTGTTTCACAGAGCTAAGGCGGTTATCTCGACAGAATATTCATTGCGAAGGAACAGTGTTCCGCAGAGCTAAGGCTGTTATCTGTACAGAATAGTCATTGCGATGGAACAGTGTTTCACAGAGCTACGGCTGTTATCTCGACAGAATATTCATTGCGATGGAACAGTGTTCCACAGAGCTAAGGCTGTTATCTCGACAGAATATTCATTGCGATGGAACAGTGTTCCGCAGAGCTAAGGCTGTTATCTGTACAGAATATTCATTGCGATGGAACAGTGTTTCACAGAGCTACGGCTGTTATCTCGACAGAATATTCATTGCGATGGAACAGTGTTCCACAGAGCTAAGGCTGTTATCTCGACAGAATATTCATTGCGATGGAACAGTGTTCCACAGAGCTAAGGCTGTTATCTCGACAGAATATTCATTGCGATGGAACAGTGTTCCGCAGAGCTAAGGCTGTTATCTGTACAGAATATTCATTGCGATGGAACAGTGTTCCGCAGAGCTAAGGCTGTTATCTGTACAGAATATTCATTGCGATGGAACAGTGTTTCACAGAGCTACGGCTGTTATCTCGACAGAATATTCATTGCGATGGAACAGTGTTCCACAGAGCTAAGGCTGTTATCTCTACAGAATATTCATTGCGATGGAACAGTGTTCCACAGAGCTAAGGCTGTTATCTCGACAGAATATTCATTGCGATGGAACAGTGTTCCACAGAGCTAATGCTGTTATCTCGACAGAATATTCATTGCGATGGAACAGTGTTCCACAGAGCTAAGGCTGTTATCTCGACAGAATATTCATTGCGATGGAACAGTGTTCCACAGAGCTAAGGCTGTTATCTCGACAGAATATTCATTGCGATGGAACAGTGTTCCACAGAGCTAAGGCTGTTATCTCGACAGAATATTCATTGCGATGGAACAGTGCCACAGAGCTAAGGCTGTTATCTCTACAGAATATTCATTGCGATGGAATAGTGTTTCACAGAGCTAAGGCTGTTATCTTGCTAGAATATTCATTGCGATGGAACAGTGCCACAGAGCTAAAGCTGTTATCTGTACAGAATATTCATTGCGATGGAACAGTGTTCCACATAGCTAAGGCTGTTATCTCGACAGAATATTCATTGCGATGGAACAGTGTTCCACAGAGCTAAGGCTGTTATCTCGACAGAATATTCATTGCGATGGAACAGTGTTCCACATAGCTAAGGCTGTTATCTCGACAGAATATTCATTGCGATGGAACAGTGTTCCACAGAGCTAAGGCTGTTATCTCGACAGAATATTCATTGCGATGGAACAGTGTTCCACAGAGCTAAGGCTGTTATCTCGACAGAATATTCATTGCGATGGAACAGTGCCACAGAGCTAAGGCTGTTATCTCTACAGAATATTCATTGCGATGGAATAGTGTTTCACAGAGCTAAGGCTGTTATCTTGCTAGAATATTCATTGCGATGGAACAGTGCCACAGAGCTAAAGCTGTTATCTGTACAGAATATTCATTGCGATGGAACAGTGTTCCAGATAGCTAAGGCTGTTATCTCGACAGAATATTCATTGCGATGGAACAGTGTTCCAGATAGCTAAGGCTGTTATCTCGACAGAATATTCATTGCGATGGAACAGTGTTTCACAGAATAAGATGATGAAGCGCAACCTTACTAAATCGAAATGAATTAAAATCAGTAATTATCAAATGACTAATGAAATAATGAAGGGCTGAGGAATAATTGCGACCTGTTACAAATATAACAAGGTTAATTGAGTAATATGTTATTCTGGTACCATGTTAGAAGCCTGGAACACCGTTATCTTAACTGTTACGTTAAATACCGCCAATGTCTACTAAATGCAGTACTTGCCACTTGATGTACGTTTACTTCTTCCTTGCGATACCTTTATCAGATGTTAGGTTATTGAGGTTATTATGGAAAGTGACAACGACATTTTTTACAATCTTCATCCAGTGAATGTTGAGAAGAGTAATATAGGTTTAATAGGGTCTAAATTTAAAAAACGTAATTGTTGATTGCAGAAATATTGCTTTGGTTATTATTTAAATAAAATATTGTGTTATAATTGGGGGCTAAATAACAAGGAGACTTTGGATTGTACTTTCTCCTGCCGTTCATATTTCTGCTTTCATTAGACTGTGTTACTCCAATTCCATGAAGCAAAAAGGTACCCCTCCATGCTAGTTCATAACATGAACGAGAACCCATTCCAACATAATGCAATCGTGCATCAATCCCTACCGGGCCATTCTAATATAATTGGTAATATTAAGGTAGACAGATGCTTTAGCAAAAGAAGCAGTTAAAGATACAGGCCAAACATTTCAAATAGCCATTCCTCACACGCGCTATTTATTCAGCACCGAAGAGCACATAACAAAAAGATGGTCTCCCTCTTGGAAAGAATTACCAAAAAAGGAGAGTAAAACGTTCTAACAAATACAACCAAAACTTCAGACAGCCCCTTGGTTTTTATCACGCATATACTCAAGGAGACACATCACTTCTGCAGTATAATCAAATTAATATTCAATCGCGGCCTAACACATGAATATAAATACCAAATTCCACTTTTCTGACACAGACATATGCTCATGTCAACAGACTATTGGTACCATCAATCACATCTTGTTCCAGTGCCCCTAACTACTCAAATAAAAAAATCCCTAAAACTAATCGACAATAACATTCCACTACCGACAAGTGTCACTTGCCTTATGCACACTCCTACAGAGCCTTCAGCCAAATTCCTAGCCGATTTCCTTGATGAATGTAACATTACAGTATAATTTCATAAATTAACATAATGCTTCCAATATCGTAAAATAATAAATAACACACAACCAAAACATATTCAAGTTTATTCACCTAACCTTTATAAGAAAATAAACATTACTGAATATTCAGGGAATTAAATAGAAGAAACACAATGTTAAATTACAGGCACTAAACTGATGAAATCACACAAAAAGTAAAATGCATTATCAGACTATTAAATATACTTTAATGATCTCCAAGGACTGAAACATTTAGCCAGAATCCTAACGTCATAACAGATATAAGGTTGCCAAAATAACAAAATAAAGTGTGGTTACTGGGTAAAGAGCCAACGCAAAGCCCAATAAACGACTAGAATCAGAAGAAGAAGTGTAACCGATAGGAATTCAAAGCATGCGTATAGAGCAGTACGTGAATGCGCCCAAGTACTGGTAACGAAGTGCATATTGGAAAGAACCTCCTGACAACCGAATGGATCAGTGGAGCTCCTTGAAAGACACTCTAACATGTGCCCCTAGCAAATGGGGTTCCAGAACATTTCAATTAGCAATAGTGACGGGCAGAATCGAATACTTTCCAGGATCGATTACTATACATCCGAGAACATTTAAGAATCGAAACTTGCATTTCGAAACCAAGTTCTCTAATCTTATATTACTCGAGTAACAGAAATGTATGCCTTTGCTGGCAGGACCTAGTGTTTACAGTGCACTATGTCTTCTGGTATAGGCTAGAGCAATTTGTTACTTTCATAGATCTGTCTCTGTCTTATCCTTGGCTTTGACAATATGAAAGTGACTGAGGTATGAGCGATGCCAATCCTTATGCAGTCACTCCCTGCTATGAATGGTGTGAAAATGTTGCTCATAGGGTCGGTTGGTGTATGCATTTTAGTGGGCTTGGCAGACTGATATGTAATAGCAACTCTGGCTCGGTGAGGAAAGCAACGGGAAACTACCTCACTCCTCATTTCCTTAGTACGCCTCGTCAGTGATGCCTAGACCATCTATGACAGCTGATGGCAGAGCTGTTGAGGATCCCACCAGCGGAAGCGCTGACGGACTGAACATACATACAACTGAAATGTACGCAAACTCTGAACATCAATAAGTGTCCAGGAAGCGCTTTCATAAAAGCTAGCCTTGTTCGGTGTATTATTATTTCAACCTGCAGCTATTTTATATAAATTTGATATTACGCCATTGGTTGTTGCCAAATGTGTATTTTCTTTCTCTCAGTCCTTCCCGTAATTATCTTATTAATCTACTCTGCATTCTCATTCATATATTATGTTTATATCACATATCAGTTGTGTTAGCCAACATTTTATTTCGCCGAGAGAGTGGCCTAGTGTGCCGGGGACGAAGCTGTCAAATTTGCATTCGGGAGAGAGTGGGTTCGAATCCCACTGTCGTCAGACCTAAAGATGGTTTCCCGTGGTATCCCATTATCACACCAGGAAAATGGCGGTGCTGTATCTTAATTAAGAATACGACCACTTCCTTCCCACTCCTAGCCCTTTCCTACCCCATCGTCGCCATAAGACACGTGGGTGTCGGTGCGACGTAAAGCAAATTGTGAAAAAATAAAATAAAAAACATGTTGTTTCTCCTTAAAAGAAGTATAAGAGCCCTTGCTGGCAAGATGTACTGTTTACAGTGCACTATTGTTTTCTGGTATGGGCTGGAATAAATTTGTTAATTTCATTGATCTGTCTCAGTCTCATCCTTGACTTTGACAATATGAAAGTGACTGAGGTATGAGCGATGCTAGTAACACTGTTCCTTATGCAGCCAGTCTCTGTTATGTATGGTGTGAAAATATCACTCATAGGGTCAGTTGGTGCATGCATATCAGTGGGCTTGGCAGACTGATATGCTATAGCAACTTCTGACTTGATGAGGAAAGCAGCGGGAAAGTTCCTCACTCCCCTCTTCAGTGACGTCTGGGCTGTTGGTGGAGCTGTGGAGGATCAAACCAGCCTTCCGGCCGAATACTGCTACTACTAAACGTTTTCCTTCCTCCCCTGAAGGGGGAGGCGGGTCTCTCGGACGATGACGCCCTCTCTCAGGCCAGGAGATTTGTTACGGTGAAGGAGATGTGCGCAGAAGGTGAGGGGGAAGGCGACTGTGACCTATACTACGAACTGTCCCGGCATTCGCCTTAGTGCAGGAGAATGGAAAACCACGAAAAAAAATTCTCAGGACAGCCGACAGGTGGGGCCAGGCATGTAGTCCTGCACTGTGCCCCAGACTCGTCTCCCGAATGCAGAGGCGTAGAGCCACGGCAGAGCCGTGTCCAACTTTCCTCTGCTCAGAGTACAGAGCTGTTGGACCAAGGACAAGCCGTGGCCTCTTAAGGGACGAAACCAAAGGGCCGAAACCCACTCTGCATCCACCGACGCCGGCTGAATACCCAACATACAAAGGAAATATAAAGAAAGCAAACAATTGATTGTGAGTGATTTGCTTTCAGATAGTCACCTATAAACATCATTGCAACTTAATATTGGCGTATAAGCTCAATCAGTAAGATTCTATTCAAGAGCTCTCATTCCTCCATCTGATAGAAGCATTTGAATACATCTTAGGTAAATACTCGCATGATGTGCATTGCTTTCTTTATTCCCATTATGAATACAGAGGTAGTTCTGAGTTACGTCCAGAGATGACGCTACTATCCTCACTCTTCTCGGATACTACATAAAGATAGACCAATGTGGTCTCGCTTTGGGATTATCATTAGTGAATACCTCGAGCGGAAGCAAGGCCAACTACAATCACATCAGATCGTAATCCAGAAAAAACATGGCGGACATCGATGTGCGATATGAGAGGTTGAGGGAAAGGTTATGCATGTTTATTCCGACTCACCTAAAGAAAATATCACAAGTCGAACGTCTTGAAATGCAACTCGCTAACTCAAAATATGAGTAATTAAACACCAAAAGTAGCGTTATCGCGTATTGTAAGTCTAAATGAAATTTTAGAGGGGAAAATAACGAAGGAAGAATTATTGTATCAACGTCAGGTTGAAACAGACACAGAATATAAAAATATTTCACATATGAATCTCCGGTCAGCAAATACGATATATAGATGTCAACAAAGAACATTATTGACCTTACATGGAATACTATGTAACACCACCATTAATCACAGCCTATTATGCAAAACACGCAAATAAATTTCTCCAACAAAATTTCAACCCTCCAAAATCCACCTGTATTGTTGAGTAGGTACAAGCGATATTTATATGATACACTTGACCGTCTAAAGCACTCGTCACCTTAAAACTCGCCAGAATTGATGGCATAATTGTATTTTATATAAAAAGTAACATAATCCTCATGTTCACTGACGGGAAACGGGGTTAGGTTTAGTTTATGCATGTTCATTGTAAAACGTTGAAAATTAATTACATCATTCTTGCCCCCCCCCCCCCCCCGTTTAAGATGAATTTAGTCTCTAAATCATAAATCTTGGTCATGATTTTCCGGATCTTCCTGGGACTGATTTAATTTTCTTTGTAGTAAGGTACGTTGGCTGATAGGGCAAATGCTAGGATAGGCATCATTAGTTTTAACTTCGGAAGTTTGCGCGGCACTCGAATTAGATTACCACCTTCTATGAGTATACAATGTCTTCCCTAACAACACATTTGATTCAAAAATGATAAATGCACACACCATTATTAGTCCTATGATTCGGTTCGAAGTTTTATTTAGGAATGCTCTTAACACAATTTTGCCTTAATACTAGGTCTTTTGGAAACGGAAACACTGAAGCTCTTACTTACATCCAGGCACACAGCACATTAAATTATAAAGATAATGCATAGGTAACTAACAATGAAGAAAATACTTTCAGAGAAGAACGCAAGAATCAACATCAACCTAATTGTTGGAATAAATAAGCTCTTTGAGAACAAAACGCTTCTTACGACACTCAAAGAGGATCTACAACCTTCTTAAGACTATAAATAAATATAATGTACGATTAATAATATTCAAATTTCCGTAAATACACTGACTGACAGAGCAAATGCAACACCAAGAAGGAGTGGTCAGAACTTTATGCCAATTGCAGGGTAGACTGACGTCACTGAGGTATGCTCATGATGTGAAATGCGCCGCTGTGCTGCGCACGTAGCGAACGATAAATGGGACACGGCTTTGGCGAATGGCCCACTTCGTACCGTGATTTCTCAGCCGACAGTCATTGTAGAACGTGTTGTCGTGTGCCACAGGACACATGTATAGCTAAGAATGCCAGGCCGCCGTCAACGGAGGCATTTCCAGCAGACAGACGACTTTACGAGGGGTATGGTGATCGGGCTGAGAAGGGCAGGTTGGTCGCTTCGTCAAATCGCAGCCGATACCCATAGGGATGTGTCCACGGTGCAGCGCCTGTGGCGAAGATGGTTGGCGCAGGGACATGTGGCACGTGCGAGGGGTCCAGGCGCAACCCGAGTGACGTCAGCACGCGAGGATCGGCGCATCCGCCGCCAAGCGGTGGCAGCCCCGCACACCACGTCAACCGCCATTCTTCAGCATGTGCAAGACACCCTGGCTATTCCAATATCGACCAGAACAATTTCCCGTCGATTGATTGAAGGAGGCCTGCACTCCCGGCGTCCGCTCAGAAGACTACCATTGACTCCACAGCATAGACGTGCACGCCTGGCATGGTGCCGGGCTAGAGCGACTTGGATGAGGGAATGGCGGAACGTCGTGTTCTCCGATGAGTCACGCTTCTGTTCTGTCAGTGATAGTCACCGCAGACGAGTGTGGCGTCGGCGTGGAGAAAGGTCAAATCCAGCAGTAACTGTGGAGCGCCCTACCGCTAGACAACGCGGCATCATGGTTTGGGGCGCTATTGCGTATGATTCCACGTCACCTCTAGTGCGTACTCAAGGCACGTTAAATGCCCACCGCTACATGCAGCATGTGCTGCGGCCGGTGGCACTCCTGTACCTTCAGGGGCTGCCCAATGCTCTGCTTCAGCAGGATAATGCCCGCCCACACACTGCTCGCATCACCCAACAGGCTCTTCGAGGTGTACAGATGCTTCCGTGGCCAGCGTACTCTCCGGATCTCTCACCAATCGAACACGTGTGGGATCTCATTGGACGCCGTTTGCAAACTCTGCCCCAGCCTCGTACGGACGACCAACTGTGGCAAATGGTTGACAGAGAATGGAGAACCATCCCTCAGGACACCATCCGCACTCTTATTGACTCTGTAGAAACCTCGACGTGTTTCTGCGTGCATCGCCGCTGGCGGTGGTCCTACATCCTACTGAGTCGATGCCGTGTGCATTGTGTAACCTGCATATCGGTTTGAAATAAACATCAATTATTCGTCCGTGCCGTCTCTGTTTTTTTCCCAACTTTCATCCCTTTCGAACCACTCCTTCTTGGTGTTGCATTTGCTCTGTCAGTCAGTGTATTTGGTAACAACACGGCTTACACAAATCAAACAAACGCATGCTAGCACTCCAGCTGCGCCATTATGGACAGTTTCGATAGGTCGGTTAAGGTCTGAGCAAGACCGACTACAATATATCAGACCGTAATATCAAAACCCAGATGGTAGATGTCGTGGGCGCAGTAGCTGCCGACTGATGAAGATTAGGGTAGCACGCAATAACTTCACTTCGACTATAAACCAACTTACGGTTTCAGGAGATGCCAGAATTTAGTCCCGCAGGAGTTCTCTTACCTTCCAGTAAATCTACCGACACTAGGCTGACGTATTTGGGCATCTTCAAATACCACCGGACCGAGCTGGGGTCAAACCCGCCAAGTTGGAGTCAGAAAGGCCAGAGCTTCAACCGTCTGAGCCACTCAGCCCGGCGTCCCATTAAAACACTTGTGTTAATACCACTAAAATAGCTACACAATATCTGGTTCAATCCGCCAGAAATTACGAAAAGTTCACGTACATATTATGCTAACGGTGGTAATTTAACATGATAAATTTAACATCATAGGGAAAATCACTGTTGCACCTATGGAAACGCTTCGCCAACAACTACTCATCACATCTAGAATCACACATATTTTGCTATAATAAATGAACAACCCTACCGCAAAAGGGATATTTTATAACTTTCGCTTTGCCAAATAACGTTTTCGGATTTCACTTCGCTGGATAGATGGAAATACACTATAAAACTGCTGAAATGATATCTGTAACATTATTTTGGATGTTTAAAATAATTTAAGGCGCTATATTCCTCAATTTCTTCACTCTCATGAGAACTGAAACATAACGTGTTGCCTTAGTTTCGAAGAGGTGAACAATTTCTAATGTTCAGCACTTAATGAAAGGGAAGTACACCCAAAATGATTATGCCAGCCCAATGAACGGCCCTGGTGATGTTAAGCCTTCCTTACTGGAAACTCTTAAAACATATGTTGACATATGGTATAGCAGCACTTCCAATAATGATGGAAAACTTAGTAATTAAACGTTCAGACACTAAACATATAATAGGATTTTCCCCATTGAAGGACATGAGTATAAAATCTCTATCGACTCTAAACAATGTTGTCTATAACCTACATGGACATGTACATGGACGAGCTTCAATTCGGTGTACACTGCTTGACTGCTTGATAACAGATATCAACAGTATGAATCGGAAGATATTGGTACAATAAAACCCCTGCGTTACAAACGAAACTAATCCCTGCAAGTCACTATTTCTTCTGTCTAACTGTACAGATTGCTCCATCTGTTACACTATAAGTTTTGTTATACTCCGAGATCCAGCCAAATGTTTCTGCAGGCAAGCACAGATTCTTGCAAAACATAAATCACGCGACACTTTGAAGCACATAAGACACTGAGAGAACATCACCGTATCAATTATCATCTACCCAAATTAATTTCTTTTTCGAGGAATACGAACTGGTCCACCATTTAGAATTCGAAAAAAATGTCTTCCCTAACCTCAGACTTACTCTAAGATGAAATATGCACATTACTGTTTTGTACAAATATTAACGACGTATGTTCTTAATCCACTTCTCTCTTAATGTTTTATTCCTTAGAAAACTAAAGAATAGTTGTATGAGATGCATTGCCATAATTCGATTTAAATTCGGTACACAAAACTATCAAAACAAACACCTCACATGACTGCGCATAATTACAGATTCTAAGTGACCACTGATCCATATTAATACACTCACACACTTATACTCTACAAGGAAACTAATATTTATCGTCAAATTTCTCGAAATTACACCGACTGAATAAGAAAAATAACCAATAGGCTCACCATTTTCGATTGGAAAGAGAATTCCCTAACCACAAATGTTAGTTACACACATACGATAGTTTGGTCTTTGACTTCCAAATTTTCCCAATGAATATTCCTTATCCATTTTTCCCGTACAGATCTATCTTCAGGGAATTTAAAAGCTTCAACAACGGTATAATTCGATCTACAACCACGAACGCAGCAGGAACGACCCATTTTGTGAAATGCTACAGCACGGCAATATAAACACTATTATACACTAAAAATATCATCATATACACTCCTAACAATACACCATACTAATAAACAGTTATAGATTACTCTTTTACCAAATATACAATTTATACTTCGATAACTCGATCAAAATAACACTCTTTAACAAATGTAAACGCAGATAAATGTACCAACCACATGTCTCAAACGTTCGCCCACGAAGGCGCCATTTTCCTCCCAATCTATACTAGCATTAAGGTCTGATATATTGTAGTTAGTCATGGTAGTTGGTCTTGGCGGAAGTATTCGAATACTTTCATCAGGGGCCTATTCCACAAAAGTATGGTCTTGTACATTACAAGTAAATTCTCTAGTACAAATACCAGAGTTTCTGTTCCACAAAAGAATTTTCTACAGTTGTACTTTACTACTCCATACTTACAAATTACCAGTGATTTTTTATAGGTATGTTCCACAAAAGTACTAGTACTTGTAATTTACTAGTGAATTGGGAACTATTCCCTACCAGTGAAAGGACAATAATATATATACTAGTGCTATTTAATTATACTTATTTCAGATACATTTTGATAAATATGTGGTCTAGCAGAAGTGATAGTGATGGTAATGAAAATGAAAACTACCGTCTGTATAGGGAAAGAATAAACTTCCAGTTTAACACTATTTGAATAAAATGAGAGTTTTAGGTTAAGCACAATACAAGTGGAAGTACTTTTGATGGATATTTATCATAGGTTGAAACACCCTACGAACAGAAATAAATCTATCTCTGCTAAACAACAGTTAGGCCTACTACCAACACTGCTTTGGCTAGGAAATTGTGGTCAGTACCATGGTATTGCACATATGCATGGGATATCAAAATCTTCGGTCTGTAGGTCAATACATTCTGTGGTAGCTGCAATAAATGATATAAAATATCCTCAAATTGTTCCTTGACCTGAAAATACTGAACAAACATGTTCCAAGAAGGACATTCCTGGAATCATTAATTCCAAGTAATTCCAATCATTAATTCAACTTTTCCCCTCAAAAGCTCCATGAGCTTTTCCAAATCAAATATTTCCATCCAACCCTTTATTTTGTCTTGTTTTTTCAGACTCTCGCTGAATGCACCGAAATGAATATCTTTCCTTCTTTCTATTTCCTTCAAAATGAATAACTTCTTTTCCTTGACACCATTTTAACAATTCATGCGGAATGTGCAATTTTGTAACAATTAAGTTTGGCGGCTGAATGTCGTCATTAGCGGCATCCGATTCCAAATGACAGACCAAGGTGGGTATGTCAGACTATCGTGGAACATATGCGAGGATCGCGGAAGAACAGAATGGGTGATAATAACAGAGTAATTTCCTATTATCGAAGAAATAAACTGAAAAATAACATTGTAGCATTGGGAAATTCACAGAAATATTAGAGTTCTTTGAATCTTTGCTACATAACTTAACTTAAAATACGATATTAAGGTTAATGAGGCAAGCATAACCTAATTCAACGAAAGGAATATGAAGATAAACAGCTGATTCATGCTATGACGTAGTAGGTTTATTGATACGTTGCCACTTGTAAAACTTGTAACAATTCACTAGTAATATACAGGAGACTATCAGTCGTTTGTGGAACAGAAATGTACAACTCCATACATTACAAGAACCCACACTATTAACTTGTAATGTACAATACCATACTTTTGTGGAATAGGCCCCAGGACTCGAGATATCTCGACGACTTGTAAGAATCGACATCTTCGATATTTTGGTCTCGAATACTTCCATCACTAGATAGCAATAACGCTAGTTTTAACATGGGCAGGAGGTCTATCTGCAATTGCCCGAAAGCGAAGTAACCAGGCACTCAGGGTTCGTCACCTGTCTATACTGTCTTCGTCAACTTCTTCCTCACGTTATTACCTTCTATATATAGCAGGTACAAATGGCCGGTGTTACACTATCAAAGAACTTGGATAACAATTTTGATCAAATATTCGTAATTTGATCAATGTTTGACGCCACATTGTAATCAAAGATATGATATTACACTACATCAAATATCTTGGACAAACTCCGCGGTCTTCTTTCCGAGAAGAAGCTCAATGGGAATTGTGAATAAAATAATGAATTCATTTGATAAGTGAGGACTCGGAATCATATCGGAGATCCATAAGAATGGATACAGACACAATTCAAAAGGTAATTGAGAAAGTTGCTCCATTAGTGGTGAAACGAATTACCAATTTGAGAAATGCCATAAGTTTATAAAAGCGGCTGGTAGTAACTCTTCATTTTCTTGCCACTGGAGCATGTTCAAATATATATATACAATATGTTACACGTATTCCGGGAATTACGATTGAGGATCTGACAAAAATGAACGTTCTCAGGACCCAATATTTGGCTGAACAGATGAAAGTAATTGCTGATATTGTTTTATGTTTGTAATTATAACACTATTGTAACGCTAACTTTCGGTAGACCTAGGCAATAAAAATGTAATTATATCAGCAATTACCTAATATTTTCACCCAACTATTGGGTTCTGAGAACGGACTTTTTTTTTTTTTCATAACGTCAACCGTAATGACCCTTAAACGTTCATTTGCCATATCGCTTTACTTCTTTAATCGCAAATATCTGTTTTATAATGTGTGGACTTCGTTTTTTACTGCAAATCTTTCTCCTCATACAACGCAATAAGCAGCTGCACTCAGCGACGCTCCAGTATAATTATTGGCCAATTTTACCAGGTCATCTTCCACCTTCATCACGATATCTTTGATCAAATATAACAACATGGAGAAACTCGTCAAAGATTAATCCAAGATGGTTCTCATACAAGTTCTTTTATCAAAGACATCGCCCTCCACTATGACTGCGCTAATACGCCTTCTCATTCGCCCAGTCACACATGTAAACGACCGAACACGGCGTAGTTACCAGTTCAGGCGCTTGGAGCGCTGAGAAGCTGGCATTACTCTGGTTAACGAGGCACGCTCAGTGATCATTGCTAATAGTGCTGGAGTAATTTGAGCCTGTGTTTACCTTATTTAGCTTGTTTAGTGGGATTTCGTTTCATGAATTTACTTTCAACGAGTAACGTCATAAATGGCTAAATGTTACTTCAAAACAGATTTTCCCGAAGAATTTCAATTCAAGATCATCGAAACGATATGTTTGCCACAACGAATAAATCCACACTTTCACGCTGCGTAGGAGATATAAACTGCGAGACTGGAATAACACTCTCAGTAAAGGAGCGCCTCTTAGCAGAAAGTCAGTGCCTAAATGAAGAAGAGAGATTGTGATTGTTGGTAGTTCATCGAACAACAGATGTTATATGACAAGAAACTCGACACCTTCTTTCAACAGTAAGACGCTTCATTCCATGTTAAGCGAATAAAAACTAGGTACTCAAGATGACTGTCATGCAAGCGAAAGTAGAAATCGAATTACCCCAGTCAATAACCTTTTCTGTTTTATAATTTCTGCTGTGACTACAAAATAAAGGTTGCAGCATCATTTTCTTGTTTAAGAGGCTTTTAGGCACAGAGCTACATACTTCAATAAAGGAATTCGAAGCTTGCGGTTTTTTCGTGTTGAGCATTGTGAGTGACAATCGTAAGTCTGATGTTAGCAGAATAAGAAGAATGTCTTCTTCAAAACAAATTAAACCGAAGATCTGTTGTCCTGTTGATAGTGAAATACCTCTTCTTGCTTTCGACATATGGCACATTCTGAAAAGTAAGAAATCCCTTACTAAAAAAATGATTTTATCAAGAAACTATATGAGATGCAATCAAATGAAACGGTGAAACCGGTTCATTCTTCTCATATGCAAAAACATCAAGCCGCCTAAGTTTAAGAAAATGAATGTGCTGCGCGCGAAAGATATTTTCGCGACTGAAGTACTAACAGCCCTAGAATATTTAAAAAAGACCATTCGTGTACAGATATGCATGATTTTTTAATGCAGGTATCACTGTCAAATACAAGTTATCGATAAAAAATTGATTCGACATACGTATCAGTAGCACAAATGTAGCAACATTGCAGCCGGACAAGATCCTTGATTTTTTTGACAAGACCAAGGTGTTCAACAGTGCTAATGGACTTGACTTATAAAGGAGATTAGGCTGCAGTACCCATCTAATTTGTCACTGTGGATTTTGAAAATTAATCATGATTTGTATTTAAAGCATAAAAAATCCTGTCTATGAGTGACTATTTAGTGCTTGTGTTACGTGAGTTTCCTCATTTCAGTCGTCCTGAAATCGGACATTCATTGTTACTGAGTGAAGTTATTTGCGAGTGTGCTATTCCTGTATTCTTAAATAACATAGCCACATAAATAACAGAGATCTTTGAAAGATTTGAACGCGAGAACGCGAAACACTTAAACAGAAAATTGTGTGAATATAACTTAATTTTCTACAGTATTTACTACCTGCCGTTAATTTATTTTGTACAGTTTTTCCGCTGCGGAGGGGTACGTTCTTCACTGAATTTCTTTATTAAGGTGTAAGGTATGATTCAAATACTTTTTTTGAGTGATTGGCTATATATTTGAACATAAATATAGTAAACACTTAACGTGTGCTGTAATGAACAGTCGTGTTTCAATGCCAGCGAAGCAGCGCTCGGTGGTAGAAATGGGAACTAGGCCCATATCGCTCATATCGCTGTATTGGGAAGGCGTATTAGCGCAGTCATAGTAGAGGGCGATGTCGAAGATTATCAAATTTCTTTGATCCAAGATATTTGAATCGAAGTTCTTTGATAGTGTAATACTCTCCTGGACTGGCGTTTCGTCTTGCTTGTAGCAAAGCCCCTTACACATGGTAACGTTACCGAAGGCAACAGAAGGTTCCTCATAATACGTATCTTGCCAATATCTACCGCCATCAAATTGTGTGCTAACCCAGTGACCATTTTGTTGGACGTGAATCTTGACAGGCGAGACTATCTTGTGACATGGCATGGGAATGCTGTGGGCTGGATCAGCAGCCATACAGTTGGACGTAGATCAAATGTCACATATATATATTTCGACTTATAACAATTCTTTATCCCCCCTGTAAAAGGATGCTTTGTATAAACCTCTACACGTTGTAAGAGGCTACTAAGAGTGGAATTACCACAGAATCTGTACTCGCTCTCTCGTCTTCTAAGCCCAAAAAACATACCCATGATTCTATGCTTTCTCGTGCAGCGGAGAAATGTACATATACCTTTGACAACACCCTCTCGCGATGCATAGGCCTGCCGAGTCACCTGACCTTAATCCACTGGACTTGTGTCTTTGGGGACACATGAAAAGTGAGATGTACGCTACTGTTAACGACTCAAAGACGTGGATCAGCTTATCAGTAACGCCTGAGCAGGCATCTTTAGGCCGCTTCGCCAGTCCATGTCGAGGCTCCCCATGGAGGACACTTCCAGCATCTCCTGTGATTTGATCAATTTACGTCCCGTAACTTCGTAACAGCTCCTTGTAGATAATATGTTCACAAGGACAAATTTTCTTGATTTTATCTCACAAATCTACGCCCCACGTTTGTACATATACGTATACACAGCCTGCATAAGATTTAAAAAATCGACACCCTTTAACACAACATTCATATTCTTTTAGGGGATACCTGGCTGAGGAGGTAAAGGCATGCTTAGTTCACCCGGAAGGACGTGGGTGCGATTCCCCGTCAGGTGGCCGGTCGTAGAGCTAACCACTCTACCCCATCAAGTGCCGAGGTTATGGATTGTGGAAGCCTTTACCTTCCGCCCCTCGAAGGGTTTTCATGGCCTGTACGGAGTTGTCTTTGCTTTTTATTTTTGTTTTTCCAACCTTTTTTATGAATGAGGCAGCACATGAGGTAAAATAGTATTTTATAACCATTAATGTTAATACTGCAATACACGTGTTCAGTTCTCACTGCAGTCCGCTGGGTTTTCCCTCTCCATATTAAAAAGGTCATCCCAGCTGTCATCATCATCATCCTCAGTGTCCTCATCCTCGTACACTTCTTCATCAGTGCTGTCATCAGTTAACTCTCCAGTGTAGTAGAGGAAGGCGTTGGGAATGACCTTCTCTCGCAAAGTGTGCCCCACTCTGAAGTCGTTGTGGAATATCTCCAACGTGTCGGGGTCGTCACTGTCGCGCGGTGGCGAGAAGAAGTTGAAGAAGGAGTCCAGTTTGAGAGTCTTGGTGACGGTTCCTCGCTGACCGCCTTTCTTCCTTTTCTTGATGGCCCTCTCCGTTACGTTCCTGCCCTCGTTCCAGGAGATGTGGCATCCTCTGCAGCCGACGATGGCCGGTTTATCGAAGAAGAACGGGTCTCGAGGGTCTAGTTCATACACCATCTCGTAGTCCTTGGTGAGGATTGAGTTGGTGAAGTAGCTGTTGGGCGAGAAGTAGAAGAGTATCGTGAAACCCTTCGTCTCCTTGTCTTTGTGATCCATGTTGTAGACGATCCTCAAGTCGAGCAAATGCGACAGGATAGGTTCATCATGCTCTTCCACCATGTTGTCGAGAATATGAACATTCTTGAACACCGTTAGCCAGAAGTCTGGAATTCCTCTTGTTGAGATCTTACTCATTATTTGGGCATTATTTTCTATCAAATTGCCACTTTTTGTACCTTTATCCTCAACTTTACTTTCTTCTTTAATTTTATCTCGATCTTTACAATTAACCTCATCTTCCTTTACCCTGAGCGCTATGGCCTGATCTTCGTCTTCTCTACAGTTTTCTGTTTCTTCCTTGTCCTTGCTCACGGGGGGCATACTGTCTTGCATTAAGGTTTGTGGTTCGTCTTCCTTTTCGTGTTCTGTTCCCTTCTTGTCCTTGCTGCCCCGCCGCATACTATCCTCCGCCAAGGTCTGAGGTTCTTCTTCCTTCATGTGTTCTGTTCCCTTCTTGTCCTTGCTGCCCCGCCGCATACTATCCTCCGCCAAGGTCTGAGGTTCTTCTTCCTTCTTGTGTTCTGTTACCTTCTTGTCCTTGCTTCCCCGCCGCATACTATCCTCCGCCAACGTCTGAGGTTCTTCTTCCTTCTTGTGTTTTGTTCCCTTCTTGTCCTTGCTGCCCCGCCGCATACTATCCTCCGCTAAGGTCTGAGGTTCTTCTTCCTTCTTGTGTTCTGTTCCCTTCTTGTCCTTGCTGCCCCGCCGCATACTATCCTCCGCCAAGGTCTGAGGTTCTTCTTCCTTCTTGTGTTCTGTTCCCTTCTTGTCCTTGCTGCCCCGCCGCATACTATCCTCCGCCAAGGTCTGAGGTTCTTCTTCCTTCTTGTGTTCTGTTCCCTTCTTGTCCTTGCTGCCCCGCCGCATACTATCCTCCGCCAAGGTCTGAGGTTCTTCTTCCTTCTTGTGTTCTGTTCCCTTCTTGTCCTTGCTGCCCCGCCGCATACTATCCTCCGCCAAGGTCTGAGGTTCTTCTTTCTTCTTGTGTTCTGTTCCCTTCTTGTCCTTGCTGCCCCGCCGCATACTATCCTCCGCCATGGTCTGAGGTTCTTCTGCCTTGATGTGTTCTGTTCCCTTCTCGTCCTCGCTGCTGTGTCGCATACTATTATCCATTATGGTTTGAGGATCTTCTTCCTTCGTGTTTCCTTTTACCTTCTTGTCCTCGCTGGCCGGAAGGAAGCCCTCCTCCGCCAAGGTTTGAGCTTTGACTTCCTTTTTTGGCCTTCCGCTGGGCCACATACTGTCGGGAAGCACCGCCTCCCAGTTGCAATCCCGGTCCGTAGGCTCATACGCTCCCGTGATGATATCCGCTCGCTGCTGGTAAAAGTGTTCGTAGTTTGGTTGGAAGCGACCCTGTTCGTACCCGATCGCCTCCTGAACAAGTGCGTCTAGTTGAACCATCCATAGCTGGACCTGAAATGTAGAGAAGGACTACAAATATTACTCTGTTCTGCAGGACTTGTCTACCCACAACATCTGGAAATTTCCCACAATATTAAGTGGCCAGCATATCTCCCACCACGGTGAGTATTGCCAGAGACACAACGCCGAATGTATGATGGAGGGAAATAGAGTAGGATGACACAAACACTGGCTAGACACAGAAATCTCTGAACGCATAGTAGAGGAAAAGTTACTGGGTCTCATCGTGACGGAGGGCAGTAGCGATCTACGGTTAGCAAACTGGGGCGTAAGAGAAATTACCCCACACCTGTTTGATCCTGGAATACCACAGAAACGTCTGGATGTGATTTAAGAGGACAGTCTGGAGATAACAAAGTCCACAAGCTATTGCAAGGAACGGTGACCAGTGAATAAGAAGAAGTAGAAGCTACCAGAACTGTCACCACCTGCCCCAATGTATAGCAGCCATGTTGCTCAGTAAGCCAGTCAAGATAAGTCTGGAGTCATATAAGCATTGAATTTGGGGTGTAAGGTTGGCACCCCCTTCCTCTGTCAGATTGGCACACCTGCACCTGTAGCTACCTAGTTTTTAAAATCACAAACCAGAGCACAGGGCACGCACCCAAGTGGCATGACAGCTGTCAAACTTAGCCAGGTCCACGTTTCAAATCGCTCGCGCCCAGAATTTAAAATTCCCGCGGTTGTGACATCGCACGCCAGACAGCCAATCAGCGCTTGATCTAAATGCAACTCAGCCCCCCTCCCCCCGTTCTGGTAGGCTGTCACTATTTTAACGGCCTCAGGGTTTTGAGGGTTCAGTATACTTATTTATTAGAAATAAAAGACAAATATTATGTGGATAATACATTTCGTTTCATTTCTTTTATTTCTTTATCATTCTCTTTTCTTGTTTCAATTCCTTCTTCAAGTCCTTCTGGGGACTTGGGTTCGGATTTTCTGAAGCTTAATCTTAAAAATAACAAGAACACCTTTACACACACACACACACACACACACACACACACACACACACACACACTTCCTTTCACCTGTATTGATTAGATAAGCACACACGTTTTTGCCGAATCCTAAACATTTCTATCTTTTCCGTTATTCTATACAACTGAGCACGATGTATTAACAACGGCAGCTAACCTCCAACTGAGCCTGCGACCCATCACAGCGCCATCTGATAACAGAGTATGGGTGTGACGTCAAATATTTAGCACAAATTTTGCCATATTTCGAAGCGCTGTTTCATGAAAACTATGTTTGATAATTTCATTGTTTTTGCAACAGGTAGCCTCCTCCTTTTTATGTAAATTGATTTAAATATTCTCGGCGATATACGCGTTCTACCCGAACACTAAAAGCGTTTTAAAATATTTTCCTTCCATGTGACTGCTGTCAAGGAGTGTGATTCTACGTCAAATAAGAAGCCACGTTTCTCTTTACAAAAATTGAATGATCATAAATATGTCTCCCGGTCATGGCCATCCATCAACGGCTGCTAATGTCAGATGGCAATGTCGTGATCCTGAGGATTGCGCAGGCTGAGGACTTGGGTTTGTATTTTCGGGAGCTTAATCTTAAAAATAACAAGAGCACCTTTACACACACACACACTCTCATTTAACCTCTATTGATTAGATAAGTACACACTATACATTTACAAATTGTACAATTGAGGAACCTGAAATTCTTTGTACAGATACACTTATACTCCTTGCTCAAAGTCTCTCTCAAAGTTCTTGACTATCCAGTTCAATTGCATTCTATAATACAAGACGATCGTTCCATACAGTTGGTAGTTACTTAGATTTTGATTGAAGATTTCTTCAATCTTCTGCATTGTCTTCTTTTTTGACTTCTTCTCTGCGCCCACGATAACGTAGCCGCGTTGAGTGATGCGATGTTTAGTTCAAATGGATGTGTAGCTCCGGGATTCGAACACAACACCTTCAAACACTGTCGTCGAACAGAATAGTCTATCTCTCAAACAGTTCTGACTACTAGGTTACGTTTTCTGATAGGTCAGGCTCGAATTGACACGCGGCCTTCCTGACATACAGTTCGATGGTCGTGTCGTTGCAACTAGCAACCAGCTAACTATGCTGTTCACAGCGATTTCCTCGCAGTCTCGCGTAACACTTTACGATCTCTAGACCTTTTTGCCCAGCCGTATTTAAATGATTCTGCGGGTCACTGACACGTACATAACCTACAAATTCTGTACTACTCTGGGTCACAGCCACACACACGTTACTTGAAATGAAGCTGGACAGTTTCTCTCCCTCGGTGGCGTACAGCTACACACATGTTGTTCGCACGGCAGTCGGAGAGATTCTCTCTCTGTGGCGCTCAGCCACACACACACGTTGCTTTCACGGTAGCTGGCCAGGTTCCTCCTGAACTGTCGAAGTATCATTCTCTATATTTCCTGTTCGAAGCTTCTCGAAGCCTTTCCCCTCTACGTCTGTAAAAGTAAGACGTTGTTAAGTCTGATTCGTTCATGAGTCCTTCCCATTAACTGACAGCGGAGTATCATGGAATTCAATCGAACAATTGGTTTCTTACTGCGTCAACAACCTACGCGGCATTTGCTTCTATTCGCTTCTAGAAACACTTACAGAACTTTCTTTTGAGTTTTCCGTTTTACTCTGACGCCGTGGAGCTGACTATTGCACAACACTACACATACTGACTTGAGTTGCACCAGCTTGCTTAAAATAGAACTTCTATGAAGTCTTATGTTTTGACTTTGTAAAATTATCATTCAACATTTGAAACACTGTAACTTCTTGCCACTGTTACATGATCATAAAAACTCTAGAACAATACTCAACATACTTAGTCTCAGAGGTCGCAGATTCGAGACTCGCTCGAGTCCGTTTGCTCGGCACTGAGACATGAAAGAGAGCGCGTTGCGACACGCGTTCGTGACACATCCCTTGCCAGGGAAGAAATGTTTGCGTCGACTTTATGCGAACATTTCTGTCCACTTTCCTCAACCATTTATGTTACACTGTGTGGTAACACTTGCTCACCGTGTGGAGTACCTTTTGATTTATAGTCTCATTTTCTCATGGGATCTCGTACTACGGGTTGTGTGCACTGTATCACCAGTGACTATCTCTGAGGACTCATCTGAGATTTCCCTTTCGTGAATACTTGCTCGACTCTCTACTGGTCGAGGTCTTTCAAAATATACTACCAAATCATCATATTATGACTTTGCTTTTAAATGATTTTCATTTACTATATTCTGTTTAAAACAATTTTTGTGCAACATCCAGTAGTATGATTCCAGTATTTTTATTATATGTTCCATTTAAACATGGGCAACATTTGCAACAGATAAACATGATTAAAATGGCTACTATATTCACTTTTTTTTGCTATTTGCTTTACGTCGCACCGACACAGATATGTCTTATGGCGACGATGGGATGGGAAAGGCCTAGGAATGGGAAGGAAGCGGCCGTGGCCTTAATTAAGGTACAGCCCCAGCATTTACCTGGTGTGAAAATGGGAGACCACGGAAAACCATCTTCAGGGCTGCCGACAGTGGGGTTCGAACCCACTATCTCCCGATTACTGGATACTGGCTGCACTTAAGTGACTGCAGCTATCGAGCTCGGTACTATAGTTACTGTCGTCCAAATAATTAACTTACATACTCTGAGACTTGAATTGATATCATCAACCGTCAACTCTTTCTCTTTATTCCTGATTAAGGTCTCCACTTCCTCTACCTTTCTACCAGCATGTTTTAAATCATCTACATTTGCTAGGAGATTATGCAGAGCATTTTCTTTAAATCTTGTAATCCGATTTTAGAATTTAGATATTCACAACAGTAATTCTCAAGAAGTATACTGGGAACTATATCCTTCCCATAAGTAGTATTAACATTATTAATAGTTTTATTCTTAGTGTTCAACCCATAAACTGTACAAGGCTCATAAAACATCATATATCTGTACCATTTAATAATACATCATTAGTTTCTTGACAGGCAACTGTTACCTTTACTGGTTTAGGAGCTAAATATAAATACTTATTTGTGTCTATAGGTAACCATATTAACTATTTACAACTTTCGGGTATTGAATTAACACTTTTATAGAACATAATTACACATTTTCTATTCCACGAACCATTTTCATTATGAATTCTGATTTACACACTCTAGACATTTTAGTGACAATTTTACAATTGTTTATTTGGTTTCTACTTGGATAGTTATAGAATTGTTGTTCAGAGTCTATGAGCACTAAGTTTTTTCTATTTGTACACTTACAAATTTATCATTTTGATCTCTAACTGTAGCAGGAAAAGGAAGCAGTTCATACATTTTTATTATTACTGAGCGCACATTGACACAATGTACACGAGCATATCTTTGTTAACAAATGCTGTAGATATTTATTTGTCAGTCGGATGGAGACGTAAAGCACTGAGCAGACCTCTCAATGTTATTCGACAGGAGAAGGTTATGTGCTATTACCGGGGTTTACTCTCTGCCTTCCTACTAACATATATCATGTCATTTATTTCATATTATTATCCTCCCTGGTGAGGTTGACGTCAGGAAGGGCATCCGGTTATAAAAAGTCGATCTTAACACATTCATCTCACCACAAACCCAACACCGTAGAGAAACGGGACAAGGAACGGACACATTAGGTTATTACGTCATGCACGCTTAGCCAGCAGTCCGCATTTCAAATCGCCCACGCTGTGACGTCACAGCTCTGTCACACCTCCAAGGGGAGACGGGCATAGAGCCTGTGTGTGAAGTTAGGTTACCGTTCGTACCCAAGGTTAGATTAGCATACGTGTTAATCACTCCTACAAGACACCTCACCAGTTCGGCTTCTCCAAGGGGAGCCCGTAAATGGCCTGTCGGGGGTTAGGTTGGCGTTCCTCGTAGTGAGGTTAGGTTAACATGCCATCATGGAGTCATAACCTCAACTACCTGTCACCTAACCGGCTGGACTCCACTACGGGGAGCCTATGGGTGTGAGGTTAGGTTAGCGTTCGGGTGAAAAGTTATGTTAACACGTCATAATGACGTCTTACCTCACCTGCAGGTCGAACTAACCGATTTGTGGCTCCTCTATGGGTGCCCGATCGATTCGGCTCCTCCAAAGGGGTCCGTGACTTTTCCGACTCTGGTGCTCCAAGGAGGTCCCGTTCTATTCAGCTCCTCCAAAATGGCCCGTGAGGTTAGCATTGCCCTCGTACGAACGGGTATGACGTCATAACCTCAACTATTGGTCAGAAACACTCCAGGTTGGCCCGTGAGGTTGGCATTGCCCTGGTACGTATGCGTATGACGTCATAACCTCACCTAGGAGTCAAAAGCACCAACTAGGCCCCTCCAATAGAGTCTGTGAGGTTGGGCTTGCTCTCGTACGCAAGGTTATGACGTTATTCTGCGTTGAATGGTCTGGAACCTACCATAGCCTTACCATTCAACTAGGGGGCAATGGCCGGTCACTCAGCACCCATTGTTTTAGAACATACATTGCTCATACTACTAGTATAAAAAGAGGAATTAGATATACGCATTTTTATAAGTGTAACAAAAAACAAACAGCAAGAGTGAAACAAACTTCATATATAGTCTACAATAACAAAGAAGTGTATCCACGAAATACTAACGTACCTTGCAGGTAGTTTGATATTTAACCTAATATTTGCTTACTAATGATGAATAAATTAATTGAAAATAACTTCTCCAACAACCGTTCTAGTTTGTCTTCTGGAATACTGTATAAAACGGGAGCACCATTAACAAGGAGTAAATGGGGAATTTTCACTTCAGAAGAATGTGTATATTGCATTATGTACTATATTATTTATAATTTATTGGCACTGTAAATGTTTATAGATTTTTATGCATGAATAAATCAGATATGCACATCAGTAAATCATACGAGTTTGAATTATGGTTTTTCATTAAGTCAATAAAAAGTGTTGTATATTTGGTTTAAAATCTCAACTCAAAGAAGTTACAACTGATCTATAGGCAAAGTTAGTACAGAATATAACTTCATATCCGACTTCCATGATATCTTTTTACAAGTATTAATCCTCATGGACAGAATGTTTTCAAATAGTTTCTTGTTTATCCGCCGGTCAGTTCTTTCTGTTTCCCAGAAGTTTACTTTTCATGCCTTATGGGATTTCTAAAATAACCGATTCAATTATTAAAAGGAGTGAACAGCACTGGCCAGAGAGTCACTAAACTCAGTGTATCACGTGGAGGGGCAGAGGATATAAGAGACAAGTGTAGTTAGACGTTAGTCTGGTAGTGTAGTGTAGTTCAATTATGGTAGAGAGAGACCCCTCAAAACAAGTAAATGGAAAATTGAAGCTTTGTTTGAACTTTTATACCATGCTATTATGCTGCGATTAGCTCATGTACATTAGAATGTCGAGCGCGCGTCCTGACGGATTACGTAGGTTACTGATGGGAAAATAAAACACGTCATTATAACTTCTAACAAGAAACTCCTGATGAATCCCAAGTATTATGATTTCGACGTATCACTTTCCCTCAGCGTACACCTTCCTATGTTGAGGCCATTTATAATGTCAGGTTTTGGATCATATTGTTCCTCGCCTTAAGTTTTCCACCAGGGCTTTCCATCTGCATATCCGGGAGCTATTCCCAGTTATTTTTTCCTTTTTTTTAGATTTGCTTTACGTCGCACTGTCACACATAGGTCTTATGGCAACGACGGGATAGCAAAGCACTAGGAGTGGGAAGGAAGCAGCCGTGGCCTTAATTAAGGTACAGCCCCAGCATTTGCCTGGTGTGAAAATGGGAAACCACGGAAAAACATCTTCAGGGCTGCCGGCAGTGGGATTCGAACCCACTATCTCCCGAATACTGGATACTGGCCGCACTTACGCAACTCACAGCAGCCTCTGGTGTTGTAGGAACCTTAGAATGCACACGTATAAGAATACATTGAATGCTGTGAAATAACAGTCCGTTCTTTCATTTTTCAAGCACACTTGCATACTTTCAAATTAAATCTATAACAACATTTGTCTCTCATTCATCATAATAACGATTTTGTTGCCTCTTAGTTGATATGTTTACGTCTTATCAGTCTCCGCTAACCACAACCTATAATAACATCCACCATGTGTGACAAAATACTATTCGATCATACCGCTTTACGTAAAGAAACAAAAGTCAATCACTGCCAAACGCGTTCAGAAATCTCATGCAAACATGTTAATTTGTCTTTAACAATTGTTTAGTAACAAATTTTGGAAATTAATGAAAAACATGAAAACCTACAACCTGTTTTCCAGTTAGCGACAGGGTCAGGGATGGAATGAATGAAGCCCCATCTAGCGGCGAGGATAGGAATTGTGCCGGCTGCCGAAACTCGTGGCACTCCCCTGGGATAATGATTAATGACTGACAGATGAAATGAAATGATAGTGGAGAGTGTTTCTGGAACGAAAGGTGACAGAGAAAACCGGAGTACCCGGATAAAAACCAGTCCCGCATCCGCTTTGTCCAGCACAAATCTCACATGAAGTGACCGGGATTTGAACCACGGAACCCAGCGGTGAGAGGCCGACGCCCTACCGCCTGGGCCATGGAGGCTGTTAAATGTTAGAAATGTGTTCGTGAAAATTTTAACCGAGGGGTTAAGTTAGTAACAATTGTTAGCTAACATTTGTTAAATAAAATTTAACACGGCATTGATGAAACCGAGCCTAAAGGTCGTAAACGTTTGGAATGACCAACAGCAGAAATGAAATGAAATGGCGTATGGATTTTAGTGCCGGTAGTGTCAGAGGACAAGTTCGACACGCCAGGTGCAGGTGTTTTGATTTGACTCGACTCCCGTAGGCGACCCGCGCGTCGTGATGAGGATGAAATGATGATGAAGACGACACATACACCTAGTCCCCGTGTAGGCGAAGTTTTCCAATTATGGTTAAAATTTCTGATCCTGCTGGGAATCGAACCCGGGACCCCTGTGATCAAAGGCCAGCACGCTAACCATTTAGCCATGGATCCGTACATCAACAGCAGAAATCAGTACTAAAGTCGATTCTGCAAAGTAATAAAAGAACAATGTTGTTGTTACCGTTTCCTAAAAAACTAAAACTAAAAACCGGCCAATACTATAGTACGGGTTTCCTTGCTGGGGAGATGAACACCTAGCAGAAAGACTAATTGCTCAACGCTGTCGTTAAAATACTGCCAGGTCACTGCTCCGCATAACAGCTCACTGTAAACAAATATATATTCCTTTTCCAAGAACCTTCACATCAACCCTTTCAACCGCTTACAACTGAACTACCATTCCACTCAGAGAGGTCGCGCTGCCTCCCTTTCCCCTGCATTTCCAACAACAGCTGGTTATCAAAGCGGCTTTCTCATTCGTTCAGCTCGGCTTGGCTGTGGAAGATCTCACATGACGGGAAAAAGTTTGCGAAGAGGTAAAGAGATTGTATATTTAACGAAACCTGTACGTAACGTAATTTTCTACTTGTGTGAATGTTCAGTGTGCGTGGGATGGCGGATGAAAGTTTATGTAATCCCTAGTGCGTGAGGCTGTACGTGGGTGTGAGTGCGTAGGCCTAGCTGGAGTAAATGTGGGGCTAAGGTCGGTAGATGCAGAGTGAGTTGTTGTCCCATATGCTCTGTACTCTGACCGGCCAACCGAGCAGAGGAAAGTTGGCCACGGCTCTACCGTCGTACCGTGGCTCCACGCCTCTGCATTCGGGAGACAGGTCTGGGGCACAGTGCCGGACTACACGCCTGGCCCCACCTGTCGGCTGTCCTGAGAATGGTTTTCCGTGGTTTTCCATTCTACTGCACTAAGGCGAATGCCGGGACAGTTCGTAGTATAGGTCACGGCCGCCCACCCCCTCACCTTCTCCGCACATCTCCTTCACCGTAACAACTCTCCCGGCCTGAGAGACGGCGTAACCGTCTAAGAGGCCCGCCTCCCCCTTCAGGGGAGGAATGAAAACGTTTCGTAGTAGTAGTGTGGAGTTATACTTGTGTGTACGTAGAATGATTTGAATGTACAAGATATCGTGTTAATATTATGTAAGCCGGGCTGAGTGGCTCAGATGGTTGAGGCGCTGGCCTTCTGATCCCAACTTGGCAGGTTCGATCCTGGCTCAGTCCGATGGTATTTGAAGGTGCTCAAATACGGCAGCCTCATGTCGGTAGATTTACTGGCACGTAAAAAGAACTCCTGCGGGAATAAATTCCGGCATCTTGGCGTCTCCGAAAACCGTAAAAGAGTAGTTAGTGGGACGTAAAGCAAGTAACATTATTATTAATATTACGTAAATATTGTAATTACACTATGTAGCTGTAATTGTATTTATTTTATCTATATAAATAAACTTGTAACGACCGTGTGTCTGTACATTGACTATTTTGGCAAAATTTACCTACAGTTATCGGTTTCTGGTGTAATAATGACCATCTGCATAATTTTTGCTTTGGTGTCTGTTTGTCATTTTGTTTGTTTGTTTGTTTGTTTGTTTGTTTGTTTGTTTGTTTGTTTGTTTGTTTGTTTGTTTGTTTGTTTGTTTGTTTGTTTGTTTGTTTGTTTGTTTGTTTGTTTGTTTGTTTGTATGAGTTCTTATAACTTGAAAACTACTGGATATATTTTAACCAAACTTGATATTTAGAATCCACCTATACCTGGGTAGGTTTTAGGGTCGATATTATTTCTTATTCTTCTTAATCTGTTTACCCTCCAGGGTTGCTTTTTCCCTCGGACTCATTGAGGCATCCCACCTCTACTGCCTAAAGGGCAGTGTCCTGGAGGATGAGACATTGATTTGGGGGATACAACCGGAGAGAATGACCAGTACATTGCCCAGGCGGCCTCACCTACTGTACTGAACAGAGGCCTTGTGGGGAATGGGAAAATTGGAAGGGATACAAAGGAAGAGGGAAGGAAGCGGACGTGGCCTTAAGTTAGGTACCATTCCGGCATTTGCCTGGAGAAGTAGGAAACCACTTCGAGGATGGCAGAGGTACGAATCGAATCACCTCTACTCAACCTCAACCTCCCGAGGCTGAGTGGGCCCCGTTACAGCCCTCGTACCTCTTTTAAAATTTCGTGGCAGAGCCGGAAATCGAACCTGTACTTCCTGGCGTGGCAGTTAATCACACTAACCACTACACCACAGAGGCAGACCAATATTATTTCTAAATCCCTAAGTTTACTGGGGGTTTATTCGAAACCAGAACCATGATTTTCCACTCTCGCAAAATATACACATCCAAAAGTAATGGAAATCTACCATCCTCAATGGAAATCAATTTCTAAAACTTTTTTCTCATGTGAATCATTTCGATAAGAGGATTAATAAGGGAGATATCATGAATGGTCGGTTTTTCAGGCTAAGTTCAGCGAATCAGTGGTAGAGTGTTGGCCTCCGGATCCCAAGAGAGCGGATTCGAACGCGGCAGAGTTAGTCGGATTTTCGGCATGTAAAAGATCTCTGGTGACACATTTGGTGTTTGCCCGACAAAATTAATTAAAATCTCAGCCATAGACTCCCAAGAGTGTTTCGGTTTACTCGGACTGCCATCCAGTGAGCCTAGAGTAAAACAGAACGTCGAAATTGACGAGCAGACAGCCAGATGGCGTCAAATTGAAATGTCTGCACACGGTAGCTGAGGCCATACGATGATGACGATTATTATTATTATTATTATTATTATTATTATTATTATTATTATTATTATTATTATTATTATTATAGCCCAAATGTGTTTTACGTGGAGCAGATTACTTATCCATCTATACAGATAAAATCGTAACGGCGGTGTGTCTTTACATTGACTATTTTGGCGAAATTTCCGTACAAATATCGATTTAAAGGTTAATAATGATCATCTACATATTTTTTGCCTTTAGTTTTCTGAAAGTCCTAATTTAAACCGCCCTCCCCCAAAATCAAAAATGCGTAACAATCTGCCAGACGAGCTAGAAAATTGAAATTTGGCAAAATGATACGTTTTAGCCTGTAACCGACGGAAAACTTCCAAATTATTTAAATTTTTAACTTTTTATACCCGAAGAATATCGAAATATCTAGGCAATTTTAATGACAGTGCAGACCTTCGTTTCGGGGTATTTCGTGGCTAAACGATAAGTCCTATCACAAAACGGATGGTAAATCTCGATTCAAAGTGGAGTGATCTACAACCGTGGCCCTATGACATTTTGTCGTACCTCTCTCCCTTATACGTTAGATTTGGCTGCATTTCTAGATTGTACGTACATTTTACGAGTTTTACATTTATACTTCATTGTTTTTAACATTTATAAGTAAGATAGAGTCATCAGATTTGGTACGCACATTATACGACCAATGGCTATACGAGAACCAAATTTCATGTTTCTAGCTTACACGTAAGTATGCAAAAATAATGTAAAGTGTTAGAAATATACCCAAATTTCACACTATTCAAATTTTCGAACTCAATCTAAACCATAAATATTGGAGATATGAGAAAATGTTTCAGGACCAAACATGATATAAACAGTTTACGAGCAGTAAATCTCGAAATGGTCTGCACTTATAAACGTGCCCATGCTTATGTGTCATCTAAATAATTAAAATCGTGACGACCGTGTGCCTGTACATTGACTATTTTGGCGAAATTTCCCTACAGTTATCAGTTTCAGGTGTAATAATAACCATCTACATATTTTTTTTGCTTTGGTGTATGTTTGTCGGTTTGTTGATTTGTCTGTTTGTCTGTTTGTTTGTTTGTATGTCTGAGTTTTTATAACTTATAAACTACTGGATATATTTATACCAAAGTTGATATTTACAGTAATAATGACCATCTGCATATTCGTTACCTTTAGTTTCCTGAAAGTCCTCATTTTTATCCCCTCCCCCAAAATCAAGATTGCGGCACAATCTGCCAGACGAGCTAAAAAATTGATTGGCAAAATTATACGTTTTAGCCTGTAATCGACGGAAAAATTCCAAGATATTTAAATTTTCACTTTTTATCCTCAAATAACATCGAAATATCGAGGCAATTCTAATGACGGTGCAGACCTTCGTTTCGAGATACTTCGTGGCTAAATGGTAAGTCCTATCACAAAACGGATGGCACAATCTCCGTTTAAATTGGAGTGATCTACAGCTTTGGTCCTATGACGTTTTGTCGTATCTCTACCCCTTATATGTTAAATATGTCTTTATTTCTCAATTGTAAATTTTGCACATTTTATACGAATAATTCATACCTTGAATCACGTATAGGAAAAATAGAATAATGAAATTCTACACGATCATTAGTCCACTTAGTAGCCATATGTGAGCCAAATGCTATGTTTGTACCTGTCACATATTTATACGAAAAGTAATGCACTGTTAGACAATCTTACCTAAATTTCACCCTATTCACCGTTTCTAACGCAATCTGACCCATGAACAGATGAGATACGAGAAAATATCATAGGAGCAGCCATTTAGACCGCTAAATATGGCGTCTTATTGTACAATCCTTAGTCGATATGACGTATCGTTTAGCAGCAGTTAATCTGTAAATGAAGGTCTGCAATATTTTAAACATGCATATACTTTTGTATGGCGATATATATATACTGGTGTCGATTTGTAGCGATCAAGAAAGGGTGTGTTTGCTCTTGTAATCAGTACTCCTTAAATCGACTTTGACTGGCAGTAGGCATGGAGTCCTTTTCCAACTTCTGTGTAAGTGGCATTAGTAAGAAGGGCCCCGCCATTGTAAAGAATAATTCCCTTCTCTATTTCACTTGCAGAAGGCAAGGAAAAGTGCAATTTTGTTCAAACCTCCCCTACCCGATTGTGTTTGGCTGTGGGCAAGTGTGCCCACCATTATGAAAAAATGCACCTGTCTAAAATGTGACTGGCATTAGGCATAGTGGCCTGCTATTTTAATGGAAACTCACCAACTCGATGTGACTGGCAGTAAGCTGGCTGGCATTAGGAAAAGGGGCTTGTCGTTATAATGATAACATCACAAATCAATTTTGACTGGCACTACGGAAGTTTCCCGCCATTATAACAAACACTCCTCAACTGTAATCTGTCTGGAAGTAGTAAAGGGGGTCTGTGATTGTAACGAAAACTTTCCAAATCGATTGTGAGCCCGCATTAGGTAATGGGACCTGCCATTATAATGTAAACTCCCCAACACCATTTTGAATGGCAGTAGGCAAGTGAGTCTGCCCTTATCATCATAACTCCGCAATTCACACTTTACATTGCAAACAACGTATGGGGACCACCCCATGCTGTTTATCAGATAACGCTAAGAGGCATGCAATTTAAAAAATCTTATGCACTGCATGTACAGTAATTTACTTCGATATCCGTACACAATGCAGAATACCGTAGGGAACACGGGAACATTTGCTAGTACTGTAATACTAAGCTATGCCCTTTGTCCATTTGCTAGATTTTTTCTATCATTGGTTTTGTTGCTCCCCCTAGCGGGTAGAACTTGAACTAACTTATTAAGAATTTGTATTGCGACGGATGGTAAACCTTTAGTTTTTGTAGATTTTTTTTTTCATGTATCAAAGTTGTCAACACTCCTACTACTTCCTTAGTCATTAACAAATCAGGATTTTTTGGAATATTTCCTCTAGCCATATAAAATTGGAGGTGTCTACAGGCATCCAACCTATTTGTACAGAGTTCTGGAAATTTCTCCTCGGAGATGTTATAAAAGTTGGGCGTTTTAAGGCCGTATTGTCATCTTCATCGACTCAGTTGATCGTGTTCGGCGAGTGTTAAGGAGGCAGAGACCGCAGATCGGCTTTAAGAATGCCCAGCAAGCAAGGTAATGACAGAATTTTCTTAATACGTGATAGCTCCGGCAGATAACTTGAGGGGAAGTTTTCAAACCTCTTTCTTTTTATGTAAAAGTTCTATTCAATAGTTTAAATGTAGATTTTCGGCAAGTCTGAGGACTCTGCTCAAATCCCGGCGAGGAAACGTGTAAAATAAGGGAACAAAGTGTGATTACACTTTGTTGATTGCTATTCAAGTTGGTATGGAGTGACTAAAATTTTCTAAACATCTAAATTCTTAAACATTTTTGGCATTTAATATTTCTCGTTTAGTCACCCCTCTGTAGAAAAGGCTTAACCTCTGCGACTTCGGGCCACAAGCCCACTCAGGGTTTCAAGAATTTTTCTAAAAGGAGTGCTAATATTTCGTCTACTAGGTTTTTGTTCATGGCCGATTATGTTAAACCCTTTCTTTCTTTCTTTCTTTCTTTCTTTCTTTCTTTCTTTCTTTCTTTCTTTATTTATTTATTTATTTATTTATTTATTTGATTAAGGCCATTTAGAATGGGCACTCATTGCCCCTATTTAAATTGTAATTGTTTATAGTCCAGTGTGTAACGAACTATTGAGCAGAAGTGACTGTAAAGTTTGTCAGGCATTATTCTGTAAGAAACGTGTGCCTCTGAGAGGCTGGACTGTATTAACTTTTGGAGCTCAGACTCCTAGGCCGTGTAAATTAGTGGAGCAAACCTGCTCTTATAAGTAGTGTACCTGTTCGGGGCTACAATGCTCATCCCCTTGTATATTATCACGTTGATAATTCTCTCTAATCTTGGCACCTGATTGTTGTTGTAAGAGCTGACGAGATCATTAGTGTATTGTTGTTGTTTATTCAGATTTTTTATCTATCAAATTTCAAACTCCACAAAAAGGGTAGGAATTAAATACAATTTCAAAATTTAGTGCTTTTACTTATGCTCTGGTCATTTCCTTGTCCGCCCATTCACCCCGCCATCTTCGTACACCTTCTTGTAAACCCATTCATCCCGCCATCTTCGTACACCTCCTTGTACGCCCATTCACCCCGCCATCTTCGTACACGTCCTTGTCCGCCCATTCACCCCACCATCTTCGTACACCTCTGCGTTCCATGATATTCCCGTAATAAATAAGAAAGGACTCTACACTACAAAGAGCATACAGACTCACTTGGAACCTATATCATAAAAAATACATACCCCGGAATGCAAAATTAAGGCATTACAACACTGTAGTCAAGCTGAAACACCGGCCATTGGGGGAACATCGTTCATTAAAGATGTAAAAAACAATAAAAATCTTATGGAAAATTTTTGGACCGGTCTGTACAGGGGGAATCTGGATGATAAAGAAATCACTGACCTGTACCAACACTCAGAGAAAATCTCAGACACATTTAGGAAAAAAACGTTTGAATTTTTACGGACATATTCTCAGAATGAATAATCATGAATTATGAACCTTGCCCTATCAATGAAAGTAAAAAAAAAGACAATTGGCTGCTCGTAGTTGGAAAAGATCTTCAGGAAATAGTCATCACAGATCTAAGTTCAGAAAAGTAGTAGACAATCACCGCTTTACTCGCCATCCAAGCACTAGCACCAATAAAACCTAGTCAGAAGACAAGAAAAAATGTATACGAGAGGAAAGCCATTTCAAGGC
Organism: Anabrus simplex; assembly: GCF_040414725.1. Classification (NCBI taxonomy): domain Eukaryota; kingdom Metazoa; phylum Arthropoda; class Insecta; order Orthoptera; family Tettigoniidae; genus Anabrus; species Anabrus simplex. The sequence goes on from NC_090265.1 coordinate 720,828,004, forward strand.
GAGCTAAACTCAGACACTACAATACAGTGATCAAAGCAGTGTGTGTATGTTAGTGAATGCCTCCGAACGACAGGAATGTCGGGACTAAGAGCAGCCGAGAAATTGGAGAGAAAATTCCTCCGCAAGATAATGGGTGGAAAAATCGTGGATACGAGGATACCAAGAAAGTGAAAGATTGACTGAGTCAATGAAGAAAAGAAGAGTCAAATGTTATGAACATCTGTTTAGAATATATGCGTAAAGGCTGACAAAGGAGATTTTTAAAAATCTAAAACAGTTTCCGACAAATGGTTCAGGGAGTTAAGAGAGGAGCTTCAACTGTCGAAATTAAATCAGGAACACATCCTGAACTGAACAGAGTATGGATGAGTGATCGACAGCTTCAGAGGCTTCCATGACGAACAGAAAATGCTAGCTAGTGGTTTTACGTCGCACCGACACAGATAGGTCTTACGGCGACTAGGGTATAGGAAAGGGCTAGGAGTTGGAAGGAAGCGGTCATGGTCTTAATTAAGGTACAGCCCCAGCATTTGCCAGGTGTGAAAATGTGAAACCACCGCTGCCGACAGTAGGATTTGAACCCACTATCTCCCGGATGCAAGCTCACAGCCACGCGCCCCTGACTGCACGGCCAACTCACCCGGTGAACAGAAACTGAACGGGGGATGGACAGAGAAAAGAAGACAGGCTGCCAGAGAATGAATGTAAAGATTTTGGGCTGCAAAGAAGACTTCCAGTAATGCGTGATTGTTGCATAACGTGGTCTCAGTAAACGAATATAATAATAATAATAATAATAATAATAATAATAATAATAATAATAATAATAATAATAAAGCATACACAATTATCCTGAACAGAAATTACGACACTACAACACAGTTGTCAAACCAGAAGCCCTTTATGCATCAGAAACTCTGATTATTGGTGGCAGATAACAAAAAAAAAACATCGAAAAGCAAGAAAGAAAAATTCTCAGGGAAATTCTAGGACCTATATGCGAAAATGGTATTTGGATGAAAGGAAATCACGGGAAATCTATCAACTAACAGAAATAATCACAGACACCATTAGAAAAAGAAGGTTAAAATTCTATGGTCACCTGATCAGGATGGAAAACAATAGGCTAACGAAGAAAATACTAAATCTCGCAGTATCTCTAAAAAATCACAACTGACTTACAAAAGTAAACAAAGATCTTCAGGAAATTGGTATAAATGAAGAAATATTGCAGGACCGAACAAAATTCAGAAATCTCCTAAACAAACACAAATTTGCTGATCAACCTAAAAGACGAGCTACAAGATGGACGGAAGAACGAAAAACACAGCGAAAGGATGAAGAGATTTTGGGAAGACAAGAAGAAACGTTGTGTTGAATAAGTTTACACGCGCTCCTTAGTTGGCCATAACGATAGAGCAGGGCCTCTCAGGGTTTCCCTCTTCCTCACTTGCTCCATAGCGCTCCAAATCCGAGCCGAGCTTAGCCGAGTAGCCCAGAGACGAAGCGTTGGTCCGAGCCTAGTCGAGCGGGACCGATGCACTGTGCACAGGAACTCTGCGCCGCTGTTTGCACGCGTGAGATTTTGGGCGTTTGAGAGGCCCTGCGATAGAGAGTGGCGTGTGTTCTGTAAGCACGGAGAAGGGATCCCATATTAAACCTGGCTGTCTGCCACTTATCTGTACGCTGCAGAATTGACTGAATACTCTAGCGAAATAAATTTGTACTGGTTGCAGAGTTTTGTGTTATTGCGTTTAGTTCAGTTTGACTTACGTTTCCTGTTAGCTTCTCTGGTCTGTCGTTACTGATATTTTATTTAATGAAGTTTACACAAAGAAAATACTTATCAACAGATTATGCCTGATTTCAGATTTACCCCATTCACACTTCGTTACTTTGCCACAAGCACCAATCCCTCATACAACGTCGACTCAAAAAACACAACTACACTGCAGTGCTCTCAGCCCAGCAGCCTCTTATCAAACAAGCCTGCTATCCGAATCGGAATTCTTAACAGTAATCAGAACACAGGACGAACCCAGTCCCCTTGTAATATTTTATTTTACATTACGTGGCAAATACATTTCTGTTTAATTGCCATCGTATTGAAACATTTCTGTGGTGTTTCGTCAGAACATGTTATCTCCAAAAATGCTGTTTTGAGATATAAGCATCTTTGTTTTCAATTTTAATTTAAAAATCAGAAATCTGGTGCAGATGCAAATGCAAATGAAAATATTATGCATTAGCATGTTTTTAGTTATATTAATATGCTTAGGTTTTTACATAGTTTCTAAATGGAAATAATTAAAAAGAAATGGTGTTGCGTCTTTTGTGTTGGCAATTCTCCTGCCGCATTTCATTTTGTTATTTTCACAGTTGGCAACACGCTGCCGCGTCTTTTATTATCTTCGTCCGACAGAACATGGCGACCGGCAGCAGTAGACGCATTTTGGTGTATCTGCACATTTTTCTTTGTACATATACGTAAATATGTGCTGTTCAGAATAAATATTTAAATCACCTACTGAGTGATGTGTTGTGTCTGCTTATGTATGGCAGCCTGAACCTCCATTTGACTTGCACCAACTTCTATTTGTGCACCTACAGTACGGAAATGAATTTTGTTATGTGCTTCTGATATGCTGATTCGTCGGTCGCAACAAATGGAGTTTTCATGGTCTGACCAAATTATGTTGCTCATAATCAGAACATGTTATCTGCATATTTATTTATCTTGTTAATACAAACTAACCTGTTGTAAATCATGTACAAGTGCAAATCAATAAAATGTGGAATGTTTAAGAAGCTCACATGCTTCATAACTTTTAAGAATTGTACAGTATGCTCAACTGAAAGACGTCCGCCCCCGCAGTTTAACGTTTAGCATTATTAGGTGCCGTCATCAGGGGCCCGGGTTCGATTCCCGTTATTGCAGGAGATGTACCTAGGAGAATAATGGACTCGGTTATGGAGGGTAAGTGAAGTAAAGGGAGACCAAGACGACGTTGGTTAGACTCAGTTTCTAACGATTTAAAGATAAGAGATATAGAACTAAACGAGGCTTCAGAACTAGACACAAACACACAATATTGATGGTGGTTCGTAAGTTCACACAGGCTTTTTTTTTTTTTTTTTTTTTTTTTTTTTTTTTTTTTTTTTTTTTTTGCAAGTAGCTTTACGTCGCACCGACACAGATAGGTCTTATGTCGACGACGGGAGGAAAGGGCTAGGAGTGGGAAGGAAGCGATCTTCGTCTTAATTAAGCTACAGTCCCAGTATTTGCCTGGTGTGAAGATGGGAAAACACGGAAAACCATCTCCAGGGCTACCGACATTACGGTTCGAAGCCACTATCTCCCGAATGAAAGCTCACAGCTGCGCGACCCTAACCCCACGGCCACTTGCCACAGAGGCTTCCATACTGAACGCTGAAAGGCATAATATAATATAATATAATATAATATAATATAATATAATATAATATAATATAATATAATATAATATAATATAATATAATATAATATAATATAATATAATATAATGAATGTGTATGTATGTATTTGCATGTGTGCACTAAGGTGTGTCCTATCATTTTATCTATTCTCTCGGTCATGTTTCGCCAAATCTTTCTCTCTTTACCAGTTCGATTAAGTACCTCTTAATTCGTGATTCCATCTGTCCAGCATTATTCTGTCCCAGCAAGGGGATGCCAATGAATGAATATGACAAAGAGATGTAGTTAGATAGAAATGAAAAGGTTGGGATGAAGCATTGCATCAAACCTGCCTATAGTTCACAACATAACATGTCCCCTACCATATGAAACTTCACAAATGCCCACTGCCGTACATTACACACTTCTCTCCTGTGTTGATGTTGTGTGACAAACAAATTAAATACAAACAAACTCTTCAATTTTTTTACGTAACCAACACAGCGCTGTTTCCACGTGTAACTCTAGCGGCTGTGATGCTGCGCTGCTTCTCCCCCTTTCGATTAATATTATTATTTTAAGGAGAGGTGGAATGCCGTATGTTACAGAACTGTTACAATTGCCAAAACTTTGTCCATGCATCTCATTTCTCCTTACTTTTTAAGTATTTTAAGTGTTTTAATACGAAGGGGAACACTAAGTCCCCGACAAAAAGGAAAAAGCCATATTAAGTTAAAATCCTAGACCTGATCGGAATCGAACCGGGACCCTCAGAGGTGATACGCTGAATATTCAGCCAAGGAGGTTTAATCTCCTCACCAAGGACCCATAAAATTACCAAGTCTTGAATAGTCTTCTTTGACACAGGTCGTGATCGTGATGGCCTGTTGCATCCTGACAACTCCTAGACATTTCCAGGATCGGAATGATTGACGTCTAAACATGGATATGTTTCTGATCTACATAGAATTGTAACCATGACAACTAGTATTCGTCTATGTGTACTATATCAGAAGCGCCATCTTCTCACTATGCGCTTTCTTTCTGTAACTAAGAGCTTGAGAAAATCTCGTATCGAGTGAATCCCTTTCTACTCTTCAGACCAGAATGAAAATCCTTGGACTGGTCGGAAAACGAACCCAGGGCCTTGGAATAAGACGAAACCAGGCTAATCCAGGCTGAGTGGCTCAGACGGTTGAGGCGCTGGCCTTCTGACACCAACTTGGCAGGTTCGATACTGGCTCAGTTCGGTAGTATGTGAAGGTAATCAGATACGTCAGCCTGGTGTCGGTAGGTTTACTGGCACCTTAAAGAACTCATGTGAGACTGAATTCCGGCACCTTGGTGTCTCCAAAAACGTAAAATCAGTTAGTGGGACGTGAAGTCAATAACATTATACATAAACATACATCCCATTATAGACCGTTATGTCTTTCACAGTCTGCAGACCTCTGTAACTAGTGCTGTGGCCTCATTTAGTTCTGTATCTCTTCTTAGTGATGGGACAATCAAATACTTTTAATAATCGAATAACCTCCATCCGATTATTTAAACAATCGAATACATAATCGAATAAGGTGTATGAAATCTTATTCACTTGTATCGCAAAGAATATTCGGATATGTCATGAATCAATTTTTCTATTAAAAGTGTCGGACGCATAATCGATTGGAATAAGCGTATAGATGTACTCTTATAAAAATGGAAATACGTCTTTTTCCAAACGTATTTCCAAATGTTGAAACTAAATGAGTGAATTAACTGTCTTAATAACATCACTTTTCATTTAATTATTTCGAAAGCATTCACAATTCAATTTGCTCATTCATTCGATGAATAATCGAATGAATAATCGAAAAAACAATCGAAAGAGAAATATAATCGAATAATCGAATAAAATTAAATAATCGAATAAGCTATTATTTTGCATTCGATTATCCCATCACAACCTCTTAAATTAAAATCGTTAGAAACCGAGTCAAACCATAGTAGTGTTGGTCTACCTCTACTTCTCTTACCCTCCATAACTGAATCCATTATTATCCTACGTAACCTATCCACCTCCATTCGCCTCACATGACCCCACCACCGAAGCCGGTTGATCCGTACAGCTTCATACATCGAGTTCATTCCTAAATTAGCCTTTATCTCCTCATTACGAGTACTTCCTGCCATTGTTCCCACCTCTTTGTATCAGCAATCATTCTCGCTGCTTTCATGTCGTTTACTTATAACTTCCGAATAGGATATCCTGAGTCAACGCTGTTTCCCTCCCGTAAAGCAAAGTTGGTCTGGAAACAGACCGATGTCAAGATAGTTTAGTCCGGGAGCTGACTTCCTTCTTACAGAACATTGTTGAGCGCAACTACGAAATCACTGCATTAGTTTTACTGGACATTGATTCAATCTCACTTATTATATTACCATCCTGGGAGAACACACAACAAAAATACTTGAAATTATCTACCTGTTCCAGCTTTATATCACCAATCTGACATTCAGTACTGTTGAATTTCTTACCTACTGACATCAATTTAGTCTTCGAAAGGCTAATTTTCATACACATTAATTGCACCTATTTTCAAGTTCAATATTATACTAGAGGCTTTCGGAACAATCTGCCATTAAGACCAAGTCGTCAGCATAGGCCAGGCTGCTTACTACATTTCCACCTAACTGAATCTTTACTTGCCACTTCATACCTTTCAGCAGATGATCCATGTAAACTACGAACAGCAAAGGTGAAAGATTACAGCCTTGTCTAACCTCTGTAAGTACCCTGAATCAAAAACTCGTTCTACCATCAAATCTCACTGAAGCCCAATTGCCAACATAAATGCGTTTGATTGATTTTAATAATCTACCCTTTATCCCATAGTTCCCCAGTATGGCGAACATCTTTTCCCTCGGTACCCTCTCATATGCTTTCCCTAGATCTACATAACTGTCCATTCCTCTCGTAGCATTTTTCAATTACCTGGAGCATACTGAAAATCTGATCCTGACAGCCTCTCTGTGGTCTGAAACCACACTGGTTTTCATCCATCTTCCTCTCATCCACTGATCGCACCCTCCCTTCCAAGATGCCAGTGAATACTTTTCCTGGTATACTAATCAATGAGATACCTCGATAGTTGTTGCAATCCTTCCTGTCCCCTTGCTTATAGATAGGTGCAATTACTGCTTTTTACAACCTGAAGGTACCTTACCAATACTCCATGCTAATCCTATTACTCAATCAAGCCATTTCATCGCTGCCTTCCCACTACACTTCACTATTTCAGGTCTAATGTCACCTCTTCCTGCTGCTTTATGATAATGGAATTTATTTACCACCTTTTCCACTTTCTCAAGCGTAATTTCACCGACATCATTTTCCTCCTCCCCATGACCTCCATTGTTCGCCCAGCAGTTTCCCTTCAAGAATGTTAGTTATGAAAGTGTTGTGTTTGATGACATGTCCAAGAAAATTTAATTTCCTGTTTTCCATGTCCTTTAATAATCTTCCCTCTTCTTTAACTTCCCCTGAAACTTCCAGGTTGATTTTTCTTTCCGTCCAGCTCGTTCTGGTCATTTTCCGCCGTATCCACATTTCAGCAACTTCAAGTCGATTCCTTTCTAATTTACCCAGATTCCAACTCTCACTTCTATACTACAGTGTACTCCATTCAAATAACTTTGCAAAGGATTTTCTGACATCTGAATTCATGTGTGTGCTGGTTAAAATGTTTTTCTTAATCACAAATGCCTGTTTTGTCAGTGCTATTCTTCACTTAACTTCCAGGAAGTATCTATTATCCTCTGTTAAAATACTACCAAGTTAACAGAATTGCTTCACCTGATCAATTCTGACGTCATCAATTTTATATGGGTTTTAATTTCTTCCGTATTTTTCCTTACTACCATTACTTTCGTTTTCCGTTTTTTTACTTTTAATTTCCATAGTTTAAGAGTGTCTGAGAGTACTTGCAGCATTCTGTTCATTTCTTTTTTCAGTTCTCAGTTATTACGATGTCATCTGCAAATCTGATACAATGTTTCCTTTCACCATTGACTTTCATTCCCTTTGTCTTTTCCTTCATGATCTGAATAGTGTCTTCAAGGAACATAATAAATAAATACTGTGATAACGGACAACCCTGTCTAACAACTTTTGTAATCCTGGCCTTTTCGTCTACGTGATTGATGATTAATTTTGTGCTTTGGTACAGTTACAGTCGCTTAATCATTCGTCTATCCTTCCAGTCCAGTCCTATTTTCCTCATAGTTCCATGTAGCGGAGAAAATGCTTCACTGCGATATTTTTTCATTTGCTAATGGATGTGAGACAAGCCGCTCCTCTTTACAGTAGACGTTATAGTCAAGCACGGGGACACTGATGTGCGTTAGACAGCACAGATATGACGAGAAACAAAACTGACACACTGAAAGGGAAGCTGCAGGATTTGTTCTAGGTGATTTCAGACAAAACCGGCCCTGCGGGGTAGGGGATGCCCCTGGTTCGATTCCCGGCCAGATCAGGGATTTTTACCTGAATCTGTGGGCTGGTTCGAGGTCCACTCAGTGTACGTGATTACCAGGGCCCGGATGTTTATGACCTAAAAATGTTAGAAATATCCAAGAATTTATGACTTAAAATTGTATTAAAATATGACTTAAATTTTTTCGTCACATTTTTGAAATTTTTAAATTCTTGCCGCTGTTTTAATTAATATTGAATTGAAAATGTACTTTTGAAATCTAGTACATTCAATAGTAATAATAAATAAGTAATAATATTAATTATTATATTTTGAATTTATTTTAATTTCTCATTCCAGAGGTAACTCTGGACTCTGCACAGAATGCAATAAATGTTACATTTGGATGAGCGATCAGAAAGAATTGCAATAGCAAATTATATATATATTAAAGTTTTCAAATAGGAACCATCTTCTATTTCCACGCAACATTGATTTGAAAGCGGAAAAATACTGCTCAAGGTCTCAGGATGTTACTGGGCCATATTTGAAGTACGTCAGATCTTTAGAGTTCAATTGAGGCTCAATATTCTGTCGCTTTATATGCATCTGTCTCTTTCTATACAGCTTATTCTCCTGATTCACGTAAATATATATTTCTAAGAAAGATAATAATTGTTACAAATTACAAAGATAGATAACTGTAAGAAATTACAGACGACAATTAGGAGATGTGAAAAATCCGTCTTCGAGACGACTGAAAGCAGATATGCCAAAATGGAATAAAAAGATTAAAATATGACAAAAATACGAAAATTCACGCGGAAATACGACCATAATATGAACAATTACCGGAAAATAACAAAAACGTTCAAAGAGCCGAAATATGATTTTCTTTGAGCCATGAAAATTGCATAATTTTAGTCACCTTAGACAAATTCTTTCTTAAATTTTATTTTCCATGCAAAGAATATAAAGAAATAAAATATATCCTGCCATAAACATCCGGGCCCTAGCGATTACAATTGAGGAGCTATCTGATTGTGAGATAGAGGACCTGATCTAGAAAGCCAAGAATAACGGTTGAGGGGATTCGTCGTGCTGACCTCACGATACCTCACTATCTGCAGGCCTTCAGGCTGAGCAGCGGTTGCTTCGTAGGCCATGGCCCTTCGAGGCTTCTGCGCCATGTGGGTGATTTCAGACAAAAGGGCAGAGTTATGGAAATAATGTGAACTTTGGGCTGAGAAGAGGGCTGTTGGTGGAGAGTGATGGCTTGGAATGAGATTAGTAGATGAATAAGCTTGAGTGGGGGAGCCTCTGTGGCTCAGACGGCAGCGCGTCGGCCTCTCACCGCTGGATACCGTGGTTCAAATCCCGGTCATTCCATGTGAGATTTGTGCTGGACAAAGCGGAGGCGGGACAGGTTTTTCTCCGGGTACTCCGGTTTTCCCTGTCATCTTTCATTCCAGCAACACTCTCCATTCTCATTTCGTAGCATCTATCATTCATTAATATATCACTTTGGGAGTGGCGACCCCATCGTAATAATAGCCTATATATGATTCATTCATTACATCCCTGACCCGGTCAATGACTGGAAAACAGGTTGTAGGTTTTCATTTTCATTTTCAAGCTTGAGTGGAGTTCTAAAAATCTCGAAAGATCATATAATATGAAGAAAATATTGAAATTCAATAGGATAATGTATGTATGTATGTTTTTTTCTTTGCTAGTTGCTGTACGTCGCACCGACACAGATAGGTCTTATGGCGACGATGGGACAGGGAAGGGCTAGGAGTAGGAAGGAAGCGGCCGTGGCCTTAATTAAGGTACAGCCTGGTGTGAAAATGGGAAACCACGGAAAACCATTTTCAGGGCTGCCGACAGTGGGGTTCGAACCTACTATCTCCCGAATACTGGATACTGGCCGCACTTAAACGACTGCAGCTATCGAGCTCGGTATGTATGTATGGATGGATGGATGGATGGATGGATGGATGGATGGATGGATGGATGGATGGATGTAGCACGATAGTGTTAGTAGCATCGCTCATACCTCAGTCACTGTCCGACTCGTTGGCTGAATAGTCAGCGTACTGGCCTTCGATTCAGAGGATCCCGGGTTCGATTCCCGGCCGGGTCGGTGATTTTAACCTTCATTGGTTAATTCCAGTGGCCCGGGGGCTGGGTGTTTGTGCTGTCCCCAACATCCCTGCAACTCACACACCACACATAACACTATCCTCCACGACAATAACACGCACTTACCTACATGTGGCAGATGCCGCCCACCCTCATCGGAGGGTCTGCCTTACAAGGGCTGCACCCAGCTAGAAATAGCGACACGAAATTATTATTGTACCTCAGTCACTTTCACATTGTCAAAGTCAATCATCATCATCATCGGCTCTCTGCCTATCAGCAGGTTTTCGCTTGCATTTTCAAAGCTGATCTGTCTTCTGCCATCATTTTAGTCCTCCATTAGCATCCATTAATTTTCAGACTGTCCATCATCTGATACCTCTTTCTTCCTCTCAACCTTCTCTCTGCAACTTTTCTTTCGTAAACAGTGACCTAACCAATTCTTCTTTCTTTTGAATGGTTTCCACTATTGCCGTCCGCTCTTCACCTGCTATCTCCAATACTGCGTCATTCCTTAATTTGTCTTGCCAGTTGACCTCCGTTTTGCTCCCTACCCACATTTCAAACTATTTCAATCTTCTTTCTTCCTCTCTTCTCAAGTCCAAGTCTCAGACCCATAAAGAGCAACTCTCCGTACAAATCACTTAAGGTCCATATTCAGTGACCCACTCTTCAGTATGTATGTATGCTTGCTTGTCCATTGCAATCCTGCTCTTCACCTCAACTAAACAACGTAGATCACTTCTGATTGTGCTTCCTAAATATCTGAGTGCAGATACTTGTTCTATTTCTCCACCTGAGAGAACTATCTTTGCTGTTACACCCTTCTTTTTACTCAAGATCATAACCTTAGACTTCTTTCTGTTAATGAAATGAACAACATTGCTCTAACCCATACTATATCTCATTACACGTTAAGGAAACAGTATTGCCCTCATGGGCCTACAAAGAGTGAACACCCCCTCCCTGTGGCAGTCAGAATTTTGTCTTGATTAACGGATATTACACTGCATTTTGTAATGTATAATGAAAGATAGATAAGAAGGATGAGGCATATTTGCTCGTGAGTTTTTAAGATAACTCCATAACACTTCCTTTTTCATGAATACATTTGTAAGGAGGAAGCACAATGGCGGGAACAGCCATTGCTTCGTTGCCTTCCTTCATTTTTCTTCTGTGTTGTTCCGGCACGAGGCTCGTGTACTCCCTCACTCTGTGAACCGCTGTCAGCTCACTCCTGTAGAAAAGTTATCTACAGCATTTATTTGTTCCGTGCGTGTTTTTAGGCTTTAAATCGGCACGTAATTGTCTTGTGTTGAGAGAGAGTTATACGATAAGCCTACGTGTGTGATTTATTTAACATTAATACTGTGATGTTTTTAGAGTCATCTGCAGTATTCATTTCTTGCGTCTGTTTTCTAGCATTTATTGCCTGGAGAAATTTATTAAATGCAATTAAGTGCATCCCTCACCCCTCGAGCCCACAAACATCATTTGTATATTTTCTCTCTCAAATTGCCTTACACTTCAATGCTGAGATCTTTTATGTACCGTAGTTTACCTCTGATTCTGTACAAATCAAAAACAGCCCCTGTAAACCCTCCTTCCTCTCTAGTTCATAAAATTAATTTGTAGCTTACTTTCTTCCGCTTTTTGTCTTGAACTTAAATTCTGAATTTCACAAATTTATACGCCACGGTTTCCCCGTGATGGTGTTGAGCAGAGCCGTCGATATGGAAACACTCTTTTCGTAAGAGCAATACTGATTTCTTAACATGGAATGATCGATAGAGGACATAGTGCACTGTAAACACTAGGTCTTGTCAGCAAAGGAACAGTTACCTCATATGAACAATTTTAATGTTGTTACCATTAGAGCTTCACGGCCCGTGCTTATAGATATGATATAGGCTTTTTGGGCTTATGCCGTGTCAAGAAAACATGATCTGCGTCTTCAGAAGAACATCTCGACTGTTCAAAAGGATAATAATAATGTTATTTCCATTACGTCCCACTAACTAATTTCACGGTTTTCGGAGACGCCTAGGTGCCGAAATTTTGTGCCAGTAAATCTACCGACATGAGGCTGACCAAATACCACCGGACTGAACCAGGATCGAACCTACCAAGTTGGGGTCAGAAGGCCAGCGCCTCAGCCGTCTGAGCCACTCAGCCCGGCTCTTCAAAAGAAAGACTTCTCCAAGAATGAAAGACGTCAGTAATAGAGGACTTAAGTGCTACGTTCATTCGTCACCAGATGGGTCACCGTACGCGGTACAGCGCCAGGACTCGAAGCGGAAGCTGACGGCACTATCAGAATCAGTCTGAAAGGGGATCGCATAACAGGCCCACACACATTATGAAAGTATGATTCTGACACAAGCCTGGAATGAAACATCTGGTGATGAGGAACGTACGAATTTGGAAAACACCGAAACGAAATGACAATAGTGAAGGGACAGGGAAGGGAACTACCTACGTAAATCCTTAATGGCTGGCAACCAGGTATTACTTAATTGATAATCAGTGTCGTTGTTGAAATTGTTAGGATGTCTTCGTATTTCCACAGCCTTCCGTTTAATCCTGGACCTGTAATGTCTAGTGTGGGTAAGAGCTCGAGCATCTTGGAACATGATATCCTTACCCAACGACAGGGCGTGCTCAGCTATTGCCGATTTGTCTGGCTGATTTAAACGAATATTTCGTTCATGTTGCTTGATACCAGTACCAATGGACCGGCCTGTTTGGCCAATATATACCTTGCCGCAAGTACGGGGAATTTTGTATACCTCAAGATGCAAAAGTGGGGACAATTTATCCTTGGTTTTATGTAGACTGTGAACAATTTTAGTAGCGATGACGGTGTTTGCGGAAGACCTTTTATTTATTGTTATTGTGTTTACGCCCCTCTAACTACTTTTACGGTCTTCGGAGGTGCCTGAATTTAGTTCCGCAGAAGTTCTCTTATGTGCCAGTAAATCTACTGACACGAGGCTGACATATTTCAGCACCTTCAAATACCACCGGACTGAGCCAGTATCGAACGTGCCAAGTTGAAGATCAGAAGGCCACCGCTCTAACATCCGAGCTACTCAGCCCGGCTCTTTCATATATTAATGATTTTTCGTTCCTCATTTGTGTTATTAGAGTACGGTTTCCCAGTTGTACTTCCTAAAAATGGTGTAGGTAAATTGAGGAGAGTTTCATCTGGGTTTTGTAAATTGCTCAATTACCTCAAAAAGCAATTACGTAAATTGTTCCTAATAGATTGGTAATTCGGGGTGTGTGTTGATTGCTGATTGTTCAGGGGATTATTACATCGACGCAAGCAATGCTTTCCCACCTTGTATATGGAAACAAGTACCCAGGAATGTGTGTACAACAAGAAACGTCTGTGAACATTTACACGCTAGCTAAAGACATCCCCATCATTTCTGCTAATCTCTGTACTAAAATAATACAAATTTTATGCCTACATAAACGTCAGAAGCACTACGATATCTTCAATCAACACGCATTTGCATGAAGGAGCTATACCAACTGAATGGGCCCCTGTGTATAAAGGAAAGGTTGCTAGACACAAAGCTAAAAATTACAGGCCAGTCAGTTTGACATGCATTGCATATAATTTTTGGGAAAGCATTCTTTCTTATTATATTAGACATGTTTGCTAAATAAATAACTGGTTCGATAGAAGGCAGTTCGGGTTAAAGAAAGGTTATTCCACTGAAACTCAACTTTTAGGATTCTAGCAAGTTATAGAAGATATCTTGGATTCAGGAGGTCAAATGGACTGTATTGCGATCTACCTGTCTAAGGCATTTGATACGGTAGATCATAGGAGATTACTGGCAAAAATGGGTACAATCGGACTAGAAAAATAGTGACTGAATGGGTGGCTATATTTCTAGGAAATAGAACTCAGAGAATTAGAGTAGATGAAGATTTATCTTACCCTGTAATAATTTAGAGGAGAGTTCCCGAAGTTGGACCGTTGCCTAATTTGGACCTCTCATCATATTTCGCTATGTGTTAGTAATTTTCAAGCTCTGCTCTACTGGTGAGAAATGTTCTCAAGGATGCGTGACCCAGCGATGAGTCGGCTGTAGTCTCTGAAGCAGGAATAGTTACAGTTATTGTGGTTCCTTCGTTTGTGTTATAAATGTTGTGCTGCAAATCATAAGCTGCTGTATACAGTGCTAGTAAGTATACCAATTATCTACATTATAGTTTTGCTATTATTTGTTATTTTACGTCGCACCGACACAGATAGGTCTTATTGGCGACGATGGGGCAGGAAAGGCCTAGGAATGGGAAGGAAGCGGCCGTGGCCTTAATTAAGTTACAGCCCCAGCATTTGCCTGGTGCGAAAATGGAAAACCACGGAAAAGCATTTTCAGGAGTGCCGATAGTGGGATTCGGACCCACTATCTCCCGGATGCAACGCGCTCCTAACCGCATGGCCAACTCGCCCGGTTATTATATTTTTAAGGATCCTTCATTAGTTAATACCTGAACATCATAAAACTAGTGTTTAATATTTTATGTTCGTCTATCATTATATTTTCTTATATGGCGTCGTGTTGCCAAAGTTGGACCACTGCGTGTTTCCTAAATTAGATCGGTCCATTTTAAGAAACCATTATAAAAAATCATATTTTGTTGCACTTTTACAGTAAGTAATAGCTAGGGGTTATCTTTTCAGGTTTAAATGATGGCCAAGAGGGGAATGTACGGGAAATGGACAGAAGATGATTTGAAGACCACCGTGGCAATGGACTCAACGGGTGAGCCCGCGTATATGGAGTCCCTAAAGCTTCATTAAAGGGACATGCTGACAGTAAAAAATCGTACTCAAATGAAGTTAAATCTTTCGGAAGACAATGATTGTTTTCGGCTGAAATGACAGAAAATTATCTCTGACCACCTCGTCTTATTTGAAGAAATATTTTTCAGGTTTACTATGAACGATGTTTGTAAACTTACATTCGAATTAGCAGAGAAATACGAATTACCTCATAGTTTCAACAGAGAGGAAAATTGGTGTTATTCCTTTATTTGACGAAATCCACACCTTTCCCTCCGTCAGCCAGGAGCATCAGTAGGCCGAGATAAGGGGTTTAAAAGGGATAATGTCAAAAATTTCTTCGACCTTCTTATGAAAAATTGTCGATGAGAAAGGAATTACAGCTGACAATGTATTCAACGTCGACGGATCTGGCTTTAGAACGGTGCAAAAAAGACAACAAAACGGCCAGCACCAAGTGGGATCCATCACAACACTGCAGTTGTTTGTGCTATCAATGCGACTGTATACTTTATCCCACCAATGACCATATTCAAGCGTAAGAGGAAGCAGCAAGAACTTAAAATTGGTGCACCACAAGGTAGCGTGTTTGAAATCTCCGACACTGATTACAGAAATTCTGAGTTGTTTCCTTCCTGGCTCAATCATTTCACAAACCATGTGAACTGTAGCAAGGACTCACCTGTGCTCCTGCTACATGACGGTCGCACAAAACTCAGCCGAAATCTAGAGGTTGTTGAGTACGCTCGTGATAATGGTATTATTATTATGTTGCAGTTACCTGAGTATACCAGCCACAGACTTCACCACTTGATGTTTCGTTTCTTGCACCTCTTCAAACTTATTTCATTCAAGTCCAGGACAAATGGTTACGTGAAAATATAGGACAAACTGTAAATCATTTACAGATATCTGGACTTTTGAAAGAAGCCTATGGCCGAGCAGCAACAGTTGGGATAGCGGACAGTGCCTTCCGCTCAGCATGAATTTGGCCTGTGAATTGGAATATGTTCTCTGATCATCATTTTTCACCAGCATATCGCTTGAAAGCTGATGAGAATTTGATAGAGCAGGTTACTTCTACAAACAATAGGCCTAGTACGGAGGAGTCTTCTCAAGAGACATTTCAAGTGATGACGATTGCACGACACCTGCAAAGCAATTCAAGAAGATTGTAAAGAAGGTGTCAACCTTTCCAAGTGCAGTCAAGAAGCATGCTCTTCGAAGTAGAGGAAGACCACAGACTGCCACTGTACTAACGAGTAGCCCTTATAAGCAACAATCAGAACAATCGAAAGATCAGTTAAAGAAAAAAAACCTTGCTAATAGAGCGTTATTTCCCGAGGAACAAAAGGAAAATGAGAGTATCGGTAGGGCTAATTCGAGCTGGTTTTATGTTTGGTGTAAGAAGACAAAGGAAAATGATATGATTCAATGTATGTAGATTATGGTTTCACACCCGGTGTGCCAGTGTGAAGCCCAGCATAAAGAAATATTTCTGTTCAGACTGCAAACAGACGTCATAACTTCTTCTTCTTCTTAATCTGTTTACCCTCCAGGGTCGGTTCTTCCCTCGGACTCAGCGAGGGATCTCACCTCTAGCGCTTCAAGGGCAGTGTCCTGGAGCTTCAGACTCCGGGTCGGGGAATACAACTGGGGAGAATGACCAGTAACTCGCCCAGGCGGCCTCACCTGCTATGCTGAACAGGGGCCTTGTGGAGGATTGGAAGATTGGAAGGGATAGACAAGGAATAAGGAAGGAAGCGGTCGTGGCCCTATGTTAGGTACCTTCCCGGCATTTGCCTAGAGGAGAAGTTGGAAACCACGGAAAAACACTTCCAGGATGGCTGAGGTGGGAATCGAACTCACCTCTACTCATTTGACCTCCCGAGGCTGAGTGGACCCTGTTCCAGCCCTCGTACCACTTTTCAAATTTCGTGGCAGAGCCGGGAATCGAACCCGGGCCTCCAGGGGTGGCAGCTAATCACACTAACCACTACACCACAGACGGGGCTATCATACCTTGCCATTCTTAATCTCAGCCTATAGATAGGATTAGTACGCCTATTTCGGTGTGCCTTTTTCTTCATTATTTCTTTGTTTACCCACAATTTTACCATGTGGTCCAACTTAAGCAACTGGTTTCCTAATTCGGACCACTTGACGAATGTGTATAACATGTACAGTAGATTATTGTATATTATATTTTACTTCAATGAAAAACATAATAAAGACGTACGGTAACTAAATATAAAAGTGATCCAATATAGGCAACCTTCCCCTAAGAGAGGACTTCCTCAAGGCAGTATTATTGGAACTTTATGTTTTCTTATATATACCGAGTGGTACAGCTGCCCCTATTTACTCAGTTTTATGCCACCCGCAGATTATAAATCCTGTATCACAGAAAGTTCATGTACAGGGAATATTGTGGCTGAATGATCAAAAGTAATGCTGATATAACACTGGCGAACGCCTGTCCGTGATAGCCGAGTGTGCTCGAAGTTACAGGAGGAAAACGGTGCTCGTTAGTCGGAAGTTTGAGTCCGATATAGGACGATTATTTTATTTCGTTGTTGAATGTTCGTGAGAGTCGCGTTGTTGAAGACAAATCTAAATCATGGTCAGTTCTCATGTTGCAGGTGCTCGGTTATGTTCATTTCTAAGCAGCTCTTAAAAGAGCTATTTGCAGTAAAATAAGCTATGACCGACAGAGGTGCAATGGGCTTATGGCCATTCTATTAATGAAGAAAATGATCAAAATGACCACCTCCTTCATTAATGCAAATCTGAGCACGGTAGAGGTGAGTCATTCTTGCTTGCTGCAGCTGGAACCTGCCTGCATTTTGCTCTAAAGATTTCTACGTTCTGTTTCATGTGCCCTACACATGAAGTCCAGTCGTTCTTCGAGTCGAACGTGTGCAGTTGTTTGGTTGAATGGGTTTGTCATAATGCCGATAATAAGTGCAGTGCGCTTCATTCGTTGTAGCCGTTTGCCATATAAAAATCGCGTGTATTTTTTTCTTTCTGGAGTATGCTTTATTTCTAAAGGTGAAAAATGACTTTTGAGACTTAAGTAAGTTAAACCTTAATTACGAATGCCTTAAGAGTAAAACAATAAAAATGAAAACCTCGTAGCTAGATTCGAACTCTGAATCCGTCAGAAAAATCACATGCTGGCTGCGAATTGTACCATGTAGGCACTCCAGGTGACGAAGAGTAGGACTCGTATCTCTGTACTATTCGAACAATCTACGCTATCGCTTCGAAACTGATATTGTATGTTAAAAGTTCTGAACTCGAATGTGTAGATAGGTTTACCTTGCTGCAAACACCACAGCGTGCTAAAGAAACATGTCTCTCTTAATCACAGAGAGTTGCAACCATTCCGTACGAGTAGAATATGTACCTATTACTTGGTTAAATGAGTCAAGCATTATGTTTCCGCTGGTATTCACAATGAATTTTCCCGTAGTCGGTGCTTACGTGGCGATAATTATTAGTTCTGTTTGTTATAACTTCCTTAGAAGAATATCTCAGGGTAGAGAAAAGTCATGTCTTCGTAAAGGATGCCTAGAAGAGTACGAAATGAAAATTTAAGAAGGCATGACTCTATAACGCTTCGAACACTAACTTCTCCATATAGCTTATCCAGGACCGAGCTCGATAGCTGCTGTCGCTTAAGTGCGGCCAGTATCCAGTAATCGGGAGATAGTGGGTTCGAGCCCCACTGTAGGTAGCCCTGAAGATGGTTTTCCGTGGTTTCCCATTTTCACACCAGGCAAATGCCGGGGCTGTACCTTAATTAAGGCCACGGCCGCTTCCTTCCAATTCCTAGGCCTTTCCTATCCCATCATCGCCGTAAGACACATCTGTGCGACGTAAAGCAAATAGCAACAAAAAAAGAAGCTTACCCAGGTACATCTAACATGCCTAATGCCGCACAGCTACTTCCTGCTCGAAGGTCTACATCTTACAACTCTGTATTCACGAGGAGAGCGAAAGTTCTCCCTTCGTAAATTTACTGATGTGTTACAGCCTTATGGTCCACTTTTATGACTTCATTGAACGCTAATAACGGTAGTAATTACATGGTGTAAGCTATCACATCTGCTGTACGGCATTTGCGTGCCATAGATTATAATATACTGTGAAAAACGCGTTTCTATCAATTTCGATGTGATGAGACTATACAAAATTGTAGTGAATTGACATGTCTGTAACTGGTCGTTACCTATCACGTTTTCTTTGATACCGTGACCACCATTTATGTCAAAAGAAAATGGCCTCTTGAACCAGTCAGGTGCGCAATTCTCTACCGACAGCTAAGGGAGTGGCTATAGTTTGTACAGTACAGTAACATTTCGTAAAAATGACTGGAGTATTGGACTCCACTCTACATAAAATAGTACGGTGTTTTTGAGATGAGGCTCAATTACTGCCCCTTGTACCGTTTTTGCGTTGTGTGGGGAAGTCTATATCGGACTAACTGCACATAAAGTAGCTGTAAGATGTTGCGCATGATAGGACTAAGAGATACTTAATTTCTAGGTAGTTACATATTTTTGGGAAAAGGGGGACAGCTGTACCACCCGGTATAAACAACATCAATAAAGATCTTGAATCAGAGATACGGCTTTTTACGGATGATGTTATTCTGTACAGAGTAATAAATAAGTTACAAGATTGCGAGCAACTGCAAAAGGACCTCGACAAAGTTCTGAGACGGACGGTAGGCAATGGTATGATGATAAACGGGTTTAAAAGCCAGATTGGGTGTTTCACAAAGGGGAAAAAATCCTGTCGTGTTTAATTACTGCGTTTATTGGGTAAAAGTTCCTTATGGGGATCACTATAAGTAGGCTACATAAGTGTTAATATAAGGAAAGATCTTCATAAATGGATAAAGGGTACATATCTCTGCACATGGTTATGAGGATATTTACGGGTTGGAGTAAGGATTTAAAGGAGAGGGCATGTAAGTCTCTGGTAGGACCCAAACTAGAGTAAGGTTCTAGTGTAGGACCCTCACCAGGATTACTTGCTGGAAAAACTCCAAATAAAAGCAGCTCGATTGGTTCTGGGTGATTTCCGACGAAAGAGTAGTGTTAAAAAAATGTTACAAAGTTTGGGCTGGGAAAACTTGGGAGAAAGGAAACGAGCTTCTCGACTAAGTGGTATGTTCCGAGCTGTCCATGGAGAGATGGCGTGGAATGACTTTAGAGTCGGGTTGAGTGGCTCAGACGGTGGCCTTCTGACCCCAACTTGGCAGGTTCAATTCCGGCTCAGTCCGGTGCTATTTGAAAGTGCTGAAATACGTCAGCCTCGTGTCGATAGATTTACAGGCACGTAAAACAACTCCTGCGGGACAGTATTCCGGCACCTTGACGTCTCCGAAAACCGTAAAAGTAGTTAGTGGGACGTAAAGCAAATAACATTATTATTAATGGTTTTAGTAGACGAATAAATTTGAATGGTGTCGTCAAAAGTAGGAAAGATACAATATGAAGATAAAGCTGGAATTCAGAAGGAGAAATTGGGGCAAATATTCGTTTATAGGAAGGGGGAGTTAGGGATTGGAATAACTTACCAAGGGAAATGTTCAATAAATTTGCATACTTTGCAATCATTTAAGAAAAGTCTAGGAAAAAAACAACAGATAGGGACTCGGCCACCTGAGTGACTGCCCTAAACACAGATCTGTAGTGACTGATTGACTGAATCAGTCTGCAAGCTTATGTGAATTAATTAAATGTCTCCCCAATCTTCTATTTCTTAATAGCTCAGTGGCATTCTTTAATTCAACTGCTTTGCATGTTCAACCCTTGTCCAGTTCATCTACGGAGTCGGGCATGAAGTGAGATGAGTCTTCGCAGCAATTTTTACGACACGATGCCCTTCCTGGCGTCAGGCTTTTCAGAGGAGGAAATGAGATGAAATGAATGACATGATATGTGATAGAAGGGAGGGAGGGCGGTGAAACCAGGTAACGGCACATGGCCTACTCCTCTCTAAGGGCACCAAATGATCCTTTTAAGGCCTAATGTCTCCATCCGATGGATGAATGAGCATAATAGCCTCATATAGCCTCACAACAAACGAGCACTGCAGAGAGGTTTAGCACTGAATACAAGCTTTTCGCACGCAATGTAGTAATTAGAAATTGTATACCATCACCTCTCCTAACCTGCCGGCCAACATTCTGATGGTGAACAGTTTTTCAACGAATGGGGCTCGAACCGGCTAACCACGGCGTTGACGCCTGAACGAACATGACCACCACGTGGGCTTCTTTACTTCCATACCTGTGGTCTCCTATCCTCCTCCATTCGCCTCATATGACCCCATCATCGGAGCCGGTTAATGCATACAACTCCATCCATCGAGTTCATTCCTAACTTAGCCTTTATCTCCTTATTACGAGTACCCTCCTTCCACACACGTACTCAATCCATCCAGTTTTCACTCCCGTAAAGCAAAGTTGTTCTGAAAACAGACCGATATAAGATAGTTTCGTGCGGGAGCTGACTTCCTTCTTACAGAACAGTGTTGATCGCAACTGCAAGCTCACGACGTTAGCTTCACTGCACTTTGATTCTATCTCACTTACTATATTACCATCCTGGAAGAACGCACATCCTGAATCCTTTAAATTATCTGCCTATTCTAGCTCTGAGATACTGATACATGACTTGGCACTAATAATGAGTAATAATTTTCCTTCCTTCAGTGAAGCTCTTGACCTCGCATTATTGTTTACAAGACACGATGTTTGAGATCTGCCACAGACATAGCTATAGAGATAGATACTTCACAGTTGTGTCGATGAATAACATCAGCGAGGAGCAAAATTCAAAAGCAGAAAGGCAGATGTCACCAGATGTCGTGTTGAATATTCCCCACCATGTATGTGGATACACTAAGGGTTAAACTGAAGGTAGTTATTTATTCTTATTTTCAAACTGTTGGGTTTGAATCAGTGTCACTAACAGTTTAGGGACCCACTTGCCGATATCACTTCGTGCAGTTACTGTTAATTTTGCAGGTTGGCGCTATGTAGTCAAGATTTTTTGCGTGACTTGTCAGACTGCCGTGTTGTGAAAATCACTAGTGTTACGTTTGCGAGCATAAGTATATTTTTTTGGTAGGATTGTAAATCTATTTGGAGAACACCAGGCAAGTAGAATTGTGGCATGTTTGAATAATGCATGTGTGAAATAACGAACGGAGCATTTTATTAATACGGTTTCATTTCGTCCAGTTCTTTCGTATACAATTCAATTAGGATGTCGAAGAAGTAAAAATAAATCTCAAAAACTGCTCCGAAAAGAAAAGGAACGTTACCTCCTATATTCTATGATAAGTTTTTGACCTAATGGGAAAGTCGAAATGGAAGAAATCTTCGTTATCAACCTAACATAACTTAACCTTGTCTTGGCACGACTTTGGTATCGTTTGCAGACTGAGCCTTTGTGTATTCTTCTTTGCTTACAACATAAGGACATGTAATATATTTGATTGTGCGTATTATTACAGCGTGGTTTCGCTTCAGTCAGACAAGTAATAACCAATTCAAGAAGGCAGCTGTATTATTATTTACACCTGGCAAACACGGAAGAATATGGTTATAGTAATTCGTATACCAAAATAACGGCAGAAACATTTAATTGAGTGATGATGAGAGAATGTGTATTTCCTTAATTCCTCATAGAGCTTCAAAACCGACTTAGTTAAGAAATCTTGATTGATTATTTACTTGGGTAAGGGAATCTCCATTTACATTGAGGTTAGTTTGTTGATGGTTATGTCTGGTGATTTGAATATGTAAATAGTCAAGTTGGCAGCACGTGGGTAACACGAGAGTAGGTGGCGATGTTCGCTTTTCAGTGTATTGCCTTACGTCTCGAGCACTATACTGGAGAAGGGATTCAACATGTTTGTCCGTAGTAACTCAGGTACAAATCTCCAAACCGTGCAGGTATGTACTTAGGAATTAAAAGGTTGAACCACTAGGAAAAAAGTGTCAATTTCCCTTTTAGAAAGTCAAATGAACATAAATGTCTTTCAATAAATTGAACTCAAATTGATAACGAATAACTTATTAGCATCTAACGAATTTGGAGTCTACACATGTAGGACTCAGGGAAATTGACTCAGGGCCTAGGAAACTACTACGAATGAAATAATCAGTTGTCTGGCGTATGTTGAGATGAGGCCTCTTAGATAAAAGAGCCTTCTATATGTCTTTCAGTCATGGCCATCCATCAAAACTTGACATCACAGCCTGCAAGATCACATCGACCATATGTACTATAACGCCCCGTTAGATAAAATGTCTCTCAGTCCTGACCATCCACCAATAGTTTCACAGCACAGTCATCAAGATCGCAACGAACATCTGTGCTCTAACGCCTCTCTTTGTCAAAATGTTTCTCAGTCATGGCCATCCATCAATACTTCACATCACAGCCTGCTAGCTCACATCGACCATCTGTACTCTAACACCCCTTTTTGAACAAATGTCTGTCAGTCATGGCCATCCATCAATACTTCACATCACAGCCTACAAGATCACATCGAACATATTTACTCTAACGCATCTCTTTGATAAAATGTTTCTCAGTCATGGCCATCCATCAATACTTCACATCACAGCCTGCTAGCTCACATCGACCATCTGTACTCTAACACCCCTTTTTGAACAAATGTCTCTCAGTCATGGCCATCCATCAATACTTCATATCACAGCCTACAAGATCACATCGAACATATTTACTCTAACGCCTCTCTTTGATAAAATGTTTCTCAGTCATGGCCATCCATCAATACTTCACATCACAGCCTACAAGATCACATCGAACATATTTACTCTAACGCCTCTCTTTGATAAAATGTTTCTCAGTCATGGCCATCCATCAATACTTCACATCACAGCCTACAAGATCACATCGACCATCTGTACTCTACCACCCCTTTTTCAAAAAATATCTGTCAGTCATGGCCATCCATAAATACTTCACATCACAGCCTGCAAGATCGCATCGACCATCTGTATTCTAGTGCTCCGCTTTGATAATATGTCTCTTAGTGATGGCCATCCAAGAATACTTCACATCACAGCCTGAACGGTTGCTAGGTAACAAGGCGTCACAAATTTTGTACTGCTAAGTTCGTAACACAAATTTTTAGATGACACCCAGTCATAAGACATATTTATGTCAAAAATAAATCTAATACTTTCGGATTTGGGAGAGATCAACAGTTGGCCAAGGTAGGCCGGATATGAAAGATGAACATGAACACCCTGTCACAGGTGAGAAGAATGTTGTTCTAAGCTGAAGTCCCTGTTTCGCCAATCCGCGTCCCCTGGATTTCACTTTTTAGACAATATGTCTTACGACAACTACGCGATAACGTGGATGTACACTGCCTGGCAAAATAAGTGAAGCACACAGGGTGAGAGGAATGAAGCTTCACGTATTGCGAGGGTATGTGATGATATATTAGTGATTACAAAATCGAGATTTATTTAGAAAGAACTTAGAAGTATGAGCCCAATTATCAGTTCTACCGTGTCTGGCCTGGATCCATTCACTGATTTGCTTGGAAATAAAGCCGTTTTATTCTCTCCTGAGGCAAGTTGGCCCACAACTGTTCTAACTGGACCTTAATATCCTAGATTCTGACGTCCGAGCTGGTCCAACACATGTTCTATCGGGGACAGATCTGGAGATCTTGCAGGCCACGGGAATACCTCAACATCACGCAGACAGTTCGTAGAGATACGTGCCTTGTGTGGACGAGCATTGTCCTGTTGAAAAGTGGCACCAGGATACTGTCGAATGAGTGGTAACACATGAGGACGCAGGATGTCCGTGACGTACAGTTGTGTCATCAGAGTTCTCCCTCAATCACTACCAGCCGTGACTTGAAGTCATACCCCATGGCTCTCCACGCCATGATGCCAGAAGTAACACCACTGTGCTTCTCCAAAACATTGGAAGAATGGGACATCTCCCCAGGTCAACGATGGTCATGCGGGGCAGTGCTGAACCGCGATTCATCGCTGAACACAATGCGTCGCCATTCATCAGCAGGCGGTCACGGTGCCTCTCCAAACGCAACCGTTTATGTTGTGGTGTTACCGGCAGCGTACATATGGGCCGGTAACTCCCTAGTCCAGCCACTAGTCACCGACCAATGGTGCGGGAGTCCATTACTTGTTCTCGGTTGGCAGGCGTAGAAGTGATGTGCTTGGTGCACAGTACGGTGGTGGTCAGATGTGGTCGATCGGAACCTTGACGACGAGAATGCCTGCCCTCACGTTCCCATGCAGTCCAACATCCGGTCACTGCAACATGCGAACAATGAGGCCCCTTTCAGACTCCGTCTCAAACAAGTACGCGGTATCTGGTTGTCCTTCACAGTAATCACGCAACATCTGACACTGTTCAAGCCTCGAATATACCCTACCAGGCCTGGTAACAACACTGAACACGAACAACACTAATACACACTGGTGGCCGTAATACCTGAGGAATCTTGGTATATTATGTGACAAACATCTGTCCTGGTCTGCCCAAACTATATCTGTGTGTAGAAAAAAATATACGGAACGCTACACTGTTTCAGTAATTTCAAGTTCACTTTCCCCTTTAAACTAAATAAAATTCTTGTTGAATCATTCGCGTTACCTCATTTTGATTATTGCGATATAGTTTACAACGACATAGGAATAGAATGGCGAAGGAAATTACAGCGTGATCAGAATTCTTGTGTAATATTTATCTGTGGACTTCGTTACGCTTACCATGACGCAGTCGTTCACACAGCTGGGGTGGCTTCGCCTGCAAGAACGACGCACACTTCATACTCTTTGCTTTTTGCACAATATTTTTAAAAGTTCTCAACCAGCCTATCTCCATGATCACATTGTACTCCTCTCCACAGACCACAACAAAAATACCCGAACATGCAGCACCATATGTTTATCCCTTCCGGTACACAGAACAAAAATCTACACTGTTACCGCAGCCCGACGTCACCAGCATGTCCAGCAGCTCAGCTTTTAAACATGCATGTGTCGAAATACTAGATAATCATGCATGAACCATCAAGTTTTGATCTGAAAACACCTCCGCCTATCTCCTCTTCATCATTATTTCCCTCTTCCTTTCACATGTCTTCTTCATCTAACTAATCCTACTCTTCACCTCTCTATTGAAGGCGATATCTCCGTATATTGTAGAAATTTATATATTTTCGAAACTTTCTCAAGTAGTATTTATAGTACTCATTATTCATATATTTTAATGTACTCTACGTACGATATATATTATATAGATGATAAGATTTGTTTTACGTGTGATTTCTTTTATTAATATTATTACTGTTATTATTGTTAATATTGTTCTCATATTATTGTGATCGGTAGTTGTTATTAAGAGTGTTCTAGGTTAAGACGGGTTAAGTGTAAGAAAGGGAGTACATCCCTAATTTTGCCAGAATAAATATAAATTATTATTATTTGCTAATGGCTTTACGTCGCACCGACATAGATAGGTCATATGGCGACGATGGGATAGGAAAGGACTAGGAGTTGGAAAGAAGTGGCCGTGGCCTTAATGAAGGTACAGCCCCAGCATTTTCCTGGTATGAAAATGGGTAACCACGGAAAACCACCTTCAGGGCTGCCGACAGTGGGATTTGAACCTACTATCTCCCGGATGCAAGCTCACAGCTGCACGCTCCTAACCGCACGGTCAACTCGCCCGGTATTATTATTATTATTATTATTATTATTATTATTATTATTATTATTATTATTATTATTATTATTAATAGAGAATCGCGACTCTAATCATTTACACGCCCAGCGATAGTATGTACGTGTACGAAGTTACATTGACGTCCGACCATTTCTTCTGGGTGTTTCACCGCCACACATGGAAAAAGGGGATGTCGATGATCACTGATAAATGACACCAAGAAATACAAGTACTATCATTTTATTTCACGCTAAACTTCTTCATCACCACCGCCTTCAATCTCAGTGATGTAGTACGCATCGAGATCGTCGTGGTCCCAGATCTCCCCGGTGTAAAAGAGGAGGGGGCTGGGGTTGACACCGTCCCACAAGTAATGCGCCACCTGACAGTCCTTCCTCAGGATCTGCAAAGACTCGTCATCCAGATCGTTGGGATTCTCTGGGATCAAAGGCGGAGAGAAGAAGTCAAAGAAGGATTTGACTTTGACGATCTTCGTGATGGTTCTTTTGGTACCTCGCCGTTTGTGTGTTTGTTTCTTGATGATCTGCAGGACGGTGACGTTCTGCCCGTCCTTCCAGTTGATTCTGCATCCCCGACAGCCCGTCATCTTGGGGCCGTGGAACATGAAGGGATCGTGATTGTGCCACCTCAGTATCAGGTCGTAGTCCTTAGTGAGGACTTTGTTGGTGAAGTATTGGTTGGGGGAGAAATGGAACTCGAGGGTGAAGCCCATTGGTTTGTCTAGCTCGTGGTACACTGTTCTTATGTCTATGAGGTGAGACAACACGGGCTTGTCATGCTCCTCCACCAGATCACGTAATATCTCTACGTTCATGAAGATAGTAAGCCAGAAATCTGGTATTCCTCTTAGTTCTTCTGAGCTTGTTTCCTCCAACGACTCTGCTTTGGCATCGTTTTTCTCTTTATCTAACTTGTGAAATTTTCTCTTCGGATCCTCTCTGGTTTCTTCTTTCCCAACATCTGCTAATCCAACGGGCTCCTTTGCTTCCTTTACTTCTCCTATTTTGGGTACTTCATCATTAGTTATTTTATCTTCCTTCATCTCCTCCTTAGCACCAGTAGCTTTAGCCATTTCTTCTTTTCCACCCTCTGCTACCCCTATGGGTTCTTTTTCTTCCTTTACTTCTTCTATTTTGGATACCTCCTCATTAGTTCTTTTTTCTTCAGTTATCTCCTCACCTTCTTCTAAACCAGAAGGCTCATTCGCTTCCTTCTTTTCTACTATTTTAGATATTTCATCATTACTTCTCGTTTCTTCCATCATTCCTTCCTTTCTACTCTCTGCTAATTCAGTATGTTTATCTACTTCCTTTTCTTCTGTTATTATACATGTTTCATCGTTTATGCTGCTGACTTCGATTTTCCCTTGCTCTTCATCCTTTACTGTTCCATTGCCTGCGTTCAGTTCTTCGTGTTTTCCTGGTTTCTTAGATACATCCTCCACCGGTGTTTTGTCAATGTCGTGCCTACCAGCTTCAGCCACATCACCGGGCAGGCTGTAGTCACCCGTCATGTTGTCAGGAAACTCGTCGTCCCACACACAGTCCCGCTCCGTGGGCTCGTAGGCGCCCGAGATGATGTCTGCCCGTCGCTGGTAAAACTCATCGTACAAGTTGTGACACTTGGCCAGCACGTTGTACACTTCTTTGTAGAACTCGCCGTCCAGGATCACCATCCGCAGCTGAATCTGAAAGTGAAAACAGGCCCTTCAGTTCCGTCATCCTCCTTTTGGCTTCCGTTATTTCCACCTGAAGTTTCATCTCCCCCGCTGGAATTACCTTCACTATTCCAGTGTCTTGTCCTGACCAGCAATGACTACACAGAGCGCGCCAAGAAAACATCCTCATTTTAGGCCCGTTTTCACCACAGTTACTTCTGCAGAATTCCAAAATTTGGATAAGACTCATTACTGTATTTACGACAGAAATTATTAGATCGGTTTATCAAAACAAATCCTTCGTTTCAATCTGAATTTGAACCTTACATTTACCATACTGATGTACGAGCAACAAAATGACTACGTGCTGCCGCCATTAATGAAAAGTAAACAAGTTTTAAGTATGTTCGGTGTTTTGGTAAGGACGTTCGTATCACCATTTTTAGCGCCTGGAAGGTATGTATAGCTACTTAACGGCGTGAACGGACAAGTTGCCGGCTTAACTCCTAGCCAGTCCATTGCAAGGACCATATGTTATCGCTGCTGTAGAGCGGGTTGTGGAATCTCGAAGCTGAATGGATTACAACGCGAAAGGACGTACGTCCCCACCAGAAAGTTTATCAAAAACCACGTCCACTATTGACCACACAAACGAGGAAAGAATCCTGATATGACGTTCCAAGAGCAAGAATTGTGTTTGAATTTGGTGACCGAAAACATTAACATCATAGAGAAAAAGAAAACACATTATAGCCTACACATTGCATACTTCACTCAAAAAGGGCAATATTCCAGAATTCTTAATTAAATATGGTAGCTTCCCGACCATATACACGAAACTGCACTTTTTAAGAAAATGAAACCAATTTTTCCTTCTCGAAAAGCAAAATGATTATAAATATGTCTCCCGGTCGTGGCCATCGACCATAGGTAACATTCCAAAATAAAGTAAGTGCCAATGTTACCTTCTTGTACCGTACCTAATATCTATTTTTCTGTGTGTTGTCGGCGGCGACACGGGCAATAAATTGTGATTTTTTCATGTTTTCTTCCTTCGTCTCCCCTTAATTCACCACAATCACACAGAAATATCTTGGTCAGAAAATGCCACTTAAATAAGTTGTCCATTTTTCTTGCAATTTCAGCTCGCAGTCTATTCAGGGCCTTCCAGATTGGCCAGTTCTCGGTGTGGCAAGGAGGTAGAGATTCCTTCGGTTGCATCCGTTCAGCCAAATTACTAGTTCTCTCCTTCCACGTGGCAACTTGTGATTTTGCATCTGTTCCTTGTAATGGTTGAGTAGTTGTTAGGAAGCTCTTTCCCGATTTTAGTCTCCTTTCAACAGGGTGATATCCATAGAGTGGGTGTGAGGTCATAGTAGATGATGTTCTCCTTTCATTGTTGGCAGCCGCTTCTCTTCTGATATCATATGGAGCAGTCGCAGACAGATCGTTCACTTTATTGATGGGAGTCTGCCTCAACCTGAAATAATCCTGCAACTTTATTTTAAAGCAACATCAACCTGTTTTTCTTGGGCTGACTTATACCACACACGACAGGCATATTCTCCTGCTGAATAGCATAAGGCCAGTACTGTTGCTCTTAACGTTTGGTGATGGGTGCCCCAGTTATTCCCTGCCAGTTTACGGAGGAGGCAGTTCATCGAAGAGATGATCTTCTGCTTTAACTTACGGCACTGCTCCTTGTAGGTAGGTGTACGGTCCAAGGTGACCTCTAGATATCTAGCATTGAAGCAGTGAATCAATAAAGCACTCAATACTTCAAGTTTCCGATTAGCTTGCATATGTTTCAGGTGGAAGTCACATACCTGAGTATTACTACTGTTGAGTATGACTTGGTTTCGTAGTGAGTACCAAGCTGTTCTAGAGCACAACATCAAACTGTTCTGATTGAGCAACAAGAGCAAGTTAGTCAGCGTAAATGAAGCTTTTGCACCCTTGAGGTTGTGGTTTATCATTGGTGTTTACATTTAATAAAATGGGTGACAAATTACTTCCCTGGGGCAATCCATTATTCTGAATTCTCCAGTGACTGCGATTTCCTTGGAAGTCTACAAAAAGCCGATGATCCTGTAAAATTGTGTCTATCATGATCGTGAACCAATAATTGTTAGTAATATCACATAATTTATGCAACAGGGTTATGTGGTTTACGGTGACGTATTGCGCCCTGGTGGGGGTGTGATAAGCGTCATGCAATTATAATTAGTTATGGAGGAATATATATTTCATTTTCAGAAGCAAGAAGATCGTACTGTACATACAGTAAGAACAGGCCAGGCCGAGATGGCAGGTTTCACCATACCACAGACTGTTGTCTCCATTGAGATAACAAAAACAATGAACAGCAGAATTAGAATTCTCAGAAATCGTGACGAGGGGGAAAGAGAAAGGTACGAGTTGTTGACTAGTTGCGGAAGGTTTTCATAGCCCCGAGCAGAATAGGTAGTGACAAGAGCCCAGAGAGCCGGGTGCAAATTTCTGAGAAATGATGGCCGGGTATCTCCATGTAACTAGCGGGAGTTGAACGCGGGGTTGGCACTGGAAGAAAAAAATATGAGCCTTCCCGGTCACGTGGTTTAGGTGGACCAATGGAAAAATTCACTTGACCAAAGCAAGGCGACAACTTCGTATTGTAAGAAGCACTAGCGAGGCTAACTCCGTGGATTAAACTGATAGAAGGAAGTGAATTATCAATTCAGAATAAAGTGGAATTTAGGAGCCTTACTATACCATAAAACTTATAAAAAGTTAATAATTGCGGGAGATTGCATGGTGTAATTCTGAGAATTCATGGACGCTATTCGTTGATTGGCTGAAGGCAAAGGAAGCCACAAAAGAGCGCGAAATCCCGAGCCGGGATACGGCAGCTAAATTCGCGAATATATCCATTACCAGCGAACGATAATAGTTGAGAATTGGTATAGAGCATTTGAGAACATAATTACATCATTGGATCATATATTAAAGCCACGGGCCAAACCGCAAAGTGTCGTATGAAGATATCGGGACTGCGCGTCCCAAGATGAACTCCGGTGAACTCGGAAGAGAGGGGATACAAGTATGAGGTTTGGACAAGGACTCACAACTACTTCTGACAAAGTGTTCGGGCGGTCACCACGCCAGTGGTGCGTAACTACTTTTGACAAAGCGTTCGAGCGGTCACCACGCCAGGGGTGCGTGACAACTTCTGATATTTTGTTCGAGCCGTGATTACGCCAGAGGTGCGAGCGTGTACTTACTCGTGGAGTAGGGTTCGAAGTATTATATTGTTACATAGTACAGTGATTCATGACCTGATATAGCTCATATTACAGTCTTGAGCAGTATACTAGTATGAAGTGTTTCAAATAGACAGGACTCAGTAAAGCATAACTTACGGAGTGTGAGATTCTACCAACAGATTAGGAAGTGCGTTACATGAGAACGGTCACGAGTGTTTATGTCACCTAGTAAACAGTCGATTCTAAACTGATACCTGGTCAGCTACACGAACGTGAGACGGGAAATTCAAGTGCGCGCACGGGCCGTTGTAAAGGGAATCCCGAGGTATCCCATGTTCCTAGTGTCCGGGAAAGGAATGAAGAATGTATATCTACATTAAGTGGGCTAGATACAAGGCCGAGAGTGTAAAATTTGTGAGTAGAATTTAGGGTGGAAATTATTCCAAAGTGCAACAGTTAATTTATTTGTTTTTATTCAAAATGTGTAAAGTTGAAAAGGGTCAAGGATTAATTCTTCAAGCTGGCATGAATACCAGTGGAATGCAGGGCTAAAGACTGGACGGGGCCTGTGCTTCTCGTCCGGTTTTAGCAGACTACAATGGCAGAGATGAGTAACCTTTTAAAATATTAGTAGATTGCTATCGTTAGGGGGAGGAAATCATATTATTTTATCATGGTAACTTGATTGTGAAACGAGCCGTTTCCGGCTCGTATAAATTCAAAGATAGATAGACAAAGGGACAAATTAATATGTACATGATTAGATCGAGCACTCATCATAATTTTGATTATTAAATAGAGTATAGTTGGGTTGAGTTGTTCATTCAAGTGCTTGAGTTGTTTGATATGATAAGGAGCACGTTTCACGTACGGATAATGTTA
The DNA here is from genome assembly GCF_040414725.1 of Anabrus simplex. Taxonomy (NCBI): domain Eukaryota; kingdom Metazoa; phylum Arthropoda; class Insecta; order Orthoptera; family Tettigoniidae; genus Anabrus; species Anabrus simplex. The sequence continues at coordinate 720,860,421 of NC_090265.1, forward strand.
ATATTCATTTAGGAGTGCTTCCAAAGTGTTTTTCCGTTATCGGAACTTGTATAGATATTAAGGCATGTTGTTAAGGTAATCCAGAGGTAGGATTGCCAAGTGATTTAAATTGTTCTGGGACGGAATGAAGTCCATTCATTTGTTTGTAAATATCGCGAAGTTCGCCAGTGGACAAAATAATAATAATCTGTACAAGTGTCGAAGTAGTACATTAAAATTTGGTAATGTGTAAAGGCGTGTTTAATAATAATTTTTGAGAATAAAGGCACGGGCCTAGTTGGATAGAATGATTGCAAATTAAAGTAATTTAAATGTGGAGATCACATATGCCGTGAATAATTATAATTTGGGCAGTGAATCCGGTTTAACACTAATTTTTTGATTTAACGTTTTGGACTCCATAATAATCATAAATAAATTTGGTAGAAACGAGATAGGCACTTTTATAATATGGTCACGCTATGTCTGAGATCCAAAGGGATTTGAGCCACAGGTTGAGATTTGGAGTTTTATGGGACAGAAATCCGGCCCGAAATGAAAGTGAATTGTACTGATGTTGATGAAGAAATAGATGGATCTTAAGGCCCACATAGAGGTTGTATTTATATGCCGGTGTCTCGAGTGGCAGAATAGAGTCCACACACCGAGGGTTAATTAGTGAAAATGTCTTGAAGAGTTCCAATGGACAAATGGACTTCAAAATGGAAAAGGAAGGAATAATTTAATACTTGCACAGATTGGAGGTATTTGCCCAACTGCGAGGTGTTATGGGATTTGAGCATTGTCTTAGGAGCATATGGGCTCCATGAATTAACGACAGTACGAAAATAAGGTTGCGGGTTCGAACACTATTATGTCCCGACTGATGTGAATTCGGATCTTGGTGATTTCTGTTTGGGAGAGAACGTATGTGACTAAAAAGACGGGGAATAAAAATAAATATTCTCGAAAGAATAATAATACTATTAATAATAATAATAATATTCCAAGTAAATTATATCTGGATTGATTAGTGCCAAAATAAATCGGAATTGTAAAAGGGGTTATGCGTTAAACATATTAAGAGTGGACTACCGTGTAACAGGCGAAATTAATTTTTTTAAATTAATAATAATAATAATAATAATAAATATATATTTTAAAAAATCTACTTTTTTTGAAGAAGAATTTACTTTTTTATATTTTGGACATAATAATGGTGTTGGGAGTTGAAATGAAAAATTTGAGATTTTTAACTAATAATAATAATAATGAGAATATTTGAAGGAGGAGAGGAAGCATAATCAAAGAAACTACTTTTATTTATTTCAGATGAAAATAAAAATCGCGAAAAGTTGAAATATTATTCCGAGGATGATTACGGGTTACGATAATCATGATCTCCACAAATAATAATAATAATAATAATAATAATAATAATAATAATAATAATAATAATAATAATAATAATATTTAATAAAATATGTTTTTATTTTATTTATTTTTCTTATTATTTCGGATGCGGATGATGGATGAGACTAGGGAAGTCAGCTGGCGAATTAACGTAATAATGTCAATTGGTTGTAAATAATAAGTTAAGTTAATATGTGTAAAATGAAGGCAAATCCCTACATCTGGACCATTAGGTTAGAGTCCCTTTGTCGTATTCCTTCAACTAACGATTAGCATATCTTGGTTAGGAACCCGGAGAGAGTTTGTAGTTTCCCGGGTTGGTCTCATCTCAATCAAAGTGGAGGCGATAACATGGTCCATGTGATCGCGCCTACTTAGCCAACAGGTAATTGGTCCATGATCAAATATGGTCATGGTGTTAACGAAGGTAAATCTGATACCTTCAGATATCAACGGTTCTACCACCCAAATGGAAGGGTGGTCAAAAGTGATAAATATTATGTAATCATTTTTCAGGAATAATTTGCCAAATTACCGGCAAATCAAGGGTCAACAGATTTTGTTGTGCGTAAAAATTATTTTGTTTACTTAAATAAAATGGTCCTTTAGCATTTGCAAGGAAACAGTTCCAGGTTCTTGTTCTTGTAGAATAGTAAACCCTTGGTGACCGTTTAAATATCCGTCCCCATCCCTAGGATGGAGCCTTCATAATTTCCCTTTGATCTGAATATATATAATATGTGTGTTTTATGATGAGCCTTAAAGATAAAGATTAGAGTGTCCCGTTCAACCCTGTAGTACTGATTGGATGGCGCCCTTACATTTAGTTTGAGATCTTATATCTCAAAATATTTTTTTAAATTGTTTATTTGTTGCGATGGATTCGGACCGTAACACTCCCTGAGATAAATGCTGGTTGGGACTCAGGCTTTGAGCGGGTACAGTATGCAGCAGGTAGATCAACAAAGGCTACACCTGTGATTCCTTTCCTTTCAAAACCATCTTCAGTGAACTGAGTAAATTGTAGGACCTGAGAAATACAGCTTTTTCCTGGTCTGAATACAGTTTGCTGAGTAAACAGAAGAGGGTCAACTACAATATTTAAACTATTCAAGATCATTCTCTCTAGGATCTTATAGAGGTGGCAATGAAATTATATTGGTCCAAAACTCTCCGGGTCATTTGGTTCTTTACCAGGCTTCAAAATAGCAATTACTCGAGCCTTGGGATCTTGAAGGATGAAAGGCAGTGAATGTAAAGGTTTATAAGCCAAATTTTCGTGACATTACCAAATTGTTTAATTTCTTCAACACATCTATCTTCCAATCCTGCTGCCTTACCATTCTTACATGTACAGACAGCTGTTTATAATCCATGAACGTCAAACGGTCCAGTGGACGCATAAGTGACATGTATTATGAACACTCCCCCACCCCATTACATCTCGATTGGCCTGCGAAAGCATCTGACTTGAAGCCCACTCAAAGTCTGTGGGAGATCTTGGAACTGCGCGTAAACCACCGACATTAGCATCCCCGAAATTTGGTGGTATTACTCTATAAAATCCTCAGCGAGTGGCTTAAACTGGATGCTATGTACATGCACAACATTGTGGACTCAATTCCCAACCGAATCCAGGCGATTATCAAGTCCAGAGGCGGAGTTACACGATATAAAACGATGCTCGTAACGATTTCTCCAGGGATGACTATTTTTTTGTCCGGTGACCTTATATATACACGGTATATCATTTTGGCACTATCACAACATTATATTGCACTATTTCAGAACACTCCTTAAACTTTTGTCATCATAAAAGTCTATACAGTACTGCACAACACAGAGTTTTTTACCACAGATGAAACCAAGAAACTTGTTTCCTCTTCTTTCTAATCGTGTCTTTCTGAATGCAGTCCTGAGTTCACTATATTAGCTCAAGAAGAGTGGAAGAGTTATATGCAATGGCAAATTGCTTTACGTCACAAAAGCACTGTGAGCCTCTTCGTGGATTGGGATCTTGTTTTCATCTTCATCTTCTTGCTCTGTTCCCTCTTCCTCCGTCTCCTCCCCTTTCTTGGTCTTTCTAACTGCTAGAAGGGCTGATTCAAAAATGTGGTCTGTCGTAAATTGTTCATCACTTCGAATGAATTTCTCTGCCTCTCAGAGAAGTTTCTTTTTATTTACACAAGTTGGATATTACCGTTGCATTTTTAAACACTTCATTCGTTCCATCATTCATATTGTCATTCTTCTCAAACACGTGCGTCATTTTGTACAAACGATGACAATGATCATACCAGAAACAAAAATGTACAAATACTGTACGTAGTACTACATCAGTTCCTAATGGGCCAGAAACCAGCAAACGTAATTTGGCAAGTTTTCCTTCGTAAACAGGACCATGAGGGCTTGGAATAAATTACCTGCAGCAGACTTTGATATATTTCTTTCCGGTATCAAATCGTTTAAGAAGATCATAAGTGCTAGTGTAAATTGGAAAGCAAACGTTTCAAACAACGGACACTGAATTTGTATATGATGGTGCTGAATTTAGAATGTTAAACTAGTAGTATTTCTTGTAGGATTCTCTTTCCATTCAATTGCTTGTTGTACTCTTCTTTTTGTGATTGTTGTTTTGGAGTAGTTATGTTTTAACTTCAATTTATTATCACTTGTAGTGTTAATCTTGTAGTCAGCTCAACCTATAGTACTGTAAGCTGTAATGTTAAGCACTGGAAATGCTAAATAGTGCGTGAATTTATACATGATGATGCTGAATTTTGAATGTTAAACTGGTAGTATTTCTTTAATATATTATTCTTTCTGTGGAATTACTTGTTGTACCTCTGTTGTTGTAGCTGTTGTTGGATATTATGTTTTTACTTCACTTTACTATCACACTATTGTAAGTGACCATTGCCAACGGGATATTACCCAATTGCGATATATTTAATAATAATAATAATAATAATAATAATAATAATAATAATAATAATAATAATAATAATAATAATAATTTCCGCTATCTACAAGTAGATTTTGAAGAATTCTATATTTTTCTTTCCATTTCTGCGTTGAGGATATTCTGCATTATACAGAATTAAGAACATTATAACGCCTTAAGGTTCGCCGAGATCGAGAAAGTATTCCGTAATGGACAAGTCTCCGCTCTGAGCACGTCTTACTGTACTTTAAAAACACCGTATAAATGTTACAAATCCATAACAGTATTATGAAGAACGTAGCCCTTGCAAACTTTAAGGGATCTTTTGCAATACTCAGCCATTACCTACATCAACAATAACTTCTCTCATTGCAAGCTACAAGAGGTGGCAATAAGCTTAAGTGGAGCTTTAAGAAGTGGAAAAGATTGGAATTCAAGAGGACAAGTTAGGTAAAATATTCATTTATAGGGCCAGGAGTAAGGAATGGGATTATTTTTTTAAACAAAATGTTCGATAAATTTCCAAGTTCGTTGAAAACATTTAAGGAAAGGAACAATTGACAGGGTTTCTGCCACCTCAGCGATAACAGGGATCGTCAGGTGAGGAATTTTTTTTTTCGAGTGTCCTTACACGGGGCCTAACATATGTTCATTCTGGGGCTCTCTAGGATCAAACAATGGTGGGTTTTAATTGTCCTCTTTTTTGCATTTATCGGCTTTTTATGGCTTATTGGTCCTTTTTTTTAGCATTTTTTCAGATCTTAATGGATTCTTTTGCAACATCGCCTTCTTTCGACTTTATGTTTACTGCCCGTTCATCATTAGTTCGTCCACATATCTTAAACATCTTCAGTCTTTTTTTAATGATATTTTTTCCTGGCGTCGACCTCTGAAGATCTTTTGCCACTATCTTTAGTCTTACTAATAAAAAATCCTTATACAGTTGTTTGACACTTGTATAGTTATGTATTTAATAAACCCTGTATAACCGTTGCTTATTTTTCTTACTAATAAACGTGCTATACGCATCGTATTACTATACTGCACGTATACACTCGTTCGAAGCTGTAGGAATCACTTCCTGTAGTTCACCGATATATTCCTTCACGTTCATGTTCGCTTTTGCTGGTTAACTCTATCTGTACATAAATCAGAATCTCGTCTGTTGAAATAGTTGAACATCCAGTTATGTACAGAATTTCAAGCCGCATCTAATGCCGTTAAAAATAATGTTTCAAGGTAATCGAGTGTGTAAATATTAATATAATGGAAAGTCACGTCAAATGAAAAATCCTCATGGCATGGAATCTATCATGTCATAACTCCCATTTCATCTTCATTATATTTGTAACTTTTTCACTGATGGTAATGAAATATTTCGGCTCAACGTAAATAAATTTGATTTTAAATTTGAATGATAAAAATCATGATGTGTCTTTACTTACAGTAATGTTCAGAAATTGGTATGCGCAAGCACTAAAAGTCAGTCGCTGCCCAATGTCTTTACTATTAACTTTACACCGGGGGAGGGGGGGGGTGTCAAAGTGAGGCAAATGGTCTTCGGATATGAAAGTTATTTTTAAAATAAACCTCAACTCTTTATCTAACTTAGTTCTTAATTCATGACAGGAAGAACGTATCGTTTGTTTAGGTTTCACACCTGACACTGTTGGCTGGCCGATTTGCCAGTAGGGATCTCCCAAACAGTGCGTAAATAAATTTTCACATAGACGTACGCACTGCAGTGTTCATTTTATCAGTAGTACTGATAAAATAAAAATGAGCGATAAGTGAATTCTTGAGGTCAAGTGTATCGTGTTTGTGAAGTCTGTGTAATTTGCGAGTGCGTGCAAGTGTGTGTGGGTTGTTAGTTCAAAGAACAAAGGTAAAAGGGTGCACAATGTGTCCTCAAATTAAGAAGAGACTTTCCGTAGTAATAATTGTCACTGATAATAATTACTAACCTCTTTCCGCGCTCATGTCCGTAGTGCTGTGAGAACTTGTAGTTCGCAAGATATAAAGCCACCTCAAGTATCTTTCATTAAGTCATTTCCGACTGTGTTAAGGAAAATTCGAGCAAACTCCTTCGTAAATTGATATTTAATGTTAAAACTTCCGTCGTCTAAGAGAAATGGATCGCTCCACCTCTTACGAACATTTCCAGCCTCCATAACCTCAAAATGTTCTGTCTTCTACTGTATGTTAAAAAATCGCGAATCTCATCAACGTTGTTTTCCGTTCTTTCAATGTGTGCTCAATGGATGAGTCTACTACAATAAACGGATCACTCATTTCTTTTCCGTCATCCGCTGCTATACAACCCTTATACAAGGGTCCAGGTCTGTATAAGTAATTAAGTGAATAACTATAACAGGTGTATACACAGGAGGCTTATACACAGTTTATTAGTAACAAATTGCTCTTAAACGGTGTATAAACCTTATATAAAAGTTATACATCGTTTATTAGTAAAACTGCTTCTCTCTAGTAAATAAATAAATATGAATTAATGAACGTAGGTTCTCATGGCTCATTGCATTAACATAAATAAATAAATGTGCTAACTGGATTAAAGCCACTATATGTGTTTATTTATTAAAGCCGAGCTTTCCGCGCTAAACTGCATTGGCCTTCATCACGACATGAGAATTCTTTAGATATAGGAAAGCGACTGAAGATGCGTTTAAAAGTTAGGCAAAACATGTCTCGCAATTAGATATTGTAATACTATGTATGTAATTAACAAAATGATGTAAGGTGTGGTAAGGGTGTATTCTGCCCGCAGACTTGTGCCTGAGCCCGAGTTTACGTACGGTAGGGTGGCCAGTTCCTTTATGCTCCTCCATTCCCTTACCCCCTCCCCAACAACGCGTGGCAACCCATCCAAATCTTAACCACGCCCAATGGTGCTTAACTTCGGAGATCTCACGGGATCCGGTGTTTCAACACGGCTACGGCCGTTGGCTAAAATGACATAAAGAACTGAAAATATAGACTCTTAAGGAACAGGCTTTCTTACAAATATTTTATTCCTTTATTAAATATATAATTAAAATTAAAATTATGAATAATTTTGGATCGCATTTTAACGTTCCTTTTGCCAGTTTTAGTTTTTTTTTTATGTTTTCAGGTCTTAAGTCTTTCTTAGTCGATTTCTAGGTCTTCAACTTTTGAGCGGTGGTCATAAGCCATTGGGTGATCTATGTTGTTGCTTGAGTCATCAGTCCGCAGACTGGTTTGATACAGCTCTCCATGTCACCCTATCATGTGCTAACCTTTTCATTCTACGTAACTACTACACCCTACATCTTCTGTAATCTGTTTATCACATTCTTATCTTGCTCTACGCCTACCGTTCTTACCACCTGCACTTCCCTAAAAAACGAACTGAACAAATCCTGTGTGTCTTAAGAGGTGCCCTGTCTTTTCTGTTTTTTGCTATTTGCTTTACGTCGCTCCGACACGGATAGGTCTCATGGCGACGATGGGATAGAAAAGGTCTAGGAACTGGAAGGAAGCGGCCGTGGCCTTAATAAAGGTACAGCCCCGGCATTTGCCTGATGTGAAAATGGGTAACCACGGAAAACCAACTTCAGGGCTGCCGACAATGGGGCTCGAACCCTCTATCTCCCGATTACTGGACACTGGCCGTACTTAAGCGACTGCAGCTATCGATCTCGGTTGCTATAATTCTATCTCTTCTTCTGGTCACGTTCAGCCAAATCCATCCCCTCTGAACTATTTGATTATCTCTCCATAAGTGATTCCATCTACCCATCTCACCTTCAACATTCTTCTCTAACACCACATTTCGAAAGCTTCTATTCTCTTTCTTTGTGACTAGTTATCGTTCACCTTTCAATTCCATACAATGCCACGCTCCAGACGAAAGTGTCCAAAAGCATCTAGTTCCCATATCAGTGTTCGAGGTGAACGTTTTTTTTTCTTAAGGAAGGCCTTCCTTGTTTGTACTAGTCTGCATTTTTTTGTCCTCCTTATTTCTACAATCATTACTTATTTTACTACCCAAGTAACAATATGCATGTACTTCCTTTATGACTTCATTTCCTACTCTAATATTTCATGCATCACCCAACTTTGTTCAAACGTAGTCCGTTACTTTTGTTTTGGACTTATTTACTTTCATCTTGTATTCCTTCTTCAAGACTTTGTCCATAACATTCAGCAATTTCTCCAGATCTTTTGCAGAGTCAGATAAAATAACAATATCATCTATATCGAGCACAAACCATAGACACAACAGCACAAACTTATGAAACTCTACTAGTAGAGGCGCAATTTTGTAGGAGAATACTCCCCGCTACTCGTACCTTTCTCAGAGCTCTCAGTCGACGCTGCACGTCCGGCGGAAAGCTGCTTTCCTTCTCCACAACCTTCTGGAACCAGGCCGGCTGACCAGGCGCCTCGTCCATTCTCTGAGCCAGCTTGCAGCACGTGACCAAACGAGTGTGTGGTAACTATGGTGATGTAACAATTACTGTACAAAAATGTAAAGACAAGACTCGACAAGTGAACCTTCACAGTAGCAGGTAGCAGTGCATATAGCAGACTAGCTGTAGTACCCATCATAACATGTGCATGATTAATAATTAGAACTTAACGGTCGTTACGTAAAGGAACCGTATCCATTCAATTTCATTATATTTTTTGTTATAAATGGAACATAATAGTTGCTTTCACGTAAATTAAGGGTGAAATTAGTCTTAACCCTCCAGTGGTCTTGTGGATTAGTATTTTTTTTAAAGTTAATTTAGAGTCACTTTAACCCTAAGGTCTTATCGTGACTTCTGCCTGTAGAATTTACATTAAATTACAGTAGAGTGAAGAATGAAAGGAATATAAAAGATTTTGGTATTTTAAACTGAACAGTAAAAGTTTTGAATACAGACCAGTGTCTTTGAAAAAGTTGATAATTTGTTTGCACAGTGAAGGAGATGAGAGTGTCCCCTTAATATCCTTAGGTATAGCGTGGTACTGGCACCATTTGTCATACAGTGAACAGTTTGTAATGATGTGCTTCACAGTCAACACACTATTGCATGTTCTACAGATGGGAGGCAATTTCTTCTCAAGGAAGTAGCTGTGACTTATCTTGGAGTGGCCTATCCGTATTCTAGATATTAGGACTTGATCTTGCCTGTGAAGGTTGTGAAGATAGTGTTGTACTGTAGATTCCGTTGTTACTTCATGGAGTTTGCTGTTTGAAGTTTGAAGCCATTTTATCTACCACTGTTGGTGTAACTTCGTTTTAGCATAGGCAATAATGTCAGTGTGACGGGTAGCTATTATTAGATCGCCTAGCGGGAGGTGTGTAGCGTCTTTAGCTGCCTGATCAGCAATTCATAGCCTTGAATACCTCTATGTGAGGGTATCCACACAAAGATGACTTGTTTGCCTTCTTTCATGATGTTGTTAAACAACAGATGTATTTCTTGTACAAGGATGTGTTTCGATGATGGACTTTCTATTGCGTTTAATGCACTTTTTAATCAGAAAAAATGATGAAGTTATTGCAGGTGCTGGTTTTCAAAATATATAGCATAGCCTGCTTTATTGCGTACAGCTCATTAGAGAAGACTGTATAGTAGTCAGGCAATTGGTATAGCATGGTACATTCAGGATATATAATCCCACATCCATTTCCTTCCTCACATTTTGATCCATCAGTATAGATTGCAGTGTGCCTTAGGTATTTATTAGAAATTTCAATAAATAATTAATGGTAGTGAGACCTGTCAATTTCATCTTTGACACTGTAATTTATTTCAAAGTTAATTGTTGGAAGGGTAATAGTCCATGGTGGGACATTAAGAGAGTTGTCTGCGAGGAGTATTGGAGGGATATTTAAATATAATTCTTCAAGGAACTTGGCTATTCTGACAGTGAAGGGCTGTGGTTGTGATCCTGATTTAATGTGTGTACCTTCTTGGTGCTTGTTAGGAAAAGCATACAATTTAATTCTTGATTCACGCATAGTTGCTACCTTGAGCGCGTAATTCAAACTTAGTTGTCTACGTCTAATTGTGAGTGATGGTTCATTTACTTCTATTTGAATGCTGGCTACTGGACTGGTACGGAAGGCTCCTAGAGCAAGCATTCCTACGAAACTAGGCACGGAATATCATTTGACAAGACCAAGATCCTAGCAGCTATCCCTTGAAATCTGGAAAGGAAAATCCGCGAGGCTATCGAAATCAAGAAACATCCGAACAACATAAATTTAGAAGAAGGATACAAAATCAGTAATTATTGGATGCCTATCATTCATAGTTTAAGACATACAGACCACAACATAAACACACGGGCCGCAACCCCATTACATAACAGCGCGGGCAAGCCCCCACTACCTGGCTGTGACATATATTTTCCAGAAGCCTCGCGAGACAGCCAGGGCTTACGTCAGCCAGAAAGGCTAGGATATAAAAGGCCAAGATCAAGGCCACTCTAGTAGTGTAATTTCTGCCTAGGAGACTGATTACCTCGGATCGAGTAGGGGTATTTCAGTCGCCTTGACAAAAAATACTGCAATGTATTCGAAACGTCGGCAAACTGTACGAAAGCCGGTGCTGACAGGTGTGAAAACTACCGCACTATTAGTTTAGTATCTCATGCCTGCAAAATTTTAACACGTATTATTTACAGAAGAATGGAAAAACAAGTTGAAGCTGAGTTGGGAGAAGATCAATTTGGCTTCAGAAGAAATGTAGGAACACGTGAAGCAATCCTGACTTTACGTCTGATCTTAGAGGATCGAATCAAGAAGGACAAGCCCACGTACATGGCATTCGTAGATCTAGAAAAGGCATTCGATAATGTTGATTGGACCAGGCTATTTATGATTCTGAAGATGATAGGGATCAGATACCGAGAACGAAGGATTATCTACAACCTGTATAAAAATCAGTCTGCAGTGATAAGAATCGAGGGCTTTGAAAAAGAAGCAGCAATCCAGAAAGGAGTGAGGCAAGGCTGCAGTTTGTCCCCTCTCCTTTTCAATGTTTACATAGAACAGGCAGTAAAGGAAATCAAAGAGAAATTTGGAATGGGAATCACAGTCCAAGGAGAGGAAATCAAAACCTTGAGATTTGCCGATGATATTGTTATTTTATCTGAGACTGCAGAAGATCTCGAGAAGTTGCTGAATGGTATGGATGAAGTCTTAGGTAAGGAGTACAAGATGAAAATAAATAAGTCCAAAACAAAAGTAATGGAGTGCAGTCGAACGAAGGCAGGTGATGTAGGAAATATTAGATTAGGAAACGAAGTCTTAAAGGAAGTAGATGAATATTGTTACTTGGGTAGTAAAATAACTAACGATGGCAGAAGTAAGGAGGACTTAATTTTTTCAATATATGACATTGGTCATTGGTCGCTAAGGGGGTGAAAAGGGGGGTAAAATTTTAAAATAATAATAATAATGTTATTTGTTTTACGTCCCACTAACTACTTTTTAAGGTCTTCGGAGACGCCGAGGTGCCGGAATTTAGTCCCGCAGGAGTTCTTTTACGTGCCAGTAAATCTACCGACACGAGGCTGTCGTATTTGAGCACCTTCAAATACCACCGGACTGAGCCAGGATCGAACCTGCCAAGTTGGGGTTAGAAGGCCAGCGCCTTAACCGTCTGAGCCACTCAGCCCGGCGGGTAAAATTTTAAAAATAGTGTATCTATATCTCAAAACTTTAAAAAGTTACAAATGTAAAAATTGGTACTTAGAATCTTCTTTCAAAATAAGGATACACGTATTTTATTGTTTTCTGAAAACCCCAATAGGAGGGGTGAAAAAGGGTGAAAATGAGGAAAAATGGGTTGAATGCCTTCAATCAGGATACCGGTACTTATATCTCAGAAACTGAAGATATTACAGACCTGAAAATTGGTACTTTTGATCTCTTTTAAAAATAAAGAAACACGTATTTTTTTGTTTTTGGAAAATCCAATTAATGGGAGGGTGAAAGGGGGGTGAATTTTTAAAATGAGTGAATCTATATCTCCAAACATTTAAAGTTTGCAGATGTAAAAACTGGTATTTAGAATCTTCAATAAAAATAAAGAAACACGTATATTTTTTGTTTTCGGAAAATCGCAATAGGAGGAGTGAAAAGGGGTGGAAAAAGGGTTGAATGCCTTTAATGAGGCTACTTATATCTCAGAAACTGAAGATATTACAGACCTGAAAATTGGTACTTTTGATCTCTTTTAAAAAGAAAGAAACACGTATTTTTTTGTTTCTGGAAAATCCAATTAAGGGAGGGGTGAAAAGGGGGTAATATTTTAAAATGAGTGTATCTATATCTTAAAACTTTTAAAGGTTATAGATGTGAAAGTTGGTATTTAGAATCTCCTTTATAAATAAAGAAACACGTATATTTTATTTTCGGAAAATCCTAATAGGAAGGGTGGAAAAGGTTGAAGAAGGGGTCGAATGCCTTTCATGAGTCTACTTATATTTCAGAACCTGTAGATATTACAGACCTGAAAATTGGTGTTTGGGATCTCCTTTAAAAAAGAAACACGTATTTTTTTGTTTGTGGAAAATCCAATTAATGGGGGGGGGGTGAAATGGGGGTGATGTTTTATAATTTGTGTATCTCTATCTCAAAACTTTTAAAGTTTATAGGTGTAAAAATTGGTATTTAGAATCTCCTTTAAAAATAAAGAAACAAGTATTCTTTTGTTTTCGGAAAATCCCAATAGGAAGGGTGTAAGAGGGTGAATAATGGGTTGAATGCCTTTAACGAGGCTACTTATATTTCAGAACCTGAAGATATTACAGACCTGAAAATTGGTATTTGGGATCTACTTTAAAAGTAAAGAGACACGTATTTTTCGTTTTTGGAATATCCAAATATTGGGGGGTGAAAACGGGGGGTGAATTTTTTAAAATGAGTGTGTCTACATCTTAAAACTTTAAAATTTACAGATGTAAAAATTGGTAGTTAGAATCTCCGCTAAAAATAAAGGAACACGTATTATTTTGTTTCCTGTAAATCCCAATAGAAGGGGTGTAAAAGGGTGAAAAATGGGTTGAATGCCTTTAATGAGGATACATATATGTCAGAAACGAAAGATATTACAGAACTGAAAATTTGTATATGGTATCTCCTTTAAAAATAAAGAAACACGTATTTTTTAGTTTTTGGAAAATCCGAATAATGGCGGTTAAACAGTTGTGACAAATTGGGGTGAATTTTTTGAAAGACTATATCTACAGAATATCTTGGAAACGTAAAATGTTACAGACGTAAAAAGTGGGTGTTTGGAATCTCCTGTAAATGTAAAGAAACATAGGTTATTTGTTTTTGGAAACTCCACTTAAGGGGAACTCAAAAGGGGTGAAATTTAAAAATGAGAATTTTTACAGTATACCGTATCTAAAAAACTTAACATGTTACAGAAGTAAAAAATGGTATTTTTTATCTCTATTAAACATAAAGAAACGTGTATTTTTAGTTTTCGGAAATATCACTTGGGAGGAGGGGGGGGGGTAAAAGTGACTGAAAATGGTGTTGAATTCTTTTAATTAGGCTACTGATATATCAAAGATGAAGATGTTACAGACGTGAATTTTGATATTTTCAATCTGTTTTAAAAGTAAAGAAATACGCATTCTCTTAAAATCCAATGAAGCGGGAGGGGGGGCTGAAAGTATTGAAAAATTAATTGGCTTTATTGTATGAGAATACATACATGTAATAAAAACTAAAGTGGTTACAGACGTGAAAATTCGTATTTGGATCTCCTTTAAAAACAAAGAAAAACGCGTTTTGGGCGGGAAACCATCTTGGAGGGTGGGGGTGTAAATGAGAGGAATTCCTTTCATGAGGACACATAAATCAAAAACTGAAGAAGTTAGAGTCATGACAATGGGTATTTAGAAGATCCTTTACCATTAAAGAAAAAAGTATTTTTTGCGGGAAAGTTCACTGCGGGGGGGGGGGGGAGTAGTGTGAAATGAAGTGAAAAAAGTAAATTACTTTTATGGGGATACTTATATATCAAAACTGAAGGTAATAGACGTGAACATTGGTGTTTGGAATCTCCCTTAAACATAAAGAAACAAGCCTTCTTTTAATTTTTTTGGGGGGGGGGGGGTAATCGGTAAATAAACTTAACGGCGGTGGGGTGTAGAAGGAGGTGAGATCAATTGATTTTACTGTTATTAATGTTCTTATAAGGATCCTCCGTTGCTCAGGCGGCACCGTGCCGGCCTCTCACTGCTGGGTTCCGTGGTTCAAATCCCGGTCACTCCATGTGACATTCGTGCTTTACAAAACGGAGGCGGGACAGGTTTTTCTCCGGATACTCCGGTTTTCCCTGTCATCAGCCATTCCAGCAACATATAATAATAATAATAATAATAATAATAATAATAATAATAATGTTCCGGACCGTCGTCAAATGTGCAGACCGCGCTGGTAACGGCTCCTGGACGGGTAATGACTAAGAATGCAGTCCGGCCGCGGGTTCAGTGCCGCCAAGGCACCCAATATGACACCACTCCGGATCTCCTGAAGGATTTTCTCCATATTAAAAATGATTAAAGGAAAAGATGGCAAAGATTTACGGACCCAACTGACCAGGAGGAATACCTGAGCCTAGCCCGGGAAGTACGAAATCGATTACTGGAAAGGAAGATTAAAAAATGGGAGGAAACGTGCTGTAAAATAATAGAAAACGAGTCAGATCGCGAATTTCGGCGGATTATGTATCTAAAACAATAAGCATTCAAATATAAATTTCAGTATAATACCGTAGCGAAGCACGGGTATCTTGCTAGTATTCAATAACTTCAATAGAAAGTTGAAGTATTCTACTTCAGCTTTTAGGTCCTTAGTAAAAAAATACACCACAGGGATTTTAAAATGAGAAGCAAGTCCAACGAACACAAAACACAGAAGTTTTGTTGCAATCACTATTTCTGGGCTTGAATTAAATATTTTTCCAGTCCACTCAGTGACACAAGTCCCCGTACTTCATCAGCTGCTTTGCAGTAAAGCGCGTCGGGTTGAATAGCCATCTCATCTACGATAGTCGAGCCAAATGTATTTATTCCCTCGGTGGATTTTGCTTCTCCGTGCAGTAACTTTACTATCAAGCTTGAAACCATTACACCAGTAGTGCTTCCAACATAACGTTTGATAGTAGACTTAGAAGTCAAGCTTCGTATAAATCTGTAACCTGCCGGGAACTTACTTTGCCAGATAATGCAATAGCTGACAGTTATATCGCTCTACCTGGGCATTTATTTTTTTGTAAAAATACTTTAAGCTGTTCTTTTAGAAACTTTGCCTTTAAATCTCCTTCAGCACTCGAAGCCTCAACTGCGTCTATATTATAATCGAGCATTTCTTTCTCTAGCCTACTGACTTGTTTTTTGAGTTGCTGTTGGTAACGCTTCAGTGCAGATATCTTCTGCCTTGTATGTCGAAGTGACCTACGCAGTGTTTGTAATGTCTTATTCCGCGAGTTTTTATGTCGCACATGTAACTTTGTTTGTGTATACACATTTTTCTTGGCTAAATCACCACCACTTGAGATATCAGTTGGGGGGGGGGGGGCGGGGGTGCGTCATCAGGAGCACAAGAATTATTCGGAAAAGAACCAGCATTGGGAGATGTTCTGGGTGGCAATGAGAGTTTAATGTTCTTACTTGGCGGGTAATCACTAAAGACGCTCGGCACCGCATCAGGCTTTAACCGCTTTAGCTTTAGTACAGGTTTGTAGTCACATTCCATAAAGTGATTATTGCACACGACGGAGTGGTCACTATGGTTCCATAACTTATCCTTTGTACCACCTACACAATAAAATAAGGAAATTATTATCATCAGAACAGGAGCAATAATAATAAGTAACCTAATTTTTGCTGTCACATGGTCTGCGTGTTTACTTTACCATACCTTGTCTGCTTATTGCTTTAATCCATAATTCCTTAGTTGGCTCTTGGCAAGCGGATTCATTGAAACTAGTTCCAGGAACTTTATTTCCAGAGCCTTGTTTACAAAACGGCACGCAACAGTACACCATTGTAATAAAATTGACGTATTTTTAACAATACGACGTCACCAGTAAGCATACAACGTGTAGAAATACCGCCAACCGAGATGTTCATGTGAGGTTGAATTGCAGCGCCTCTAGCGGCAAATATAGCATCCACGGGGCTGACAGCTATGAGTGGATATTGGGCAGGCCTTGTATTCCTTGTAGACTAAGGTCCCACTAACATCTTTTACTGTTTTCAGAGACGCCGAGGTACCGGAATTTAGTCCCGCAGGAGTTCTTTTACAGCATGAATTCAGGGCGAGGGATATTGAACGTCAGGCATCTGGAAAATGCCCAGAGATAAAGCGTTCGTTACTGAAGGCTTCTCGCCGCAAATCTTTCACACCTGGCGACCGACGTGAAGTGTTGCCACATTTTGCATGAAAATAACGGTGTGGTCGCAGTTACGTTCTTGTAAAGTTGGAATCAAATGTTACACAAGGAGGTCCCTCACTGTACAACTAACAGGTCCACGAGGGGTCATCATCTCAAAGAAAAACGGACCAAGAAAGAGGGAGTCACGTAAGCTGAAGGCATGGTTGTTCCAGCAACAACCAAGGGACTTACACAAAGCAGTTCCACCGTAAGAACTTTCTGACGTCATAATTACAAAAAAATTGCACGTTCTGGCTGGTTGCAGTACCATATTTTCACCTGGTGGTAACACTTGGAACTAATACGTTTTGTGGCATAATTCACCAGCGCATTACTTAGTTAACCTGTCTACGAGATTTCAGGCTCCTACACCCCGTGCTGTGCTACGCTGAACACTGTCAGTTTAACTGTGGACACCCGGTATTATGTTTCTTGAGGGCTCACGCAATTTGGTATGATAGTTTTCCAATGAATGGTATGCTGCGGTAATGCACATCTCGCTTTTGGTGTTCACTTCCTTGCATTGATTTTTAACTATTTATAAACAATTAATTGACAGGCACGGACAAGTCTTAAACAAAACATGCTTATGTTTAAGATTATAGTCTTTTCCTTATTAGTGGTTGAATGTTGCACTGAGATATTAAAGGTTTTTCTGTGATGTAAGGATGAGAAAGTGCCAGGATTGGATAGGTAGTGGTCGTGGCCTTAAACAGTCTCAGCATTTGCTTAGTGTGAACATGGGAAACCATTCACAGGACTGCGGATGGTGGGAATCGAACCCACCATCTTCCGAATGCAAACTTACAGCTTACCCTAACCACAGGGCCAACTGGCTCGCTACTATCGTAAGATGAGAGAGAATACATGTCAGAGTTCTGGACACTGTTAACCCATGGAGATCAATCCTCCCAACAATCTGTAACCTTCCTTTCGCGGCCACATAATGCGCCATTCTTATTGAATGAGAATTGTGCCAGAAGAAAAACATCCACCAGGAAGACCTAGAAATACCTTTCTCAAACAAATTCGAAATGACATCGAGAATTACATATGGATAACTGAAACTACGGAGTGGCCGAGATCTGTATTCAGCAGACGCCTCGGTTCGCTGCCCTGATAATGGACTTCCTTGGTTTCCTATTTTCACTACCAGGCAAATGGCGGGACACTTCCAGTTCTTAAGCCACTGCCGATTCTTTCCACCTCCATAGGCAATTTTATTCGCCATCAATCATTTCATCTTCGTTACCTGCTCAAATGAGTTTGGCGCCAGAGCACACACCGACCAGCCTTTATATTCCCGTTAATGTCACAATAAGCAATGTATTGATCTTTGTATGCGTGTGTGTGTTTCCAAATATTAATGCTATAGACTGTATATTGTGTTATTGTTATTAATTGTGAGACTTTTATTTTTGTAGTTTGTTCTTATGGCAATGCCGAATGTCTAGAAAGTCGTTCAGTTTTTCATTAAAAAGGATTTAAAATTAGTTTAGAATAGATTTAAGTTAGGCTAGGTAATATTAAGTAATAATTATTTGTAAGTTATCTGTGTATCACAAAGAATGCTGCTGTAATTGGGATGAAAATTCTGTAGCAAGGAACAAATTAAATTAAGTCCGGCCGTAAATCATACATACATACATACATACTGAACCCATGACCTTGTGTCCTAAGAATTTTAAGTATGGAAGTTACTTCATGAGGCCCCATGTCAATGATGATGAGGAGCTTGAGCATAGTCTTGATATCACGGAAGCAGCACGTGGCAAGGGGTGACTACCTTCATTCCAACGCTGGGATACGTGACGTCATCCGCACGTGTTGGCAGTGGAAGGATACCGAAGAAAGTTTATGTTGAATAAATATAATTAAATGAAAGAATTAGTAGTGAACGCAATATTATGAGGGTCCTGTATTTATCTTTATGATAATTGGTCTTTAGTAAGACGGATTTGAGACAGCTAAGCCATTTCTGGGGATTATTTCAGATGGACGCGCGTGTCTAGCTTACCCCACGCGAAGTCGACAAAAAAGTAGTGCCTATCAAATGAGGTCAGCTAACCAGTTAAATTAATAAGTATAAATTTTAAATGTTCAGGATCACTACTACTAATGAGTTAACAAATATATAGTTACATCCAAAACTCCTTTAAATACAGTTCATTTAAGTCGAAAAAGTTACGCAAAATTTCTTGGCGGCAAAGGGAAAATGCCTGGAGAGAGGGGGGTAATGGCTATAAAAATAGAAGGGACGCCGTGATGAAACCCCCGCATTGTGTTATTCAATCTTGAGCGAGAGAGTTAGACTGTTCTGCAAATCAAGCGACAAAATTAGACTAAGTCCGACGAACACATTTTGGTCAATGTGGCTGGGGTCTTGAATCCAAGTGGATTTTGTTTCAGCAAAGGTAGTCTTATAAAAAGGACGGTCAAGATACTGCAGAAGTAGTATTAGAAAGTGGTAAAATATTTTTTGTGTTGTAAAAGCAATTCGTGTGCGGGCAGTAACTACCATCAGTCGAGTGCGATCAACGGAGATACGTGTGATGGGTATTTCTTTTTTTATGTTTTATTTCCAGGAAAAATAAATAAATATTATGATGTACAGCCAGAAATGTAAAATTGCTAGATAAGCGACGGAATATCACGGGTGAGCCGAAGGATGGAATCCGACGTAAATCTAAGGTAGGTGCCTTGCCATCTTACCACCTACTATATCTTGTTTTGTGATGTCAAACTTATGTGCATTTGAAATTGATTTTTATGACGCAGTTGGTCACCCATATGCTTTGGCGAATGTCAAAATATGACGAAAGGTCATTTGTTATTTTATGCTTGGATAAATTTTAAAATATTGCGAGTGCCGTGTGACATGTAAAAAGTTATTAGTGAGAGCTTCGAAGTGATATCACGTCCAGGGTAGATCGTCAATTTCCGTGAATTTATTGCCTATAGTTTTGTGATGTTAAATTGAGATAATTTTATCTGACGTAAAATTTTTCTGTTTGAATTTTGACGTAAATGATGTAAGAAATCCATGGTTACCCATTTTCAATAGAGTGGAAGCGCCCTGTTGGGTTGAGAATATAGAGGGGTGAATTTTGTCACAAAGTAAAACGTTATTCTATGTCCATTTAAACTGTGTGACTGACAATAAAAAATAGTAGAATTTTGACAGTCATTTTGTGAAAATCCAGTTTTGGAAAATATGAGATCATTATGCGAAGTGTTCATTATTAATGTATTTGTGCGTATTACGCGTCGTGGATTCTAAGTATTTTTATTCCAGTTTCTGTCAGTGAGAGCCGTCGAGTTGAGGCAGAGTTCAGAGTTGTCGTATGAGTTGATATAGGATTTGTGAATCAGGTGATTGGAAGCCTGTAAATGTGCCGGGATATGTATAAGCCCGAGGAAGATTTCTGTAATGTTGGGGATGGAAATTAGAACTAGAGAATCCATGCCTGTACTAATTTGCGAGGTGTACAATTATTGTAGGGCATTTTGAAGTATCATCTTATGTGCATATTATTGGTCAGAAATATCGTATTTGTTTAATTATGTCGACGAAGTTAAAGGTTTCATTCTGAGAGGCCAGTCAGGCAAGACGAAACAGATGTTTCATATCACAGCAGAGCGGGGGTCGTGTCTCAATGCCGTCAGCTGACAGGAGTTCGCAGCTCGAATAACGGAACATGCAGAGTGTGTTACGCATTGAAATGAGATTGCATTTCTTGGCAGTGGATAACGTTAACTGTTGGATCTAGTTGAAATTTTCATCCGGGAATAACGTGTATGTTATTAGTTACTGTAAATTTGTTTAACTGCGATTGTAATGTACATTTGAGACCACGAACTTAGCGTATGATGAGTAAGGTTAGCCAATTTCAGGGTTGTCCAAAATATAGAGCGATGGTAATGATGATTGTTTTGTTTGTGAGGGGTGCACAATGCTTCACTGAAATGTTATGACAAGATATGACATCGTAATCGGTTTACATTGTACGGCGAGTTACTTATGGTTTGTACTTAATTATCAGGGTTATCCAAGTTGTAATGATGGTAAGTATTAAATTAAATTAAAGTGTGATGTCACGAAACAACATGAATACTGGAAATAAGTGATGTAATTTTTTCCAGCTACCGACGGTATACATCCAACATGATTAAAAATGAATTACGTCAAGACTTGTGTAGGGACTTGTGAAAGAAACCATTCGTCCGCGGAGATAGAATTTGTTGTTCATTAAGATTTCATTAAATCATTTATATTTATTTAATTATTAAATTCAGTGGAAACGTATTTTAAAATAACTTTAAATCAAGCGAATGACTTGAAGATGCATTCTGGAAATCATAGTTTATTTTTCAGGGGAATATGTAAATGTTAACGTAACGATTAAGGGGGCATATCCGAAGGTAATGGATTTTACTGCCACAAAGTATTGTGAGCATTGTTGTTGAGGCATTATTTGACTTTGATTGATTGAGCAGTAAATGCGCTGGGGTTAGTAAAGTGGAAACTTTGGTCATCAACCGATGTAACTTAATTGTGTTTAGCCTTCAGCTTAGAAACTTGGATGGTCATGGGGTCATCAACCTCAGGACTTAGAGTAGGGCCATATGCCACCGTAGTATCATTTTCCTTGCGGTCATCAGCCACAATGACTTTAAAGTAACTTAGAAGTTTAGATGTCGGTACATGACATAGTCGCAGGTCACATCGATTCAATTAAGGGTCCATGCCGTATAACCACTGTATGGTACACGCCGATTAGAGTGCCTTTATTATACCCAGAGTCCAGAGTTCGTGTTACGAGGACTGGACCATAAAGAATCACTATGATGGTACATGTAGTCTCACATGGAAGCCGAATCTAAGGATTTCCAGACTTTCTTTGCTTTAATTAATAATCGAGACAATGGCTTCTAATAAGAATGCCCGTCAGGCAGTTATGTCAAAGGCTCACACCAGTGTTCTGACCTTCTGTGTAAGATGATGGTGGTGTCCAGTGGACACGATTGGATCCCAATGATACCGATGATAAATGTTTAACTCATCAGAGGTTACTTGAATAAACAGGAATATTTTTAAACAGTCCTTTCATTTGAGTAGATAGATTAGAATTAATCAACCCTCCCTTTACCTCAGCAAGTGACGAAGAACCCGATACGATCCAATAGACAGATCTCATGAAATTTTGCTGATAGGTATCCTTCATAGTGGACCAAAAGGTTTCAATACATACATACATACATACATACATACATACATGCATGCATACATACATACATACATACATACATATATACATACATACATACATTTTCGCAATAGACCGTTATGCCTTCTAGCATTCAGTCTGCAAGCCCCTGTGAATTTACTAAACGTCGCCACAATCCTCTATTCGTAATTAGTGCTGTGGCCTCATTTAGTTCTATACCTCTTACCATTAAATCGTTAGAAACGAGTCTAACCATCGTTGTCTTAGTCCCCCTCTACCAAGTCCGTTAATCTCTTATGTGGAATATCCTCCTCCATTCGCCTCACATGAGCCCACCACCGAAGCCGGTTTATGCGTACAGCTTCATCAGTCGACTTCATCTCTAACTTAGCATTTATCTCCCCCATTCTGGGTACCCTCCTGCCATTGTTCCCACATGTTTGTACCACCAATCGTTCTCTACACTTTCATGTCTATTACTTCTAACTCACGAATAAGATATACTTAGCCCACCCAGCTTTCACTCCCGTAAAGCAAAGTTCGTCTGAAAACAGACCGGTTTAAAGATAGTTTCGTCCAGGAACTGACTTCCATCTTACAGAACTCTGTGGATCACAACTGCGAGCTCACTGCATTAGCTTTACTGCAGCTTGATTCAATCTCACTATATTACCATCCTAGAGAACATATAAGGGTTAGTCAAATTAAAACCGAACAATCGGTATAACACACATTCCCCGCTAAAGGTGGTAACACTGTTGTTACCTATCGATACTGCCATAGCTGTGCTAGGATCACTGCATAGTGACAACACACAGGTAATAGAAATGGCGTATACTTTTAATGCCGGGAGTGTCCAAGGACATGTTCGGCTCGGTAGGTCTTTCGATTTGACTCCCTTAGGCGACCTGCGCGTCATGATGAGAATGAAATGATGATGAAGACGACAACACTCAGCCCCCGTGCCAGAGAAATTAACCAATGATGGTTAAAATCCCTGGGAATCGAACCCGGGACCTCTGTGACCAAAGGCCAGCACGCTAACCATTTAGCCATGGAACCGAGCAACACACAGGTGCACGCAGTTATTAGGTTATGTCTTTGTTGGTGCGCGGACTGTGTTCGTCCAGCTGTAGAAAGCAAAGAAGTGTGGTTCTTTTTCCGGTGGATGAGAGCGCTGGAATACGCGAAACTCATCGTCGCATGTCCATGACTAGTGTGCGCGAGTGGCATAGGAGACTCCGAGAAGAGCGCACATCACTGCCCGTGGCAGGCCCATCGAACCTTTACGGCTGATGTGATGGGGCGGATTGATGGCCTTCTCCGGGAAAACCGACGAATCACTGAGGAAGAACAGTCGTGGATGCAGGTTTCATTTCGTCGAGGAAGTGCAAGACTGCGTGCGGTTTTGGATCCGTCAGCGACCTACCTCTTTGTACAAAACTGGAATTGATCGTCTCGTCTCCCTGTGGGATAAATGTATTAACGCTTTTGACTATTACTTTTGAATAAAACCATTCCAATGTTACGTTGTAGTGGGTATTCGGTTTTCATTTCACTGCCACTTATTATCCTAAATACTTGCAATTGTCTGCCTGTTCCAGCTTTTCATTCTCAACCTCACATTCAGAGATTTCTTATCTACTGACACAACTTTAGTCTTAGAAGGGCTAATTTTCATATCATACACATTGCATCTAGTTTCAAGTTCCAAGATATTAGATTACAGGCTTTCACGACGATCTGCCATTAAGACCACGTCGTCCGCTTAAGCCAACTAAATCCTTTCCTGCTACTTTATACCTGTCAGTAGATGATGCATGTTAATGAATAACAATAGTGAAAGACTACAGCCTTGTCTAACACCTGCAAGTACCTTGTACCAAAAACTCATGCCATATAACTCATATTCGGCCCCATTTCTATAAACCGGACTAAGGGGTGGATAAACAATGGATGTTGCAAATAACAGGATGATTTGAAAATGCCTTATGGACTGGCAACCACCTACCCAACTCGCGATTGATGTCCAAGCAGCGCTCGCGAACTAGACGTTCTGCGGCACTGTGTCCTCATCATCCTGCTCTCGCGCCCTCCAAGTGTATATCCATCACCTTAAAATAGTGAACCTTGTCTTTCGAACTTCTTTATTACGCCCCTGTACAGGAGATCAATCTATGTGAGGTTGATGATCATCCAATTTCCAGGCAGTACCTTGTGTTCATCACCACTCGTTCGGTTTGGAGGGTTCTCTTGGTCTTCTGTCATGTCTTCGTCTGCTTATTGGTTTTCTTCATAATTTGTCATTGTTTGCGTCACATATCCCATTATCCACAATCCTAAGTGTTACCTAGTTACTCAATTTCTTCATAATTTGACATTGTTTGACTCACATCTTCCTTTATCCACAATCCTAAATGTTACCTAGCTATTCAATTTCTTCATAATTTGTCATCGTTTGAGTCACTTCTTTCCATTATCCACAGTTGTGAGAGTCATCGTTTTCTTGCTGATTTGTCACAGTTTTGGAGACACATGATTTCCAATTGCAGGAGTCACTTGGTAATTATTTCTCCCCACAATCTCTCATTGATTTAGTCAAATAAGTTCTTGGACACTTTATAATCTGCCATTTCTCAAATTATTTGCTTTTTCCGTCCAATTTTAAATGTTTAATATCATCAACGATATATAAAATCCAGTGTGTTGTGTCTTTACAGTCTGGTCACCACTTGGATGGTTGGCTAATCCGATCCTTGGCTGTCCTTCAAACAGAATGTTACATCGTCATCTTTCGTTGGAGTCCGCAGGGTTCTCTCTGTCTAGGTGAGATAATTCAGTCCTGCTGTCTTCATCGTCTCCTCCTTCGCTTTCACTGTATTCGTAATCATCCGTATCGTCCGCCAGACCTTCGTCATCTTCCCAAATCTCTCCAGTGAAGTAGAGAGGGGCTTTCGGGATTATTGCCTCCCACAAATTGTGTCCGATCTCAAAATCATTCAGAAATATTTCCAGTGTGTCGTCGTCGATTTCATTGTGGTAGTCCGGTTTCGGTGGTGGTGAGAAGAAATTGAAGAAGGAATCGTTCTTGACGGTTTTGGTCACAGCTCTGGAAGTCCCTCTGTGCCTGTGTTTCTGTCGCCTCTTGATCACTCTGAGCGTTACATTTTTGCCCTTGTTCCAGTTGATTATACATCCTCTACAGGCCGTTATTATTGGCCCATCAAAGGAGAAGGGATCGTCAGCGTTCGGATTGCACACTATGTCGTAGTCTTTTCTCAGTACTGGGTTGGTGAAGTAGCTGTTGGGGGAGAAGTGAAACTCAAGTGTGAAGCCCATAGCCTCGCTGTCTTCGTCATGGTACACTGTTCGGATGTCGACGAGATGGGATAAGATGGGCTCATCATGCTCTTCTACCATGTCATCCAGGATCTGCACGTTCTTAAAAATTGTGAGCCAAAAATCTGGAATTCCTCTGGTGTGTGTGGGTTCGCAGTTCTTCTGAATCACCTGCTTACGTTGGGTCTCATGGTCGACTACATTCCCCAGTTTTTCGCCGTCTGGCGGGATTTTGGATTTTGACTTCACCCTGCCCTTAGCTTTCTCATGTTCTTCGTCCTCCTCTTCAATTGTTTGGCATTGTTCATCTTTAGATTTTCCATTTTTATCCGAATCTTTCTTTTCCTTCTTCTTAGGTGTGGATCCAGCGTCAGAGTCGTAGTCAGGAGGCACGTAGGCTGTGCGGATGTTTTCGGGGAGCTCACGTTCCCATTCGCAGTCCTGTTCGCTGGGTTCGTAATTCCCCGAGATGATGTCAGCCCTCTGCTGATACAGGTTGTCGTAGAGGTGATGGTACCTAGCTTGCATGGAGTACACTTCCTTGTAGAACAGAGCATCCAGCCGGATCATCTGCAGTTGAATCTGAAACGATAATAATAATAATAATAATAATAATAATAATAATAATAATAATAATAATAATGATAATAATGATAATAATAATAATAATAATAATAATAATAAATGGAATATCACTGGGAAGATCTGGAGTCAAAATTGACTGCCTAGCATTCGCAGATGATATGGCAATACTGGCAGAAGACACTGAAACAGCCAAGGTACATATTGAAACACTTTAAGAGACTGTTGTAAAGACGGGACTTCAGATATCCTTCGAAAAGACGGAATTAATGATTCGGGACAAAAAGGATCCGACACAAAATATTGTCACCAAATATGGAACAATTAAAAGAGTACAGAAGTTTAAATATCTAGGGGAATGGATAACCCCAACAGGACTACCAGGAATAGCATTACAGGAAAGGGCAAGAAAGATGGAAGCAGCATACCAGTTATGTCGAAATGTCTACAATAAAAAATCAGTTTCATTCACTGCAAAAATCAGACATTACAACACTGTCATCAAACCAGAAAGTCTATATGCGATCGAATGTATTCCACTGAACAGGAAGGGCTTACTAGAAAACATTGAAAAGACAGAAAGGAAGATCTTGAGGAAGATACTAGGGCCCAGGAAAGTGGGTCAAGAATTTAGACTGCGACCAAATGAGGAACTATACAAAAGGACCGAAAAAATCACAACATCCTTCAAGAAGAGAAGACTCTGCTTCTACGGACACATTAAAAGAATGCCACCAGAGAGAACAGCCAAGCAAATTCTGGAATACATGGAGAACAGGAAGACAAAAACTAGCTGGCTTAAAGGGGTCAAGGAGGATATGGAGGAAAATAATATATCACAGCAGGTAGTATACAACAGACAGGAATACAGAAAAATCATCAACAAAATTAAGGGATTCCAAGATCAAAGTAGCAAAAAACGGACCGGCAACAACTGGTCACGAGAACGTAAAGAAGCCCACTCCGAAAGGATGAAGAAGTACTGGGCCGATCGAAAGAGGAAGAACCGTAAATAAATGATGCTTAACGTGGTCCATAGTAGACCCATTCGAAAACAACAACAACAATATAGAGGTATCTCCTTGGAATTAGTTACCTACAAAATTTTCTCCAAAGTTCTACTGAAAAGACTTGGAAGACAAACAGATCACCTCATTCGAGAATACCAGCCAGGTTTCAGAAAGGGCAAATCATGCACAGAACAAATACTCAATCTCAAAAATATCCTTAAAATTCGCAAAACTAGATAAACAGTGATCATCTTCATAGACTTAAGAAAATCACATGACTTCATAGACCGACAGGCACTTTTCAAAGTACATGAAAAATATAAAGTACACAGAAAAACAAGACAAACTTTGACTGACACTACTTCCAAAGTTAAATTTTTAGGAGAAATATCTGAGCCTTTTGATATCAACGCAGGGGTTCGAAAAGGAGATGGACTGTCACCTCTCTTGTTCAGTCTTGTTTTAGGAAATGTAATCAGAACCTGGGAAAATAATTGAAAGGTGTAACTCTTCGTAAGCAACTGTAAAAACAGAATTCACGTGTGGTGTCCAGCATTTGCAGACGACCTGGCAATTCTTCCTAATAATAGGCAAGAAGCGGAGCCTCCATGGCTCAGACAGCAGCGCGTCGGCCTCTCACCGCTGGATACCGTGGTTCAAATCCCGGTGACTCTATGTGAGATTTGTGCTGGACAAAGTGGAGGCGGTACAGGTTTTTCTCCGGGTACTCCGGTTTTCCCTGTCATCTTTCATTCCAGCAACACTCTCCATTATCATTTCATAGCATTTATCATTCATTAACAAATCACCTCGGGAGTGGCGACCCCATTGTAATAACAGCCTATATATGTTTCATTCATTACATCCCTGACCTGGTCAATGACTGGAAAACAGGTTGTAGGTTTTCATTTTCAATAGGCAAGAAGCAATCCACTCCCTCGAAAACCTACATGAAATTTCAGCCAAAACAGGACTTCAAATATAATATGAAAAAAACTAGCACATGGAAGGTGCCTCTCGGTTTCTATATGGGCAAGCTATGATGAGTAAATTTTGACAACCTTCCGAAGTAAATACATTCAAATACCTTGGAGAAATCATTCAACCTTCTGGATTAAATCGTGAATCAAATAACGAGAGAATTACTGAAATACGGAAAGCACATCAAATCACTTTGAGCACATACTGTATAACAAAAATTCATTATCTCGGAAAACAAAACTAAGACATTATAGTACAGTAATAAAACCTGAAGCATTATACGCATCGGAAACCTTAATCATTGGATATAGAAGAGCAAGAAAGAAAAATTTTGCCATGTTTTTATTTTCACAGTTTCAACTTTACTTTCAATGCTGTTAACGCCTCTGTTTGGCTAGATGGTAGTGATTATTGTTGTAAGGGGAAGTACAACTAGACAACCATCCTCTTTTAACAATAATAACAGACAAGAAGTGGAAGGTTTCCGACACTTAATG
Organism: Anabrus simplex; assembly: GCF_040414725.1. Lineage (NCBI taxonomy): Eukaryota > Metazoa > Arthropoda > Insecta > Orthoptera > Tettigoniidae > Anabrus > Anabrus simplex. The sequence continues at coordinate 720,888,834 of NC_090265.1, forward strand.
ACGGTGTGAATACACGTGTTCAACATATTATGTTCCGCAAATATATCTCAATGAGAAGCTATTTCCACTGTCCACTTTTGGTTAAAGAATCGGGAAGTCAAGGGATGATTCTGGAATGTTTTCTCCGTCTCCTCCCAGAACCTCTTCTTCCCCTCTCTCCTCTTTTCCCATTCTTGAGCTGATGTTTTCAGTATGCTCTTCCCTTGTCTCCCCCATTGGTGCTTCTCTATCCTATTCCTGTACCTTTCTTTGTCATTGAGCTCTGGCATATTGGTTGGTGTATAAATTCATGTCTCCAATTATCTGTCCCTTCCGCCTTGATCCTCATCTCAGTTCAGATAACCCACTTGGTTCACGTCTTTCCTCTCGTCTTACCCGATGTCTTTTGAATCTTATTGCTTCTGAGATCGTCCTCATGTTTCAACACAGTTCGGCCCTTGATCTTCGTTCCCATCCTCCACCTCCTCTTTCTGGTCCCCAGTACTTTTTCTCTCTTCAGTTGCTCTGCCCCGTGTCTTCCTAGAGTCATCGTCCTCACTGTTAACTGTACTGCCTGAGCTGAACTACTAAAGTTTACAGTCCTAAGGTTGGATGGCAGCAGCTCTCAAACGGCACTGATTTTGTGCCATTCTCTTCAGTTCTACATAAGATTGGCATCCCAACTCCTCCACTAGTTGAACCATATATTCCAGTACAGGTCTTCCCCAACAATTCTTCCTTCCACAGAGCCCTCCAGGGTCAAGGCTACTAAACTCTCGCGTCTTATTATAATATGTCAAATCCATTTATTTCTTCATATTCATTAACAAGCTCGGCTCCAACTCTTTCTATTACTTCGTGATTAGTAACTCTCTCTGTCCAAGGAATTTTCAGTATCCGTCTATAGCACCATTGATCAAAGGCTTCTACCCTCTTCCTCTCCACCATCCCTAGTGTTCAGGTCTCCCTTCCGTACAAAAATGAGCTCCATACATATGTCTTAACTAATTGTTTCCTCAGTTTTAAACTCACATTCTTAGATGTGAAAAGCATTCTCTTTTTTATTGTATAGTTTTCTGGTCGCAAGGTAGTCACTGAAAATGTCCGGAGCAATCTCAAGCGCTACTGGAGTCTCAAGACAAGAGGAAGGTCGGATGGATTCTTATCAGCGTGAAGCACAACGATACAACAGCAGAAGACAGCGATGACAGGTATTTCTTCTGCAATTTCTCTCCTCCCTCACGAAAACAACAGCTCCCTCCAGTAGGTACAGTACCCTATTGAGTATAACTACCCCACCAAGTGAAGTTCATAACCTTCTTCAAACTCTTCATACCAAGAAACTTACCGGTTCCGACACTATAGATACTATTTTCTTGAAAAATACTGCAGGCAGCCATTGCATACCCCTCCCTAAAATATTTAGCAGTTGTTTCGCCACAGGCTATTTTCCTACGACGTGTAAATAGACAAATATTGATTCACTAGTTAAATCAGGCAACAAATTAATTGTTTCATCTTACCGACCGATTTCTATTCTCCGCACATTGCCTCTTTTATCCCATCGCTGCCCCTGTTCCTTCCTGTTCCATATTCTCCATGGTACTTAGACTTTTCCACCTTCCGCACGGCGCTTTCTGGAATTTTCCAATCACCAGTGGTGTTCACAGACTTTGTCTTTTCGTGGGCGATCCGTAGCCCTACCCTCCTGGCTGTCTTTCTCATGTTGGTGAGTTGTTTCTTTGCATCTTATTCCGTCTCGCTACATCGTCCATTTCCAAGTAATTCATACTAATTTAATATATATTCTTTCTTTTTCTACTATTTTCCCACACCTGTGGGGTCGCACATGTGGATTTTTTTTGTTTTGCTAGTGGCTTTACGTCGCACCGACACAGATAGGTCTTATGGCGACGGTGGGATAGAAAAGTCCCAGGAGCGGGAAAGAAGCGGCCGTGGCCATAATTAACTCGCGAGTGGTCGCTAGCCGTATTGCAACACGAGTGGTCGCATGTGAGACTTTCTTTCACATTAAAATTCATTTAAAATATCTGTATCTTCCACAATTTAGCGGGGCGTAAGAGTGAAATTAATCACTGAAACAAGAGGCAAAGTCTGTGTTGTACATTTTAAATATTTTTTTGCTAGGGGCTTTACGTCGCACCGACACAGATAGGTCTTATGGCGACGATGGGATAGGAAAGGCCTAGGAGTTGGAAGGAAGCGGCCGTGGCCTTAATTATGGTACAGCCCCAGTATTTGCCTGGTGTGAAAATGGGAAACCACGGAAAACCATTTTCAGGGCTGCCGATAGTGGGATTCGAACCTACTATCTCCCGGATGCAAGTTCACAGCCGCGCGCCTCTACGCGTACGGCCATCTCGCCCGGTCATTTTAAATATTTTAAAAAAATGAAATGATTATCCGTATATTACAGAAACAAATTTCTACTCAATGGAAATTAGTCATTAGTTGAGTCACATGCCAGGACGTAATATTCACAAGAGTGCTGGGCTGAATGGCTCAGACGGTTAAGGCGCTGGCTTTCTGAGCCCAAGTTGGCAGGTTCTATCCTGGCTGAGTCCTGTGGTATTTGAAGGTCCTCAGATACCTCAGCCATAGATTTACTGGCATGTAAAAGAACTTCCCTGGGACAAAATTCCGGCAATTCGGCATCTGCGAAAACCGTAAAGGTGGGTTATTGGGATGTAAAACCAATAACATTGTTATCAATATGGAACGTTCTGATATACGCAATACGAACACAAGAATAAAGCACAATAAGTCTTCTCTCTAACATTTGAGTTAGCTGGAGTTTGTTACAACGCTTATTACCCCACATTCTTCCTCGACACATAATTTTTGAAGGCTCATTTATCAGTAACTGAAAATGGAGAACGTTTCGCTCGCGACTTCAAATACTAACGCCTACAAAAAGATACAGTTTCCCTCTCGACTTCAACACAACACCAACGCCGCTGGCCGCGCAATGAGAGAATCTCTCACATGGAGCGCACGAACTCATACGAATCTTGGTTCCGACTAGAGGAGGAGATGCATCCACCCAAATCACGTCCCGCCTCACAATTTGTTCGGCTGGGAGGCTCTCTTCTCTGCTGCAACTCAGTCGGCACAAGAATAATCAAACGGCATACGCTTAGTTGGCTGTCGCCTCCCCTATCATCATCATGTACACCTATGTCATCCCAGACGTGGACACCGCTCTCTCAGAGGGCCACATCCGCCTCGAACTTAGCCGGTCTGGCGTCCCTATCCACGATATTCTCCGGCTCCGGGACAGACCCAGTGACGATGCTACTTTCAACGTTCAAAAGCAACTGCAGCTTTCATAACCAGCGGTGCGACAATCAATGGCCGCCTGCATAAAGTGGTCCCTACTCTCGAGAGTCTCATCCAGCAAACGCTCAATTCTCCTAACCCCTTTCGCACTGTTAACGTCCATCCACCTCGCACACCCCAGCAGTCCCCACCGCCCCCCATCACCATTACGTCCACGATCCACCTATACTTCTACCCTTACTCCCACAACCAGCCACCTTTCTCCTATCATGTCTACCTCCACCATCTCCCTACCTGTCTCTCTACCCAGTCCCCAGGAATCCCCTGCCAACCCCACGGAGGCCACCTCTGCAGCTCAGCCAGTCTACCAAGGACAAATAACCGCCGAAACAGCACAACCACTACAACCATATCCGAGCTGTGTCCTCCGTGGCATTGACCCTGCAATCACAGAACAGGATATACTGCAGGAACTCCAACTGGCAGGTGTCCCAGCCCGTCGACCGTTCCGTATATTCAACACTCATGACCCAACATTCATGATCCGCCTCCAACTCTCATCTGACGCTGACGTAGACCAGCTGATCACCACTGGCGTCCGTCTCCGCAGAAGAACTTACCGAGTGGAGCATTCTCGCTCCCCACCCCGTATTGTTCGTTCCCCTTCCACCACTCCTTCTCATAGCTCCCCACCCGCCCCGCCATCGCAAACCATTAACCTACCCGCTCCACAACCCAACTTCTTCCTACCGCCCCTCCCGATATTGGATCTTCTTCGCCTACTTGCCACTTCCATAACCAATATTACCACAACCCTCTACTACCTTCTTTCAGAACACTACCCTACTCCTTACTCCAACTTCATACCGATCCCACCCATTGTACCAGCTCAATATATGTAATCCAATTATGTAACTCTATGTAAGAATTTATCTTTATCCGGAATTCGCGCCCGAGATACGTAGATACAAAATTCATTTCTCGTCCCCTCTCCCTCCGGTGTTGGTAGGGGTTTGCTTGTGCGGGGTGCTTGGTGGGTCTTCCCTCGGTCCCGACTTGTTGTCACGGTGTCCTTTCGCCAGTTCAATATCTTCCTTCCTCCTCTGATATGTACGACACATACCCCCCACTTTTTAATTCTCTTCTACGGTCCTTTACTTTTATATACGGCCGAAGAGCTCCTCGTTGAGCTGATGGCCCGCCCCCTCCTCGTATGAGGAGAGGGAATGAAATAACCTGATGATGATGATGATGATGATGAGGGGATGCTTCCTCTTCAAATGTAAATCGGCTTACTCACGAGAGTTGCCAACTAGAAGAGGGAACAGTCACCTCTCTTGCATTACTGAGAAGTAACCTCATAATATAAAATAATGTGAGAGGAAATCTCACATAGCGACCACTCGCGGGTTTTAAGGTGTGAAATTTGGAAACCACGGAAAACCATCGTCAGCGCTGCCGACAGTGGGGCTCGAACCCATCATCTCCCGAAAGCAAGCCGATAGCTAGGTGACTCAAACCATACAGCTACGTGTTCGGTAGAATCAATGCTATCAAAAGAACATTAGCTTTAAACACAACATAAACTTTATTCCGTGTGGTGCAGAGCTGAGGAAACGTTCGTTAACATACAAATTCAGTTAAATTATTGATTAACACTCCAACTGTAAGTGTTTGTATTCTGACAACCACTTAATAGAAAATTGCCGTAATTCAAATTTTTCCACATATCACTTAAAATGTATGAAGTTCTATTACGATATGTTCATAACACATCCTGCCATTGTAATACTGAACATTAGAGGACCATTCTATTCATTATCCTGAATTAGTATTTATAATGTTTCCCCATTGACTTTTAAAAAAAGTTTTACATTTGTATTTGCATTCTTCTGTCCGACTCATTGACTGAATGATCAGCGTTGAGGCCTTCGCTTCAGAGGACCCCGGGTTCGATTCCCGGCCGGTTCGGGGATTTTAATCGTGTCTAATTAATTGTTCTGACCGGGGGACTGAGTGTTTGTTCCAACACATTCCTCTTCATATTCACACAACACACTACACTACCAACCACCACAGAAACACGCAATAGTAATTACATCCCCTCATATAGTGTTGGCGTCAGGACGAGCATCCGACCGCAAAATCAGGGCTAAATCCACATGTGCAACAGTTCACACCGACGACCCCACAGGTGTGGGAAAAGCGGTAGAAAAAGAAAATAATATTTGCATTCTTCAAGAGGCGTTTCGTAAAAAAAACGTATGAACCTATGAATATACAAAAAATATATAAACAAAAAATCATTACATGTACAAATTGAAAATAAAACAGCAATACCAAACAAAAGTCTTGTGGTTACTGAACGTAATATGTATTTACCAAAGAAGTAGTCGTAGCGATCTATGAAATGTGTCGCATCATCACAGGCTGTCTAAGATCTGCACCGCGAGAAAAACTGTACTATCTTGCTGGCATCGCACCTCCTGATATCAGACGTGAGGTAGCAGCCCGCAAGGAGGAGTCCACATCATTAAAATTCCAAGCTCATCCACTGGATGAACTCCAACCAGCACCATCACGGTTAAGATCACGCAAACATTTCTTGAAGACTACATAGAAACATGAAGGAACACAACAGCACGCAAAACTCACAGTGTGGCGAGCTAGAGATTTTTTTAATTTATTGGCTTTAGGTACCAGACCGAACAACCTGCTAGAAATACATTAGGATATAAAATATATGCATTAAATAAACACTGAGAATACCTAGACACATACGAATCATCCATAATGTTGTACTTGGATTAAGTTCCGAGTCCTTACAGAATGCTCACACATACACACAGAGAGAGAGAGAGAGAGAGAGAGAGAGAGAGAGAAGAAATTTAAACACAACAACTGTAGTATGTTTAATTACTTTTCCCGATGTCGTATCATGTCAACATTTGTAGTCTTAAATCGGTGTCTTTTAAGAATATGGCAATTACATTATACACCTCTAGTTGCTGCGATTATAAAATGCTCTGTATGTTGAGTGGTAGTTGCAAGTTCAACGAAAGTGAAATTGTTATGAATTTTTTCCGCTGTACATTATAAAGATGGCATGAGAAGAAGATGTGGTTGAGGTCGGCGATTGTTTGGTGGTCACAGGAACAGTAAGGCGAGTTTAGTACTCCTATCCGATAGAGATGATTTGAAAAACTGCCGTGATTGAACCTCTTGCGAATAAGAGAAGTGATGTATCGGCGACAAGCATTCTATGTGGAGGACCAACGTGAGTGAGGAGGGTATGGTTGGACTGCAGCGTATTGTTTTCCCCGTTGTCTTTTTGTAATATACCATTCTTCTTCAATTTGCGTCCGGGAATGCTTTATACCTCTATGGCTATGTATCCAAAAAAAAGTGCACATTAAGATTGAGACGTGTAACTTGCCGAAATCTCTGAATGATCTGTATATGATGAACCGTTAGTTTGTATGTAGAAGATGACTGTAGGGTCTCAAGACGCTGAGAGGGCCAGTGATTATAAGAAATGCTGAAGGGTGAGCTCGGGTGTTTCTAGGTTCAAGACCAATCTGCACAAGTGGGGATATTTTGTGGATTCTGTTTTATGCGGCCGTGGTGAAGTGCAGACTACGGCCCATCTTTCCTGCCACATGTGCTGAGAAAGAGCTGCTTCAGGCGACAAGGAATCAACTCGACATTGCTAATTTCTTGTACACCACAATTTAAACTTTTGGTGCACAGTTTAGTTTTATTTATTTTCCATAGACATTATTGTACATCTTTTTATTTAACTCTGCTTCTGACACGATATAAATAAATTACAGCACCAGCACCAGTGTTATTTTTAAAACAATTTAAAGCAATAATTATTCCACTAGTATAACATTAACACGCTTGCATAAAAAAAGATGCATTTAATACAGAACAACAGAACTACACACAACAGCTGAGTTGAAAATATTAACTTTTTCCTTTTAACAAGGTGTACAGAAATGTACATCTTCCATCGTCGTTATCATAATCATTTTATAGAAAGTTCTCATTTATACCAAACACTAAAAACAGGGAACGTATAACATATAACAATGGTCAAAAGGACCGCAAAAATGTAGAAGCCCGGTTCATAAGTAACGCCTCACGCGGATATGCGGAGGCGAACCCATACAAGATCGGAGGCGCAAATCACATCATCAAAACGTCTCTCATATACAACTCAAATGCCAAAACAACACAAACCACATGCATAGGCCCTTCGGAAACACAACCACATAGTGGGCACATCGGAGAGCAATTGGTACATGAGTAATAAGGTAGTGACCTCCACAACATGAACCGTAGAATAAATTCGACGTAATACACATCCAAGGTGCAAGAGAGCTCATTAACGCAATGATAGTAAGACACAAATCAATGTACCGAGTTGTGACACAAAGAAAAACATAGCTGATATAAATAACGTTACATGGGCAACAACAGAAAAAACAAATGCGGGCCACAAAATAAATACATAGGCCTATCTACCGAGAAGAAAGAAGAGCCTACTAACGCGACATGAACTGGGTTTCTGGATCACCCCAGGGAAGAACACTGGAAGATGGCCTCGCAGAAAAGTCCTCGAGAAGATTTTGTTGAAAAATTAAATCTCCTGAACTAAAGTACCTTCCTACTATATGTTGTATGTAACATCTGATAGATGTTATGATGCTTCCCGACCTCGTTTATCTAGCTTTTCCATGGCTCTTCATCTAAGCTTCTATCTTCCCTGTTCTTTGGACCCTTCTAACCTATTGCGTGAGTGTTCAAACGTGGGATATGTTGGACGCATATCATATTGCCCTGTTGTGTCGTTTGTTTTTATCTTTGCATTTTCTTGGGCTCTTGCATTTTTTTTTTTTTTGGCGTGTGTATGTTACCTTTGCAACGCCTTCTTTATCACTGATCCCGAGAGCCAAGCTTGCGCGTGCCTCCCTTTCTTCGATCTTTTGTTCGGCCATATTATATCTTTCCATCTTTTTTGAGTTCGTTGGAAACCATTGTTGTGTTGTATTTCATTTAATGGCGGTGTGACGCGATCTGTAAATACTCGTCCTGTTGATATCGATATCAATTGATATATTTTGTTTTGGGCCGAGGTCAGCGCCATGGAATTAGCCTATTTTGTTCGCAAAGTAACAATTTATTTTCTTATGTTCAGAATATTTGTATTTTATGAATGGTTGAACCTGTTAGCTGGATCGTATTATGGGTAGGCATGATGCTATGATGATAGTGAATAGGTTATTAGGCCTATGTGTTGATTCCACCAGGGCTGGTTTTCTTCCCTTAATTATTTTATTTTTTCCTGATTTTCGTGCGGCCACTTATTATTTTCATCCAATGTTTATTTAATAAACTCTTTCTACTCGACGTTATTATTGTACGAGTAGGAGGGGTAGCTTTTTAAATTTTACCCTTTTGATTTAATAGGCTCGAGTTCGGTTCATGACTTTGTCTCTGGTCATTTTCGACCCTGTTCGCGCGAACATGATAGGTAAATATTTATTTATAGCCCTGTTACCTCTGGTTGATTTGAGCTTCCACTGATTTTTATTTTTTGTTTTCATTTTTCGTTATGTTTCTGCCTGTGTATATGTTGTGTTTCCCACTTATTTATTCCTTGGTGCTCATCGTGCCCAAACCTGCCGTGGGCATGCGAGAAGAATAACATGGGGCTGGCCTAACACAACCACATACCGTTATTCATCGTAGGAAATTGTTGCAGCAGCGAGGGGGCGCAATACTCATCAACGAACTATAATCAGAATACAAATCATTATTCCCTTTAAGAGCAAAGAAATAACTCTCAACAGTCGTATCTGGCTCGCGCATGCGCAGGCATGTTCTCTCCCACCATCATCTATTCTGACCGTTGCCTACATCACTGTACAAGGCCGGAAGATGCCGCGCAGTGCTGGACGTTTTGTCAAAACCACCGCCGTCTCAATCCTATAACTGCCTGCTCTATGCTATGCGGTTAACATGCTTCTCAGCGTGAGCTCTTAGTATCACGAACCTCCGCTAGGGGCGCCAACTAACGCACCCAACTTATCTTCGCACCCACGTTGTTGTGTTCTAGTGCGTTTGCATTTATGTGTGTGTCTCTGGTTGTAAAATGATTAATTGTTGTGTTCCTCTCTGTATATCAAAGCAGGAAATCCAAATTCTTCACGTATGAGGATTCCAGGAAAGAACGTAACGCTATAGCAAGGCAAGGATCAACCAAGGGTAATCAATGGATTCCATCCGATTATTCTCGTGTGTGTGGCCTGAATTTTAGAGATGGAGATAAAATATAAAACTATATATATTGAAGCCAGAGAGCGTGCCTAGTCGGTCTTCGAATTATCCCCATTACCTTTAAACCAGAAAAATAGCTCCACGAAAGACCAGACAGCGACAAGATATTTCTTCGGAAGAAATCTGCGATGAAACTAGGAAATACATTGGATGGCGAGCACGAAATTCATGTGAACAACGATGTATCAATCCAAGTCAATATTCCAACGTCCGACTCGCTGACTGAACGGTCAGCGTACTGGCCTTCGGTTCAGAGGGTCCCGGGTTCGATTCCTGGCCGGGTCGGGGATTTTAACCTTAATTGGTTAATTCCAATGGCACGGGGGCTGGGTGTATGTGTTGTCTTCATCATCATTTTCATCCTCGTCACGACGCGTAGGTCGTCTACGGGCGTCAAATAGAAAGACCTGCACCTGGCGATCCGAACCCGTCCTGGGATATCCCGGCACTAAAAGCCATACGACATTTCATTTCAATATTCCAACGAGTAAGAATGACAGCAGTGATCAGAAAATTAGACATTAGAGGCTCTGATTAAGAATTCTGAGACTGCGATAACAGGTGATGAGTAACCATAATGAAGTTAAAAGACTACAGACACAATTCGAAGACAACCTAGAAATTGATCGTCTGAATAAAGTAAAGGAAGCAGCCAAATATAAAGGAAAAACGACCGTTTTTAACTGAAATTCATAATTTTCGCAAGACAATATCCGGGCAGTCAGAACAAATCACGCGGTACTATGTGGCGTGGGGAATACGAATATGGCAGGACTCCTGGTCTAGTTCCTTTTTATTTCAGAAATGATGACTGTAATGCCTTTCGGCAAAACAATCCAGATTGTGCGCATTTCTATTCAAAACGTGAAAAATTGAAGTGTCCGGCTAATGAGACGGCAGATGCTGTCTCGCTAACTGTGAAATCTATAGTGGAATGTGTGTCTTATCTGTTACAAAATCGGTTATTTTATGTTCCCACTATATGATTTTCTGGAGATGCAATAGAAGTTATATTTAGTTCAGTGAGATTGGATGGTGGATTTAATGACATGACGAACGCACGCACTACATTATGTGCTACATAACGTATCCTGAAATCTGGTCATTGACCGAAGTGTCAGCGAAATAGTGATAGAAATTTTTTGCGTCCACTGCTGGTAAATAACAGTAAGAAAAGGACTAAAAAGGTGCTCCGTTACTCGTGTCGAGAAAATTCTGCACTTTGTATGTACCATGCAGCATGGGATGATACTAATATATTTACTGTAACTGGTAAGGTTTTATATATTTTACGTTTATATATCATAAGCCAAGCTCAAATGTAAAATGTTAATTTCTGCATGTGCATTATCTTCTCAATTAGTAACATGTTAAGGATTATTTTTCATTTGATATTGGCGTTACGGACCAACTCTCATTCAACCAACACGTGCTCGGGGTGCGGTAAGTGCTGCCATCTGCAATGTCGCGGCGCAGGGCAGGCAGTATATAGAGATTGAGACGGCGGTGGTCAAAACACTTGCGCAAACAGTTCCGCACAGGTTCGCTCACTCGTAATGACACAGCGTACACGTGCAGACATGTGACGGCACATCGGTAGATGCAGAGTGGGTCTCTGCCCTTACGTGGCCACGGCTGGTCCGTGGTGCAACAGCTCTGTACTCTGACCGGCCAACCGAACAGAGGAAGGGTGGCCACGGCTCTACCGTGGCTCTACGCCTCTGCGTTCGGAAGACGGGACCGAGCTGGACCACGCGGCTGGCCCCAACCGTCGGCTGTCCTGAGAATAGTTTTCCGTGGTTTTCCATTCTCCTGTACTAAGGTGAATGTCGGGACAGTTCCCAGTGTAGGCCACGGCCGACAACCCCCTCACCTTCTCCGAAAATCGTCTTCACCGAACAAATCTCCCGGCCTGAGAGACGGCGTCACCGTCTAAGAGGCCCGCCTCCCCCTTCAGGGGAGGGATGAAAACATTTTAGTAGAAGTAGGAGTGTGACGGCAACCGATTGGTGCATCGAAGTCACGGTTTCCAGCATTTCCTGTAATGGGCAGTTAATTAACAAGTGTCAATTCTGTTTCAGTCTTATACATACTTTCCGGAAGAGGTTGTTTATTTTGGCCACCCTGTATTACAATGTCGAGCGCGGGTCCTGACAGATTATGATTCATATTCAACAAGAAACACCAGATCAATTCTAACAATTATGATTTCTGATATTTTTAACTCTCTATTTATTCTTCTTTATTCCATCCCAATTTAACAGTTGCCCGAGATCCAGTGGTCTATTTTATTTGTAGATGACACTACGCATCTCTACTAAAGGCAGTAGGGGCTTCCTCTCAGCAGACACCTTGCTATGTTGAGGCTACTGTACACCTTTCCGCCATGATTTGTTGTCACAGCGCCGAAATTAATGACTTTCAACTCGCTCAGATGAAAGGAAACGGTCGATAGAGCGAATCGATATATCCACTAAAAGGATGAGGGAACAATACACTTATTCCTACATAAAAGAAGGATTGACTTAGTTCACATTCCCTGAGACAGATAATGTGTATAACCAGGGCATTCTAACGCTGCTTAAGTTTGGGACATGCAGTACTTTGTACGGCACTTTACATTGTACGGTTAATAACATTCATGTTATAATGTAGTGAGTCCGCAGAAATGTCTGGAGAAATTGCTGAATGGTATGCACAGAGTTTTCAGGAAGGAGTAGTCTACAAGATGAAAACCAAGAAGTCCAAAATAGGAAGTAATGGAGTGAGCTCGAACAAATTCAGGTGATGCAGAAATATTAGATTAGGAAATGAAGTCTTTAAGGTAGATGAATATTGTTACTTGGGTAGTAAAATAACTAACGATGGCAGAAGTAAGAGTGACATAAAATAGAGACTAGCACAAGTAAGGAAGGCCTTACTTTTTTTTTGTCCAACCCTTGTCCCGTTTCCCTATGGAGTCAGATATGAGGTGAGATGAATCTGTCGTGGCGGGTTTTTATGACCGGATGCCCTTCCTGACGTCAACCTCATCAGGGGAGTTAATGAGATGAAATGAATGACGTGATATATGATAGTAGGGGGAGGGTAAAACCCGGTGCCGGCACATAGCCTACTCCTGTCGAATAGCACCAAGGGGTCTGCTCAAGGCTTAACGTCCCCATCCGACGAAGGAATCACCATCAACAGCGTCATATGCCCTCACTCCATATGAGCACTACGGAGAGGTTTGGAATTTAATCCAGGCTTTTGGCACGCAATATAGTGATTAGAAATTGTATAACTCCTCCTCCCCTACCTTGCCGGCCAACATTCTGATGGTGAAAATTTTTTCGACCAACGGGACTCGAACCGGCTAACCTCGGTGTCAGACCGTTTAGACTTCAGCGCCTTACCGATCATGGTCACCAGGCGGGCTAAGGAAAGCCTTTCTTAATAAAAGAAATTTGCTCACATCGAAAATTGATAAAGGCATTAGAAAGATGTTTTTGAAAATTGTCGTCTGGACCGTGGCATTGTATAGAAGTGAAACATGGACGATAACTAGCTCAGAAAGAAAAAAAGATCTTTAAAATGCAGTGTTACAGAAGAATGCCGAAGGTGAGATGGATAGACCGAATCACGAATGAAGAGGTCCTGAATCGAACTGATGAGAATTGATTGATTTGTCTAAATTTGACCAGAAGAAGAGAGTGAATGATAGGACTCATCTCAAGACGCCCACGAACTGTTGAGTTGCTTTTTGAGGTAAGTGTAGGCGGGAAGAACGATAGGTGTAGATCAAGGTATGAATATGACAAGCAGATTAGAGGAGATATAGGATGTAATAATAATTACGTAGAAATGAAAAGATTATCACAGGACAAGGTGACATGGAAACTGCATGAAACCAGTCTATTGGATTAATGATTCAAACAACAACAAGTTTAGTGAAAGTTAGGATATTATTTATTGGCATCACTTACCGAGCAAATGGCTGCAGGGTTTGGGTCAGTAGCTATCAGCTTGCATTCGGGAAATAGTGAGTTCGAACCCCACTGTCGGCAGCTATGAATATAGTTTTACGTGGTTTCCCATATTCACTCCAGGCAAATACCGGAGCTCTAATAAGGCTACGGTCGTTTCCTTCCCACTCCTATCTCTTTCCTATCCCATCGTCGCCATTAGACCTATCTGTGTCGGTGTGACGTAAAGCAAATCAGTTATCCTACAGTAGGCCGTATCATCAACCAAACATTCTTCATGGGTCTTAGTTATACGACACCACTACTATCATCACCACCTTCATACCCACCTAGAGTTCCATAAAATAAATTAAATTCATTTAATTCCAGTTAATTCTAACCCGATTTCTCAAGTTAGAGGTTTTTTTAATATGTCGTAAGTCAGTAAAGATTATAATTATATAAAAATTAGGATGTTTACTTGCCGATGGATATTTGTTTGATATGCATATGCTAAATTGAATACATTGTACTTAGTTTAGACCTACACTTCACACATGTTTTTGTATATCCCAAATTTTAGTCAATATGACATACACCCCTTTAAAAATACGATTCAGGTATATTCGGTGCTGATCACAATTTAATGGTTGATAATGAATTTATGATAGGGGAATTAAGTTAAAAGAACTACAGTAGGGATTAGTCTCAGTAGTATAAGGAATTGCATTTTTAATATAAAAGAACTGGTGGCAAAAATCATTCGTTGGAAGTACATGGGTTTGGTCATATTTGGCTACTTTGAACAGCACATTTGTCTGAATATTTGGGCGAATACGAACCCTAGTCGTAAGAATATGAATTTCATAATGCGAGGATATTAAATGAAGATAACGTTCTACAACATGTTGGTGACTACAAACCCTTCTGAGAGCTCGAAGCCGGCGCTGCACCTCCGGAGGAAGGGAGCGGACTTTCTCCTCGATGCCCTCCACGAAGGTGGCATAGCCCTCGGGCTGGTACTCGTCAGCGAGCGTGTCTCCGGCCTGACTGCAAGCCATCGTGACAACTTCACATCCTTGTGGACAGCGAATACGTCCTTGACCGGACTCTTTCACCGCTCATTTTGGTTTTGAGGGTGATTCCGACTCCTTTTCATCAAGGAGCGTATCTATGGTGACGAGTCTCCCGTAACAATCTTCCAGTAACTCTGGAAACGTTGACAGCAGCTTCCCTCGCCAGACTTGCAGGATGACCTCATACCTATGGCGAGGGAGAAATTACCTTGTGATTGACGTTCCAACTCGCGTGTGTCTCACCTCCGTCACGCTATTGCGGCGCTTCTAATTCAGTTTCCGGCGACCGAAAGTCCAGATCTTCGTGTTCCTTATTGCCAGCAAACAGAAGCTGTCAGTAACATCACTATCAACTGCGCATTCGCTCTAAAGGTGCGTCCAGACTTTCAACAGAACCAGTGGTGTATACTGAGGGCTACCAAAGCTATCGGTGAAGGCCAAACCTCAAATGAGATCGATGTGCTTACCACAATATAATGTAACCATCTGACACATTGTTCCATTTACGAAACTTGAAAGCAATGAGAAAAAACGTCGCAGGTATTTCTGAGAGCAAGGTATCGGAGACTGGTCTTGCAGCCCAGGCTCTGCGTTCATCTCCCCTCGAATCGCCTCGCGCGGCTTGCTGACGTATGTCCAACAGGTGCAGGGGCCGGGGGGATAGGTGTGCTAGGCTTCGCTCCGTCAGATCGCCACTGCTTACTAACAGCTATGCGTTACTCATCGTACCTTCTGACTTACTGGTAATATAATAATTTCGTGTGGCTATTTCTAGCCGAGTGCAGCCCTTGTAAGGCAGACCCTCCGTGAGGGTGGGCGGCATCTATCATGTGTGGACCTGCGTGTTATTGTGGTGGAGAATATTGTCATGTGTGGTAAGTTGCAGGGATGTTGAGGACACCTAAACACCCAGCCCCCGAGCCATTGGAATTAACCAATGAAGGTTAAAATCCCTACTCGGTCGGGAATGGAACCCGGAGCCCTCTGAACCGAAGGCCAGTACGCTGACCATTCAGCCAACGAATCGGACACCGGTAATTATACAGATAACAGAGTGCTGGTATTTCACGCCCGTTTGCTTCTATATCCTTGTAGGAAGACTGCACGGTTGCTGTTATAGGATAGTGTTCTTTTGATGGATAAATCGGTTAAAATGAAATGCAATCTTTCATGTTATCTTTTTTTTTGTTGGAATCGAACCCGTGAATTACGGAGGGTTATTCCAAACTTAGGCCGCCGTAGTGCAGAGCTTCTTTCGTCAATAGGAGTACGGTAGTTATTATGAAAGAATGTGGGTTTCCCAACCTGTTCCAATAATAACCATCCCTTGCTGCCACTCACAACAATCAACAAGGCCTTTGAAGTAATCAGCCAGTTCTGAGAACCCAGTAGTCAGTGAAGATGTGATAACAAAAACATCCTTCTTATCTAAACTGTAGATATTGAAGTTTAGAGCCTGTTTATAACTCTCGGCAGTCAGTGTAGCTAAGTAGGTCTACGATGGATGGTTGAATTGTAAATTATTTGGTCCTAGGAACGAGATTATTTCTTAATATTGTGACGGTCAGCGTTTTATGGTTACTAATTAGAATATGCATTTCTTGTGTGTGTGTGTGTGTGTGTGTGTGTGTGTGTGTGTGTGTGTGTGTGTGTGTGTGTGTGTGTGCGCGCACGCATGTGCACGTGTGTGTGCGTGTGCGTGTGTGTGTGTGTGCGCGTGTGTGTGTGTGTGTGTCAGTGTGCATGCGTGTATGTGTGCGCGCGCGTGCGTGCGCGTGTGTGTGTGTGCGCGCGCGTGTGCGCGTGTGCGTGTGCGCGCGTGTTTGTGTGTGTATGCGTGTGCGTCTGTGTGTGTGCGCGCGTGTGTGTGTGCGCGTGCGCGCGCGTGTTTGTGTGTGTGTATGCGTGTGCGTGTGCGTGTGTGTGCGCGTGTGCGTGTGTGTGCGTGCGCGTGCGCGCGTGTGCGTGCGTGTATGCGTGTGTGTGCGTGTGTGTGTGCGTGCATGCGCGTGTGTGTGTGTGCGCGTGTGTGTGTGTGTGTGTGTGTGTACCATATAAGTGTATTATTTTAATTCCTTCGGATTTGAAAACTAAATTATATTATTATCAATAGTGTTATTATTATTAATGTTATTTGCTTTACGTCTCCCTAACTACTTTTACGGTTTTCGAAAACGCGAGGTGCCGGAATTCAGTCCCGCAGCAGTTCTTTAACGTGGCAGTAAATTTACCGACTCGAGGCTGACGTATTTGAGCACCTTCAAATACCACCGGACTGAGCCAGGATCGAACCTGCCAAGTTGGCTTCAGAAAGCCAGCGCCTCAACCGTCTGAGCCACTCAGCTCCGCTATTATATTATTATCGTTGCTTCGTTGTTGCTTCTCTGTTATAATATATACAACCCTGTACTACGAAATAAACTTGTAACTTTCCTTATAAGGAAACAAGGGGCAAATTTTCAATTAGTGTGGGTAGTAGCGCCGCTACTGTTGACAGCAATGCTGGAACATACATTCATTAATCTCGCTACTGTAGAATTCTTGATCTGACGTTGCCATTGTTATGCCCGCTCGATTTTTGGTCCGATTCCTAGACCAGGGGTAGTGTGGTGCCAAAATCTCGATAACAGTTGTTTTAGCACTTTAAAATATGGTATCGAGCCCGTGGGACCATACCGAAATTTGTTCTTCGCGTCGTGAGGCTTAAATTGAGCTTTGTCTCGTCCTTGTGCGACAAATCTGATATTTCGCCTACATTAGCCCATGTTAATATGCCGAAGTGCCTAAATCGACGGAATGGAAAGGGCTGTTAAAATTTCTTGTAGACAGGGTTACCCGCAGGGTCCTAAAAGGTAAGTATACAAAATTTGGTTCAGATGGGCGGAACGGTATGGATTTGTATAAGGAACAGAAATATGTGTTAATTTTAATGTCATCCATAAAGTACAAAGTAATTAGAAATCGATTAAACATTGATTTCAATTTTCTCAGGTTTCTTTCCGATCCCGATTACTTGTGCTAGGATCGTCACTTTCGTCTATTCTATCCGACCTTCCTTGTTTAAGTCTTGTTATGTTATGTATTAGGTTTGCGAGCTAGGGAGTCTTTCATTCCCACGCCAATCGTGACCCTTATCTTCTATTGGCCGATATCATTCTCTTTTTTTTTTTTTTTTTTTTTTTCGAAATGCCGGACCCTTTCCATTTCTTTCCCTCCAATTAGTTTTATATAGAGGATGGTTGCCCAGTTGTACTTTCCCTTAAAACAGTAACCACCACCAACACTTCTCAGGTTTCAAGTTCAGATTGTTACTGACTTTTTCCTTACACTTTATAACCTTCATTGGGTAATCACATAAATGGGATTGTAAATAAAGGGTACAGATCTCTGCACATTGTTATGAGAGTGTTTAGGGGTTGTAGTAAGGATGTAAAGGAAAGGACATACAAGTCTCTGGAAAGACCCCAAATTAGAGTATGGTTCCAGTATATGGGACACGCACCAGGATAACTTGATTCAAGAACGGGAAAAAAACCAAAGAAAAGCAGCTCGATTTGTTCATGGTGATTTCCGACAAAAAAAGTAGCGTAATGTAAAGTTTGGGCTGGGAAGACTTCGGAGAAAGGAGACGAGCTGCTCGACCAAGTGGTATGTTCTGAGCTGTCGGTGGAGAGATGGCGTGGAATGACATTAGCAGACGAATAATTTTGAGTGGTGTCTTTAAAAGTAGGAAAGATCATAATATGAGAATAAAGTTGGAATTCAAGAAGACAAATTGGGTTAAATATTCGTTTATAGGAAGGGGCTTAGGGATTGGAATAACTTACAGTACTAAGGGAGATGTTCAATAAATGTCCAATTTCTTTGAAATCATTCAAGAAAATGTTAGGAAAACAAGAGAGAGGGAATCGGCCACCTGGGTGACTGCCCTAAATGCAGATCAGTAGCGATTGATTGATTGATTGATTGATTGATTGATTGATTGATTGATTGATTGATTGATTGATTGATTGATTGATTGATTGATTGATTGATTGATTGATTGATTGATTGATTGATTGATTGATTGATTGATTGATTGATTGATTAAATGTGAAGAATTGTACCTACAGAAACGTTGGATCTTTCAAGCAGAGGATTGATACAAAAATAGATAAGAAGGAAAGGAAGATTCGAGGGCCTAGATATGTTAACCCTGCTGGGCTGAGTGGCTCAGACGGTTGAGGCGCTGGCCTTCTGTCCCCAACTTGGCAGGTTCGATTCTGGCTCAGTCCGGTGGTATTTGAAGGTGCTCAAATACGTCAGCCTCGTGTCGGTAGATTTACTGGCACGTAAAAGATCTCCTGCAGGACAAAATTCCGGCACCTCGGCGTCTCCGAAAACCGTGAAAGTAGTTAGTGGGACGTAAATCAAATAACATTATTATACGTTAACCCTCTCCCTCGGGCTCCCCCTGTGGATAGGGGCAGTAGAATAACACCCACGGTATCCCCTGCCTGTCGTACGAGGCGATTAAAAGGGGTCCCAGGAGCTCTGAACTTTGGAGCGTGGGTTGGTGACCACGGGGCCCTTAGCTGAGTCCTGGCATTGCTTCCACGTACTTGTGCCAGACTCCTCACTTTCATCTATCCTATCTGACCTCTCTTGGTCAACTCTTGTTCTTTTCCGATCCCGATGGTATTACGTATGGAGGCCTAGGGAGTCTTTCATTTTCACGCCCTTCGTAGCCCTTGTCGTCCTTTGACCGATACCTTCATTCTTGGAAGTGTCGGACCCCTTAAAATTTTTCTCTCTGATAAATGTTATATAGAGGATGGTTGCCTAGTTGTACTTCCTCTTTAAACAATAATCACCACCACCACCACCTCTCCCTCGGGTCTTTGAGGCTATTCAAATGCAACTTTCCAGACAACATTTTTCTGTATCTCCAACGTTTGAAAAATAATAAATAAAAAACTGATACTCCGATATAGCTGTTAGTTTTACGAGGGATGCATGTAAAAATTAAAATTTCACGAAGGAAAATTGAGCGGATTAAAATAATTCGAAAAATTTATAGCGGGTTATTTGAACAACCAGAGAGACCTAATTTATAGTTCAAAAATGTAAGAATTTAGTTTGTATTCATAAGTGTATATTTAGTTCTGAAAAGTTAATTTTCACTATAATACACATGTATACTTCTAGGTTCCCACTTTAGGCCCTGTTTATTTTGTTGCTTCATTTCCGCGTACTGGTTTGTATTGTCTGCCAGAAGTTGAAAAAGAATTTTATCTCCGAAATATAATGAAAAATGAAATGAAATGGCGTATGGCTTTTAGTGCCGGGAGTGTCCGAAGACAAGTTCGGCTCGCCAGGTGCAGGTCTTTCTATTCGACACCCGTAGGTGACCTGCGCGTCGTGATGAGGATGAAATGATGATGAAGACAGCACAGACACCCAGCCCCCGTGCCATTGGAAGTAACCAATTAAGGTTAAAATCCCCGACCCGGCCGGGAATCGAACCCGGGACCCTCTGGACCGAAGGCCAGTACGCTGACCGTTCAGCCAACGAGTCGGACTCCGAAATATAATGAAAACACACTTGATCCTGTCAGTAAAACTGTGGAAAACACACAAATCTTCAGTGAAAGGATCGGGTGCAATATAATCGTAATTATTATACCACTGTACAGGCGTAGGCCTAAATCGCTGAGACATCTTCGGCGGTGGAGGTCCATCATCTTCCTGCATTGAGGAATTAGGGGGAGCACGTGCTCCGGGCGGCAGATTTCAGGGGGCGACAAAATTTGAAAAGTATATTAAAAGAATAGTAAGTTATTTAATTTTTTCAAAATAATAATAATACCACAATTAATATTGTTTAAATTTTTTATCACAATTCATCAACTTTATTACACTGACACTGTATACCAAGCTATTTTCTTTATTATAAGACACAACACAAGAATTAAAGTAATTCAGGGTCTGTAGTGAGTCTTATGCTGTTATGCCTACTACTGATATGAATAATTAGTAGCCTGAGCGCTTGGCAGAGGGGTCGGGCTCGAAAACAGTCTGTCCTTGACGCGATGCGCGAGCATCTCATCTACCTCACCCCCTTTCTGCTCACAATAAACAGTAAACTAAACAGACACCTGCAGTCATCGTTGTCGTTATCGAGGGCTACACATGTGGCTGCGTACACTGTTGTCTGCGTGTGTTGATACGAACCGACAGTTGTTTTATTTTATTTGCATTTAGTATTTAGTTATTAGTGTTCGGAGTGTTGATTAGCTTTTCGTGTTACCGTTTATCAGCGTTTGGAAAACGGAATTGTTCAGTACAAGTTGAGCTGCGCTTTTATTAGGTTCCAAATTATGGATGGCAGAAAACGACACAGTGGAGCCGAGTATAGAAAACTTGCCAAAGAAAAAAGGAAGAAAGAAAGCGATGTGATATCACAAACACCAAAATTAGAAGCATTTTTTAAAAACCTAATGTTAATGAAGATGAAGGCTCAAAAGAAAAATCAGGTAAATATTAATTTTTATTTCAGTAATTAAATTATAGCACATTAGGGAAGGATTGTGCCTTATCGGACTTTACGACAATTTTTTAATACTTCATTTTGTAATATATCATATTACTGATTGAATTGTCCGACCCGTTGGCTGAACGGTCAGCGTACCGGCCTTCGATTCAGAGGGTCCCGGGTTCGATTCCCGGCTGGGTCGGCGATTTTAACCTTAATTGGTTAATTCCAATGGCACGGGGGCTGGGTGTACGTGTTGTCTTCATCATCATTTCATCCTCATCACGACGCGCAGGTCACCTAAGGGTGTCAAATAGAAAGACCTGCACTTGGCGAGCCGAACCCGTCCTGGGATATCCCGGCACTAAAAGCCATACGACATTTCATTTATTTACTGATTGAATTTTAATCCCGGCTTTTAATATTGTAGATGGCGTTGAAGCTGGAGAGGAAGGCACGCAACATGTTGAACTTTGCAAGAAACTCAGTCCTACTGGTGAAGCGAATGAAGATGAATTATTATCTCGTCCAGACCCTACAACTAGTCTTCAAGAAACGTCCGAGTTTTCCTTTGATTTTAGGGATCCTGGTTCATGGCCAAAGAGTTTTTCAGATTCTGAAAGATGTTACATAACAAAAATGAGCTTTGAAAATCTGATCGAGCCAAATTTAAGTAATAGCAGCAGAGAAGGACGTAACTTAACCAAAGATTGGTTTTATAAAGTTCTCAAAAATGGAGGAAAAGTAAAGAGATCATGGTGAGGCTATAGTGAAAGTAAGAAAGCTCTATATTGTGTTCAAATCAAGTGCTGTCATTAGCTAAAGAAAAAGGACTTACTAATTGGAGAAAACTCAGTGAAAAATTGCCCCAACATGAAAATTCATCCAACCACAAATTTTGCTTTTGTTCGTGGAAAGCTTTACGATCTTGTTTAGGAAAGGGAGGTATTGATGCAGAACTCCAAAACCAGATCCATCAAGAAGTGTCTCACTGGAAGGCGGTATTGTGCTGCATTATCGATGCTATTCTATTCCTAGCAAAGCAAGGGAGTCCATTCCGAGGAACTAAAGAAGACTGTGATTTCAGCGACCCATCCAGTGGAAAGTTCTTGAACACAGTAGAACTTATATCGCATTACAATGTCCCTCTTCTACAACATATTGAGCGGCATAAGAAAGGGCAAATCTCGTATTTCTCACATAAAATACAAGATGAGTTCCTTGAAATTATTACCAATAACATAAGGCAAATGATAATACAAGACATTTTGGATGCGAAATATTATTCCTTAATATTTGACTGCACTCCAGATATCAGCCACAGTGAGCAAATGACCCAAGTAGTTGGTTACGTCAAAACAAATACATCCGAGGTAGAAGAAAGTTTTATTGATTTTTTTTCAGTTAGTGACAAAACAGGTGAAGGTCTCAGCCAAGAAATCCTAAAAAAAAATCTACAAAGATGGATTAAACTTAGAGAACTGTAAAGGCCAATCCTACGACAATGGGACAAATATGGCCGGGAAGTATAAAGGAGTTCAGTCCAGACTACTTCAGGAGAACGAGCTAGCATATTTTGTCCCATGTGCTGTTTACTCCCTCAATTTAGTTGGTGCTAATGCGGCCAGAATGTTTTCGGAACTTTGAACAGTATGTATCCTTTCTTTGCGGCTTCAACTTCACGCTGGGAAGTTCTCCGAAAATATGTGCCACTGACATTGAAACCTGAAAGCAATACAAGATGGTCTGCATGATTAGATGCGGTCGAACCTGTGTATAAACAGTACGGTAAAGTTGTGCAGGCTCTAGGGAATCTTAAAAACCATGATCTCTCAACACCTCAAACTAAGAGTGAGGGCATTCCCCTTTTAAAAATATTCGGAAACTTGAATTCACATGTTTTTGGCATGCTTTGTCCAAAATGATCAATAATGTCAATGAGTTTTTGCAAAGAAAAGATGTAACAGTAGATCTGGCTGCCCGGAAACTTCAAGATCTTTTAACGCTCTTGAAGTCGTGCAGAGAGTTTGCTCCATCTGAGGCCTGTACTGAGGGTAAATTCTTAGCAAGCACGAGTGATCTACCATCTGAGTTCTCAGAAAAAAGAAAAATGCCTGATGAGCTGTGTGGCGATGAAGCTCCGACAAGTAGGTACTGAGAATGTGTACCAACAGGTATGTTAGAGGTTATTGACCAGATGGTTACGGAACTCAGTGACAGGTTTAAAGCTTTGGACAACATAAACAGCAAGTTTGTATTTTTGAATGGAGTTCGAATTAAAGAAATGCAAAGAAAAGATCTTAAAATGAAAGCAGAATAATTAGCAAATATCTACACTGCTGATCTCAACAATGAGAATTTAAATTTGAAATAGAAAGTTTCAAGCACCACGCTTTATCAGTTGACGAAAATTTAAAGGAACCACATCAAGAGAAATGTTGTCTTATTTATAAAAATAAACTAGAGGAAGGCTACCCTACCATTACTACTGCACTGAGAAAGTTTCTCACGTTGCCAGTTACAGTGTCATCTGGAGAACGAAGTTTTAGCAAACTCAAAATCATCAAAAACTACATGAGAAGTACAATGGGACAGGAGAGACTGTCTAATCTAAGTATAATATCAACTGAACACAAACGAGCATCCGTTATCAACTTTGAAGGCATCATCATTACATTTGCAGCTAAGAAAGCTCGATGAATTCAATTTTGAGGTACAATACATAAGAACTTTTTGCGTAGTTTCAATTGAGTTACACTACGAACAAATTATTTGTATTAGTCATGTATAAGTGTATTAATATAAGTGTTTTTCAATACAAGTGTAATGTATGTATTCATATGTATAAGTGTATTAATGTAAGTGTTTTTCATAAATAAATCTTCTTAATAGTATACATATGGTGTGTAATTTCAACGGCCACATCTAAAAAATAGCTTACGGAGGTGTTATATTTCAGAGGTAGGGGAAGGGAGAGGGAGGGAAATCGGGGGATGGGGGGGAAACTAATTTTTGCCCCCCCCCCCTGACAAATCTGCTAGTTCCGACCCTGCCTGCATTTAACACTCCTCATCTTCAAATCTTTCAATTTCTATTTCTAAATCACTACCACCACTGCTCTGGGTATCACTTTCATCGATATAATCTCCTAAATCAAGACATTCGTCCTGCAAATACAATATTTCCTCGTCAGTAACACAACCCACCGCTCACCGTGCCGCTTATTTCTGTTTATATCAAGTGTGACCTTGCCGCGATACGTGTGTCACATATTTCCATAGGCATTGAAACTACCACCCAAAGATCACTAAACATTATGATACATAGCAATCTTTTCTAAATACTCCGTGCTAGGAGTGCCAGTGGTTAACTCTAAAATTCACCAAGAGATGGCAGAGGAATACGTTCCTAAAACACACGTACGACCTAGACTCTCTTGTAGATTCCATACATAAATTGCACATATATTTTGCCTGAAAATTCAAGGTCATTTTTTAATAACTTGAAATACATTTGATGTATCTCCCTATTTTTTTCTTTAAGCAGAAGGTTTGTTCTACCAAAGGCATGTGCCTTTGAACATTTAAGAAACGGAATACCTTTCTTACAAAATCCTAAATTTTCAAAATTTCAAGTTGTCTTCTCACGTTTAATTATTTTGAGCATAACAAGTAAGGACTAAATAAATGTTATCACTATCACTATTGTCGTCAGTATCACTATTTTCACTTGGATATACATTGGACTCACTACCATTCAATTCTGAGAGCTCACTACCATTTTCTTCAGCAGATTCCAGCAAATAACTCAGAATTTATTCGTCACGTTATGTACTTGTGGATCCCATTGTTTGTTTACATTCGATGTGCGCAGAGTCAAAGAGTATTCTGTTTATATCTATGGCCTTCGGAACAACAGATACGGTCAAAGAAAAGTTAGCTTGAACTATCTAGTTGGTCGTGACACAGATACAATCTCATCTGCCTTCTAAGTAGAACGCTAAGTTGAGAAATCCGACGATACGATTAGATCGTATCTGGCAATTTTGGCTATTTTTCTGAAATACAGTCAGATCGTATTTTGGCATTCTAAAAGTTAAGGAGGAGGTTAATGGAGAATGAAGGCTGAGAAACTGCACAAACTACTGTGGATTCTATGAGGAAAGGAGTCCAGATTTATGGCCATCTCCTAAGGATGAACCGTGGAAGACCCTGACGCACTTTGAAGGGGAGAAAGTTGTCCCTAGGTGGCTCATTGAAACGCGACTGGATGTGGTGAAACTGTGTATCAAACGGACGATACTCAGGAAAGAAACCGTTTCAGGCGTAGCGTATCAGACTTAGAACGTTTCCGAGAGGAAATGGGAAGGAAACCGACAAAGGGTCGTTTACTTGGAAGAACGCAAGAAATAAATAAGCGACCGAATGAAGCAATGATATGACCTTATGGTGCTACAGATGAGTTTGATATGACCTTGAGGTGCTGCAGATAACCTTCATATGACCTTGTGTTGCTGCATATGACCTTGATATGACCTTATGGTGCTGCATATGACCTTGATATGACCTTGTGGTGCTGCATATGACCTTGTGTTGCTGCATATGACCTTGATATGACCTTATGGTGCTGCATATGACCTTGATATGACCTTGTGGTGCTGCATATGACCTTGTGTTGCTGCATATGACCTTGATATGACCTTGTGGTGCTGCAGATGGTATTGTTATGACTTTGTAGTGCTGCAGATGACTTTGATATAACCTTGTGGTGCTGCAGATGACCTTGATATGACCTTGTGATGCTGCAGATGATCTTTATATGACCTTGTGGTGTTCCATATGACCTTGATATCAAGCAATATATGCAGAACATCAGATCCAGGGGCGGAGAAAAGTTGAATACGAATCCAATACAGTGCATTTGTTACTCCGTAGTCCCTCGAATAGAATAATAATATCAGCTGAAAACTCAGACCTGCACCGAATGATATGTGTAGTGGATGATATAACTCCGTTACTTCTTAACCACCAAGACCTAGAAGTAAGAACTGATTTGCAGAAGTTGGACGCATGGGTGGCAGGACTACTACATGGGAAGCATCCCTACTTTGTTGTTAAGAAAACATCGATTTAGAAGCATCGAACTATTGGCTGACTGCAGGGCAAATGTTCCCCGAAATAGATGGTTTTATGTTGACTATACAAGACAAGTCATTCCAACCAGGAACTACCTGAGGAACGTGGTGAGAGACCCAACAGTCATAAGAGACTCGTGCCTATAGAGGCTGCCATAAGCAAGAAACCATGCACCATGTTACTTCCGGCTGCTCACAGTTCTCAGGAAGGGAGTATAAGGAACGCCACGACTCGTTTCCTAAGATTTTGCACCAAGAACTTGCCATTAAATACATACTGGTTGATTAAAGACTTCCCTATTTCAAGTATAACCCTGGAACTGTTCCCGAAAATGACGAGATTAAAATGTACTAAAAACCAAACCAAACCCCAGCCCTTGAAGGGCCTTGGCCTACCAAGCGACCGCTGCTCAGCCCGAAGGCCTGCAGATTACGAGTTGTCGTGTGGTCAGCACGATGAATCCTCTCGGCCGTCATTCTTGGCTTTCGAGACCGGGGCAGCTATCTCACAGTCAGATAGCTCCTCAATTCTAATCACGTAGGCTGAGTGGACCTCGAACCAGCCCTCAGGTCCAGGTAAAAATCCCTGACCTGGCCGGGAATCGAACCCGGGGCCTCCGGGTAAGAGGCAGGCACGCTACCCCTACACCACGGGGCCGGCTTAAAATGTACTAAGATGGAACAATTATGACGTATAAGACAACTATGCTCAAGAGACAGGATATAGTGGTGTTAGGCAAGGGAATAAAAGACGTGTCGCTCTGATGGAACACCGGAAAACTCCATGAAAAGTATACCGAGAAAATCAACAAGTATACACCAATAGCAGAACCTATTCAAAGACTATGGCACTATAGAGAGGTGATAATTTTACCAATCATCCTTTCGAGTACAGCTGCAATACCTAAAATTCTGGTGGAAAGACTGAAGAAGTTCAAGAACATCTAAAAGACCATGTAGAAGACGGTGGTCATTCCTACGACTGGAATTGTTCGGAAAGTTATGGGTTCAAATTCTGCGTAAAAATGTAGTTTTAATGAAGGTTTATTGTGCTTTGATTTCCTAAAATCTGTACACAGTTGCTTGAATATCATTACCACGAGTGTGTGCAAAATAATTAATGATAATACTAATCATACTATAATACTATAATAAATAATAATGATATATTAAAATAATATACAAGCAGTCAACCTCTTATCTAACAGATTCTCTCCACTTGTTCTCGACCATTCATAACATCCCGAGCAGAGCAGGAGCTAACGTTTCCCTCAAAATACCAAATCATAGATCCACGCTCTACAATAATTATTTTATTGTGAGTACAATTCGAACATGGAATTCGTTGCGTTAGTCTGCATTTTATGTCCTCCTTACTTCTGCCATCATGAGCTATTCTACTACCAAGCAACCTACTTCCTTTGAGACATCATTTCCTAATCTAATATTTCTTGCATCATATGACTTCGTCTGACTGCACTCCATTACTTTTGTTTTTGATTTATTCATTTTAATCTTCTACTCCTTCCCCAAGACTCTGCCCATACCGTTTAGTAATTTCTCCAAATCTTCCGCTGTCTCAGATAAAATAACAATATTCGACAAATCTCCGAGTTTTGATTTTCTCTCCTTGGATAGTGATTCTTTCCAAAGTCCTTTTTTTTTTCTTTACCGCCTCTCCTATATAAATCTTGAAAAGGAGAATGTGGAGGATGTGCAGCCGTACCCCTCTCCTTTCTAGATTGCTGCTGCTTCTTCATAGTTCTCGATTCTTTTTACTGCAGACTATATTTTCTACAGATTGTAGATAATTATTCCCGATCAGCAATGTAGACTATGAGTTGTGTTCACTTAAGCAACTGAGCGATTTGCGTAATGTTTTGGAAACGTTTAGTAGCTAGAATGGAGGGAAAATATCCTAAATGGATTAATGACCGCCCGAGGTCTACTGACTTACGTATTCAACAACAGTAGCGAAGATTTCCTTCAGTGGTAACAGTTAAAAACTTCTGACTAGCGAAAGAAGTCGAAAGTTAAAGGAAAGGGAATCCATTTAAACTTCTGATGTAGTCAAAAGCTGGGGTTAAATTCTTTAAGAGTTTCAGACTAGAATACAGAAAGTGAGCGGTCTTATACCTGATATCTGACGAGAGCTTGAACATGGGGAAAGCTGCACACTTTCAGTATCTCTATTGACGAACTACTGCTCTTTTCCGACATTACATTGCGAGGGCTAGGGAGACTATCATATCCACAGATTTTAATTAATGTACTTACCCCAATTTTACCCCTTTATTCACAAAACATTGGAACAAACGTATTTATTTTCCTTAATTATTATATAAAGGAACACTCGTGCAAAATGTCAGCCCTCTAGATTCGCGGGAAGTGGGTAATTTACTGATATTGTATTTCACTCCTTTACCATAACAATCATATAGTGTGTCTAGAGTAGTTTACCCCGCTTTCACAACCTTTATCACAAAACATCGGAATGGAATATCAGTTAGATTATAAAAAATACTTATGCAAAATTTCAGCCCTGTACCTTTGAGAGAAGAGTACGATTTAGTGATGTTATGTTTAGGATAATTACAGGGTTTATTTACTTGCGTACTTGTGCTTTATTCCCTGCGTAATACAGAACAAGAAACTTATCCTCCGACGTACCTCATTAATTCAACCTTTCGCCACTATGGGACGCAGAATGCGCTACTCTCACCCGACAAAAACACTGATACTCATGTAAAGAATGAATCGTCAACTCGCCTGCACACATAGCCATTAACGAAGTTACAGATCTCTTCACGTGGTTATGAGAGAATTTAGGAGTTGTAGAAAGGATGTAGAGGAGAGGGCGTTAAAGTCCCTGGTAAGACCCCCAACTAGAGTATTGTTCCAATGTATGGGACCGACACGAGGATTACTTGATGAGGCAAGATCCAAAGGAAAGCAGCACGATTTGTTCAGACGAAAAGTTTGCAAACTTTGGGCTGGGAGGATTTGGGAGAAAGGTGACGAGCTGCTCGAGTAAGTGGTATATTCCGAGCTGTCAGTGGCGATATGGCGTGGAAGGACATTAGTAGACGAATAAGTTTGAGTCGAGCTTTTAAAAGTAGGACAGATCATAATCTATACAAATAAATAAAATAGAAGTTTCTGTGTGTAATATCAAAATAACGATATTTTGCTAAGTTTATATTAAAGTACATACGGTACACATAACTAAAAACCAATGTTCACAATTTTTGTCTGTCTGTTTGTTCCGGCTAATCTCCGAAACGGTTTCACCAATTTAACGGGACTTTCACTGGCAGATAGCTGATGGTATAAGGAGTAACGTAGGCTACGTTTAAATTTTCAAAACAATTAGACGGGAGCGCCAGGGTGCGATATAAAAATAATAGGCGAAATACCGAATTTATCATACAGGGACAAGAAAAAGCTCATTGTAAGCCCCTTGACGCAAAGAGCAAAACTCGGTAAGCGACATGGGCCCGAAAATCGTGTTTTAAGGCCCTAAGACCAACCGTTATCGAGATATTGACACCACACTACCCCTGCTCTAGGAATCCGATAAAGAAACGAACAGCCGTAACCATGGCAACGTCAGTTCAAGGATTGTACAGCAGCGAGATTTGCCACTCAAAATTGGGATACATTTGTAATAGTTACGAAATGTCGGATCAAACAATTAAATTCAATAGTATTTATATTTGTGGTGCTATCTAGCGGCAGTATACTTACACTATACTTTCAAACATGACGAATAATTTCTACGTACTTAAGTACATACACAAGTGATATAAATATCTAATGAAGTCAGCCACACCGATACTATGAGTAACTAAAGCCAGTTTCTGATAACCCGTACGAAGAACGGGTACTTCTGCTAGTATGAAGATAAAATTGAATTCAAGAGGACAAATTGTTCCAATATTTATTATTTATAGGTCAAGAAATTAGGGATAGGAATAAAATACCAAAGGAAATGTTCGAGAGATATCCAAGTTCTTTGGAAAGTATAAGAAAAGGCCAGGTAAACAACTGATAGGGAATCTGCCACCTGTGCGATTGCCTAAATGAAAATCATTGATGATTGATGAAAACACAAGTAAATAAATGCTGTAAAGGAAACTATGTGGAATAAAGAACGAAATAGTTAGCTGTGAAACTTATCTGGCGTACATCATCAATTCAGCCTTTTACCACTTTGAAACGAAGAGTGCGCTGCTGTCACCCTAGGGACACAACGACAAAAGCACACAATGACACACATGTAGAGAACGAAACTGTGCTCATCGTCAACTCGCAGCCCCCACACACATTCATTCACATCCATTGTTGAAGCAAGCTATTGTCAGCCCCGTTTCCACAACAGTTGGTAGCACCTAATGCCGCTCCTATCGGCTCTGTCCCGAACTAACAACAAAAGAGCATCACCCCGCGCTGAATCTCCATCTCCACTATCCGGTGTCGGTTTCCTACAGTTGTAATCAAAAGACAACTAGGGTGACAGCAGCGCATTCTGCGTGCGTTCCATGAGGTGCATGGTCAGATAATACCTCACATTTCAGTGCAGAAACAAGGTAAGTGACGAGATATTCTTATTAACGATCGTCCGACTCCTTGGCTGAAAGATCGGAGTTGAGGGCTTCGGATCAGAGGGTCCAGGGTTCTATTCCAACGTAGTCTGGGATATTAATCGTATCTGTTTAATTCTTCTGGCTCGGAGATTGGGTGTTTGTGTTTCTCCCAACAGTTCACTTCACATATCCAGACAACACACCACACTGCCAGCCACCACAGAAACACGCAGTAGTGATTACCTTTCTACATATGGTTTGCGACAGGAAGGGCGTCCTGTCATAAAACTAGGCTAAGCCCATTCAAAGTGCACGCCGACGGTATTAGGTATCGTTGCATATGGTGTCTTTCCTTTTCACGTCCTTCATGACCCTTGTCTTTCTTTAACCGATACCTTCATTTATCCAAGTGTCGGAACGCTTCCATCTTTCTCTATGATTAGTGTTAATAGGGGATGGTTGTTCAGGTGTACTTATTCTTAAAACAATAATCACCACTACCATTCAAAGTGCCTACTCAAGGCCACAAAGAAAAATAGACGAGAGGAGTTGTTAAGATCTCCACCCGAAGGCAGGGTCAATGCTCAAACGAATTCCCCCTATGGTTGGGGCGGAGGAATAACACCCATGGTATCCCCTGCCTGTCGTAAGAGGCGGCTAAAAGGAGCCCAACGGACTCACAACTTGCGTGCGTGGGTTGGCGACCACGGGGCCCTCCGCTGAGTCCTGACATTGCTTCCACTTGTGACAGGCTCCTCACGTTCATCTATCCTATCCGAGCTCCCTTGGTCAACTCTTGCTCTTTTCCGACCCCGACGGTATTAGAGCTATTTATTTATTTATTTATTTATTTATTTATTTTGCTATTTGCTTTACGTCGCAACGACACAGATAGGTCTTATGGCGACGATGGGACAGGAAAGGGCTAGGAGTGGGAAGCGGCCTTAATTAAGGTACAGCCCCAGCATTTGCCTGGTATGAAAATGGGAAACCACAGAAAACCATTTTCAGGGCTGCCGACAGTGGGGTTCGAACCTACTATCTCCCGAATACTGGATACTGGCCGCACTTAACCGATTGCAGCTATCGAGCTCGGTGGTATTAGAGCACTCGAGCCTAGGGAGTCTTTCATTTTCTCGCCCTTCGTGGCCCTTGTCTTCCTTTGGCCGATACCTTCATTTTTCGAAGTGTCGGATACCTTCCATTTTTGCTCTCTGATTAGCGTTACATAGAGGATGCTGTGGCTGTACCTTAATTAAGGCCAAGTTCGTCTCATTCCCGATTCTAGCCCTTTTCCACCACATCGTCGCCAATAACAGCTACCTGTGTCGGTGCGACGTAAAACAAATTGAAAAAAAACCTTCTGTTATTTATTTTCCTGCTAGTGGCTTTACGTCGCAACGACACAGATAGCTTTTATGGCGACGATGGGATAGGAAAGGTCTAGCAGTTGGAATAAAACGGCCGTGGCCTTAATTAATGTACAGCCCCCAATGAAAATGGGAAACCACCTTCAGGGCTGCCAACAGTGGGATTCGAACCCACTATCTCCCGGATGCAAGCTCACAGCATCTAACCGCACGACCAACTCGCCCGGTCTTCTATTATTTAAGACGTAGGATGTCATTTCAAATAGCGTGCTCTTTTGTGGTATTTTTTGATACACTTTTGGGTATGAAACTGACGGCATTAAATCCATCATAAATGAAAATATCCCCCGATAATCGCTCCTTGCTCACTATTTGCATTCGTAACTCGCAGCGCTAGCCTGCACGATAATTCAGCGAAGTCCGCTAGAGTGCTCTGAACCTCGTTATTTGCACGTAGAGCTTTAACACGAACTTATAGAAAATAATGTGGAGATGAGAAGAAGTAGCAAAGTGCGGTAATCTGTTATGACCGCTACGATTTGATAACACGTCTCACTTTTAGTTCAGCGGTACTAAGGATGGTCATCATCATCATCATCATCATCATCATCATCTGTTTACCCTCCAGGTTCGGCTTTTCCGTCGGACTCAGCGAGGGATCCCACCTCTACCGCCTCGAGGGCAGTGTCCTGGAGCTTCAGACTCTTGGTCGGGGGATACAACTGGGGAGAATGACCAGTACCTCGCCCAGGCGGCCTCACCTGCTATGCTGAACAGGGGCCTTGTGGAGGGGTGGGAAGATTGGAAGGGATAGGCAAGGAAGAGGGAAGGAAGCGGCCGTGGTCTTAAGTTAGGTACCATCCCGGCATTCGCCTGGAGGAGAAGCGGGAAACCACGGAAAACCACTTCCAGGATGGCTGAGGTGGGAATCGAACCCACCTCTACTCAGTTGACCTCCCGAGGCTGAGTGGACCCCGTTCCAGCCCTCGTACCACTTTTCAAATTTCGTGGCAGAGCCGGGAATCGAACCCGGGCCTCCGGGGGTGACAGCTAATCACACTAACCACTACACCACAGAGGCGGACACTAAGGATGGTACGAAGGAAAAGTTACACTACTCGGCATGTAAACTAATACACTAAGGAAACGGTACTTTTTCTCCCCTGTCTATATATTATAATAAGAGTTTTGCCTGTACATTGCTCAGGATTTGAAAACAATGGTATATTTGTATCGGTCGTGTCCACAGCAACAAGGAAATGCACTGTTTAATTTTCCGTCATGTCTGTCTGTCTGTATGTAGGTATGGGCATCGCGAGAAAATGGCTGAAGAGAATTTCATGAAAATCGGTATGTAAAGTCGAGGAATGAGGCACTACATTCTAGGCTATAAATAATTATATTCACGCTGAGTGAGACGGTAGTTTACGGGAAGGCCTAAAATTTAATTCTCAAATATCTATGTTATTAGTGGCCCTATCGATAAATACTACATAACTAAAGTTATATAGTATTAAATTTCCGATCATTTATGTCTAACACAGTTTTATCCTACCGACTATGATTACAGAATTCATTAATTTACACTGTTGTTGCTTGGTCCATATCAACGCCGAGCATTCCTAGCATGGAAGTATTATTCACTCGTGTTAACTGGCGGTGTTTTGGTCTTGATTGCCTTCAGTTGTAAAACCGCGTGGTTATTGGTCCATATCGACCAGGAAAATTATGAAGATGATTATCAAAATGAGAAACAGTTATAAAAGAACGATTCCTTGAAGAATAGGACAAGGAGGAACCATGAAAGAACGAGAACTCTCTTTACATTAGATGTTCTAATATCACACAGTCGGATAAAACTAAATGTGAAGGCGTACAATGTCAAAAACCCATACAACTGTACAACAACTACATTATTTAGTTATTATTCCGGGTTGAACCGTGTTGTTGTTTTCTGTACATTACGTACACTTTGCCGACGTTTCGAATACATTGCAGTATTCTTTGTCAAGGCGACTGAAATACCACTACTCAATCCGAGGTAATCAGTCTCCCAGGTAGCAATCACACTACGAGAGTCGTTCCTGACTTTGGTCTTTCTGGCTGACGTAAGCCCCTGGCTGTCTCCTGAGAATGTAGTAGCCAGGTAGTGGGACTTGCCCACGCTGTTATGCAATTAGAGGTTCGTACTGCGTGTTTATGTTGTAGTCTGTCTGTCTTAATCTATGTATGATAGGCATCCAAGAATTGATTTTATATCCTTCTTCTAAAATATTGTTTGGGTGTTTCTTGATTTCGATAACCTCACGGATTTTCCTTTTCAGATTACAAGGGATAGCTGCTAGGATTTTGGTCTTGACAAATGATATTCCGTGTCTTGTTTTATAGGAATGCTTGGCTACAGCTGAAATATCTCTGTTTTCGTTCTTGGTATGACGGGTGTGTTTTTTTAGGCGGGTAGTGATCAGACGTTTTGTTTCACCGACATAGTACGTTCCGCAACTACATTCAGTGTGGTTTACTCCAGGAGCCTGTATTTCTTTCGTGTCTTTTACTAGTGGTAGATAGCGGACTAGCTCCCGGTGTGGTTTATAGATGGTTTTTATGTCCTACTTATCCAGTATCCTTCCGATCCTGTCTGTAAGGTTTCTAATGTATGGAAGTATCGCTGTTTTCGGGCGGGTCAGTTCTCCTTTCCCATTGTTTTCTTCTACGGCGGCCTTTTCTTTGTTTTCTTCTGTTTTTCTAAAGACTCGTCGGATGTTATTGAGCTAGTAGCCATTTCTCCTGAAAGTTCTCGTGAGATGCACTTTCTCTTCGAGGTGTTCTGCATCTGATATCACTATGGCCCTATTAACCAGTGATGTTAGAACAGTTTTTTGTGATGGGTGGTGATGACAAGTGGCGTGCAGGTACCTGTCTGTGTGTAGGGGTTTTCTCTATTCACAACAATAACAATACATTGACAATTACTTGTTGTGATGTGATTTGTCTCTTCTGCTGTCACTCACCGCCGATAGACGGGATTACTGATGCGTTCCGAGAAAAATAGCCTGGCTGAGTATTGTAGGGAAGTACCCCGGGGAGTTAGATTTTTTCCATGCCACTCCTCTGGCTCATAAATTTTCTTGTAACTATTGGTACGTAACACACAGGTTCATCATAGTGTTCCAACAATTGGATTCCTAATCTGAGGCGCTGATTGGAATAAGCAGTGTGCACACTTAACGAAAAACGGCAGAGGAGTGTTCGCGGCTGTCTGCGACCTCCTAATTCCGGGCACGTCAGCAAGTTAACTAACAGTAGTGATTTGTAGTTATTTTCTAATTGTTGGGTTCGATTCAGTGCCGCTATCCATAGAGTTTAGGGACCCTACTTGCCAATACGTCTTTCAATTACCATTCACCTCGCATGTTGGCACAATATAGTCATATTTTTTTCGTCACTAATGAGATTGAACGTATTGCCACTGCCATATTGTGAAAATCACTAGTGTTACATTTACGAGAATAAATAAAGCATATCTTCCTTTTCTGTAGGAATGGAAAGCTATTTCGATAATACTAGGTAAGTAGAATTGTGGCTTGTTCGAATAATACATTTAATAACGTAATTGGTGTAGCATTTTCTAATACTGAACCCATGACCTTTGAGTCATAAGGAGCCAGAGTCCAAAATGCATTACATGATGTCCCATATCAATTACAAGTCATTAGCTCTAGCTGCATTTTTTATCTCTGATCAGAGATCCTTATTCTCGCGCTAGAGAAATTACGTCACCCACACCATGTATAATGTGAAGGATACGAAGTAATTTGGCGGAACTAATTTTCTAGTAAAAGTACATTTTAAAAAGAATTGGCGGCGAAACTGCCGTAGTAGGTCATAAAATCGTAAGTGAAACAATTTGGTTGTTAATGGTAAAGACTTTAGACCGCTAAATAGCTCCAGAAGGAAAATTGTCGAAAGGTTCCTTTAAATTCTGTTACATCGACCAAAATATAGTGCCTAGCTTATGAGATAATTTAACGACTCATTTGGTTAAGAGAAACACTAAATGTTTATCATCAAAATCGCTACTGAACTAAGCAATTATGTGTTATGTCGTAATCAGCCATTTTTGTGGGGTGAAAAATGTGCCTGAAAATGTTGGCAGTAAATGCAGATGGCATGGGAGTGGGAGTAAATCTTATAAAAGAACGCCGCGCCATTTGCAATCTCGCATTTTTTTGCGGGAACTTGAGGCGACCGAACGTCCTTCAGACTAGCATTAAAAATCGGTTGTGGAGGCTAAGTCCCCAGAAGGGAAGTCAGTTTGGCCAAAGGTGGCTATCTAACGTCATCTCCAAGTGGAGAGAGATAATCAGTCAAATTAACGGTATTCCCATGTCGAACCGTCATGTAAATCCACATCAGGCAACAGACGGTCATTATAAAGCCGAAGTCCTGTAATTCAATTAACTAATATTATTGTTTTACTTTATTGCGTGTGCGGATCGGTCGAATTAATTACGTAATTAGTATTGAATAGGTTGAACCTTATAATAACTCATCTCTGTGAAGTTCAGTTAGGCCAGGGATGCAAGGTCTGTCTAGGGAGGTCAAGTCACGATTGCTACTTATGGAGCCGCCATATTGGGTCTTTAAGTGAGCGTAACCAAAGGCAAGTGTATTCGAATTTAGAGGATTTCGGTACCGTACATTGAAATAAAAACAAAATACCAACTATTTTTCATAAAGAATTTAATTGGGCATCTACTGGTCATGTATATATAACTGTATAACACTTAAATTATATGAATACATTCACAGCTATTTGAATAGGAAGATCATTAACAGAGCATGAACTTTTTTTTCTTTTCTTTTTTTTTTTTTCTTTTTTGAGAAACAAGAATCAACAGAAAAGCTCATGTTCTTCTCTTTTACTTCCTTACAACTTGGTCTTACTGTGTTTCTTATTAATATCATATGTGATACCGGTACGTAATCTTACTGACAGAAACATAGAAATCTGTACAGGCTATGTCATATTATGATTACAGGTACATGAAATACTGAACTTGAAGTACTGTATTTAAAGTACTAAACGACGGTTGTAATAAATTACCTTCAGCGTTTTCTTTATTAAGAAAGTAATTTCCGATACTGCGTTTCTAAAAGGTTACCCAGTACGTTGACAAACACTTAATGCTTCTTGAGTTGAGTGCATTAAATTATGTATTGTAACTGTTGTTATCCATTCATGTGATTTCTTTGGGTTCTAAGGCAAAAATATTCTGCACATATGCAATAAGAGTGATGTTCTTAGCTACTCTTAACTAGTTTATTGATAACCCATGCAGCTATATAGTACAACGTGGTGGTGGTGATTATTGTTTTAAGAGGAAGTACAACTGGACAACCATCCTCTATAAACACTAATCAGAAGGAAACAAATGGAAGGGGACCAGCGCTTCCTAAAGTGAAGGTATCGGCAAAAGAAAGATGAAGGCCACAAAGTGCGTGGAAATGAAAAACTTCCTAGGCCTCGAATGCGCTAATGTCGTCGCGGTCGGAAAAGAACAAGTGTTAACCAGGGGAGGTCGGATGGGCTAGAATAGTGAAAGCAATGTCAAGACTCAGCTAAGGGCCTCGTAGTCACAACCCAAAATAGATTTCCCCGCGTGGGTGGGGGCAGTAGAACAACACCCACGGTATCCCCTGCCTGTCATAAGAGGCGACTGAAAGGGGCGTCAGGCGCTCCTAACTAGGGAGCGTGGTTTGGCGACCACGGGGCTCTTAGCTGAGTCCAAATATTCATGCATATAATAATAATAATAATAATAATAATAATAATAATAATAATAATAATAATAATAGTTAAGAAAATTAAAGCCATTGGTAGACACGATTCCATAAGAAGTAGAAATTCAGTCACTGTTAAGTTGAGTTAACCTAGGTTAGGCTATTTTAGGGATTACATTAGGATATTATGTTAGGCTACGGTACATTAAAATACAGTAGTTGGTTAGTGCGAGTGAAGCGAGTGTTGTGATCTTTAAGTATTTGTTCAGCCATATGATGTACTCTATAGAGCATTTAAGATTAATGAAATTTAGCTGTAAATAATAACTACAGTGCAGTATAAGACTGCTATTATCAATAAAATTGTTGTAATGATGGCCAGCTGGACATAAATTGTTGGTTTGAAGTGATAGGCCTATTGTTTGTTATGATTATAATTGGTAAATGAACAGGAACAAGCATTTCAAATATTTGTGAAACATTTCTACGTTGCATGTAGGGTTAGAATGATACTGTCTGTAGTTTACATGAAAACGAATGGAATGAAATGGCGTTTGGCTTTTAGTGCCAGGAGCGTCTGAGGACAAGTTCGGTTCGCCAGGTGCAGGTCTTTTGATCTGACTCCCGTAGGCGACCTGCGCGTCGTGATGAGGATGAAATGAAGATAAAGACGACACATACACCCAGCCCCCGTGCCAGCGAAATTGACCAATTATGGTTAACATTCCTGAACCCCTGAAAATGTTTTTCAGTGGTTTCCCATTTTCGCACCAGGCAAATGCTGGGGCTGTACATTAATTATGGCCACGGCCGCTTCCTTCCCATTCCTACGCCTTTCCTATCCCATCGTTGCCATAAGACCTGTCTGTGTCAGTGCGACGTAAAGCAAATATGGCAGCAAAATTCCTGAAACTGCCGGGAATCGAACCTGGGACCCCTGTGACCAAAGGCCAGCATATAAACCATTTAGCCATGGAGCCGGACACATGAAAAGGAAATTTTCATAAACATCAATACTACTATTACACATTTCCTGTTACTTTTCTTGCTTGTTTTGAAAGACAGTTCTCTTTCTTTGCGAGGTTTCCTATTATATGTCAAAGACTTAGGTGGATTCGGGACGTTGAAAATTGTTGGGATGGAATTCCACTTGAGTAGTTTCCGTCCATCTGCCCCCTTTAGTACAAAAAGCGATTCTTCAAAATAATGCAAGAAGAAAATACATAAGACCTATAAATATAAAACATCGTTCATATAAACATACTATTATTCGGGAATAATACGAATGTATAACTTCACTAACCTCGCACAAGAAGCATTTATTTGTAGGTTACCATTTGTCACGCCTACATTTTTGTACCCACTGAGCTCTCTGTGCCTTATCTCTCGGAAAGCGAAACACTCTAATTCCGTCAGTTGTCTTATTTTGACGATTTGGTGCGGCTCAGTATCCGTTTTCCTTCAAAATACAAGTAATAACTCACATCATTACATCGATCACGCCCACATAACAACGATATTTGAGACCCAATATGGCCGCCACCGCAAAGGATTGTGGTAGCGTGACCAGACCTCCCTAGACAGACCTTGCAGGGATGGCGAACCTTTTCCAGCTAGTGTGCCATTTTAAGTATGTTTTATTATTCTCAACTGTTTACTGTGCCACTTGTTATTTTCTTTTAAAGAATGGCTATACAATCCCCCCCGTACGGCTTCCTTTCTTAATTTCCAAATATGTTTCATAATATGTTAGTTATTCTTTTAGTGATGTATTTACTTATTTAATATATATCTTGTAAATACATTTGACTGCATGTTTCGTGGTTGTATTTTGCAAAAACATCAAAAATACATTCTTAAGTATTTCGAGAATACCTAACATTACTTGTAAAAATATATAATAAGCTCCCATTGTAACATTCCTCGTCATTAAATATTATTAGATATAACAATTAAAATACTAATATTGCTGATGAACTTCGAGTGAAATATCGTTCTCACATTTAGTACCCATGTAATTTATATTAAGTTCATAACTTCTTGTCTTCAGTAACACACAAGAAGCACATAGGTCTGAAGCAAGACGGATTCTAACTGTTGACTTCACAACGTTCATTGTAGGGTGTTTGACTTCTTTAAGAAATTGCTCAAACCCATTATGAATACGCACCATACTTGAGGCTATTCTGTAAGTCAAAGCCCATTTTTAATACAAGTTCTTGCTTCACATCCTTCATTATATCCTCACCTATTGTCGTATTTCGTAAACTCAACAATTTTACTAATTCCTCACTCCCCTCATCATATTTTCACAAGGAAATCATTCAAAACAGCAATCCTTTCTTGTAAGGTCACATACGTGTTTTCATCAAGACATACTGAATTCATCTGGGAGTTATCCGAATCAGCTTTCAAATGCTCCGAAACATCTTCACTCCTTCTTATTATTCTACCCTTGACAGTATTTCGGCTGGCTGGCATTTCTTTAATTCTGTTAATTATTTGCTGTTTGTTAGGAAAGTCTTCAATTAATGCATCGGACGTCGATAAGAAAGTCTCTTTCAAGAACTCACCGTCAAAAATCGACTTCCAATGCTCTAATATGCAGTGAGACAGATGGAAACATCCGCACTGATATTATTCCTTGACCTGAAAGATGATACAAAACAAAGAGTTTGCTTTGTGTGTTCTTCGATTTTCTGTGAGACGAGCTCTCTTCTTTCTTCATTTGGCATGGAACGAACATTTAAATGATTCGTCCGGAAATGGTGCTTTTGGCCTACATTAAATGTGCGGGACACGACGGTTTTCAGTCACAGGCAACACAAAGCGTTATTGCTTATTTCTATCACTCTGAATTCCGTTGTCCACTGTTCTTGAAGAATCCGGTTACTACTTTTGTTAAGTTTCTGTTTTTTCGGCACCGAAAACATGTTTGTGAGGTCCGTATACAAACGACATTCAATAAACAGTAACACACAACGAATAATTAAGCGCTACTGGCTACCACACACACGTCAGACTTCACTCACCGACTGACTAACGGCCAGGTTTTCGATATTTATTTCTTACACGTGAAACACTATGACTATACGAACCATATGATATTGTATAGTCTGTAGCACAAGACGTATATAAAAACTTTAATATGTTCATGTGGCGTACCACCGAAATTCTGTTCGCGTGTCACTAGTGACACGCGTGGCATAGGTTCGCCATTCCTGAACTAGGCAGCCATCCTCTATATAACATTAATCAGAGAGAAAAATGGAAGGGATCCGACAGTTCGAAAAATGAAGGTATCGGCCAAAGAAAGACAAGGGCCACGAAGGGCGTGAAAATGGAAGACTCCCTAGGCCTCGAGTGCTCTAATAGAGTCGGTGTCGGAAAAGAACAAGGGTTGACCAAGTGAGGTCGGATGGGATAGATGAAAGTGAGGAGTCTGGCATAAGTAAGTGTAAGTAATGCAGAACTCAGCTCAGGGCCCCGTGGTCGCCAATCTATTCTCCAAAGTTCAGAGCCCGTGGGGCCCCTATTAGTCGCCTCTTAGGACGGGCAGGGGATACCGTGCGTGTTATCCCACTGCCCCAACCACAGGACATTTGCCTGGAGGAGAAATGGGAAACCACGGAAAACCACTTCGAGGATGGCTGAGGTGGGAATCGAACCCATCTCT
Organism: Anabrus simplex; assembly: GCF_040414725.1. NCBI lineage: Eukaryota > Metazoa > Arthropoda > Insecta > Orthoptera > Tettigoniidae > Anabrus > Anabrus simplex. Next base: position 720,930,542 of record NC_090265.1, read on the forward strand.
ACTCATTTGACCCCCGAGGTTGAGTGGACCCCATTCCAGCCCTCGTACCACTTTTCATATTTTGCGGCAGAGCGGGGAAACGAACCCGGGCCTCCGGGGGTGGGAGCTAATCACACTAACCACTACAGCACAGAGGCGGACCTTACGGCATATGTACATGTAATATATTTGCTTGCCTTATTATTACAGAGTGGTTTCACTTCAGTCCGAGGAGTAGTAATAGAAAATTTCAAGAAGAGAGCTCAATTATTTACACCAAGGCACGTACCGTAGAATACGGTCATACCAGAATAAAGTCAGACAATGAGTGAGGGTGAGAGACTGTGTAGTTCCTGAATTCCCCATTGACCTTGCTTCAAGGGAACCTTCATTACTGATGCTTACATTCAGGTTAGAATTCAGCCCTCCTGGTAGCCGTGACTGTTACGGCGTTGCAGTCAAAACGGTCTGACACCGAGGTTCGCCGGTTCGAGTCCCGTTGGTCGAAAAAATATTCATTATCAGGATGTTGGCTGGCAGGTAGGAGAGGTGGTGGCATACAATTTCTAATCACTAGATTGCGTGCCAAAGCCTGCATTTAGTTCGATACCTCTCCGCAGTGCTCATATGGAGTGAGGGTGGATGATGCTCTTGATGGTGATTCGTCCGTCGGAGAGGGACGTAAAGCCTTGAGCAGACCCCTTGGTGCTATTCAACATCAATAGGCTACGTGCCGGCACGAGGTTTCACCCTCTCTCTTCCTTCACGTCATTCATTTCATTTCATCTCATTATTATTATTATTATTATTATTATTATTATTATTATTATTATTATTATTATTATTTTGGCTAGTTGCTTTACGTCGCACCGATACCGATAGGTCTTATGGCGACGATGGGACAGGAAAGGCCTTAGAATGGGAAGGAAGTGGCCGTGGCCTTAATTAAGGTACAGCCCCAGCATTTTCCTGGTATGACACTGGGAAACCACGGAAAACCATCTTCAGGGCTGCCGACAGTGGGGTTCGAACCCACTATCTCCCAGATGCGAGCTCACAGCTGCGCGCTCCTAATCGCACACCCAACTCGCCCTGTCATCTCATTAAATCCTCTGATGAGGTTGACGTCAGAAAGGGCAACCGGTCTTAAAACTTGCTATTGAAGATTCATCTCACCTCATACCCGACCCCGGAGAGGAACGGGACAAGGGTTAGACATACATACATTCGGTTATTAGTTCGTTATGATTATGTCTGGTGATTTCAATATATAGTCAAGTTGGCAGCAATGATGAGCCATTAAAGAAACGAAAATAGGGCGGCGTTATTTGCTTTTTAGTGCATAGTCTTACGTGCTGAGTAGTGTACTTATGGACGAAGTTTTAAGAGCGTTCCACACCGGGTAAAGCATACAACATGGTGCAAGCCTAAGGCTTCGATCACATTGGCGGCACGCTTGTGCAAGCTGGCGTGAACAGCAATGTGCTCACACTAAATGCAAGGAGGTGCAAGTTAATTATTATAAACAGATCAGTCGAAATGGAGATGTCAGACAATGAGGACTCTGTTTTGGAAAAAGGTGTTTTAAATTTTTTTTATTTTTGTATGAACAGGAAATCAGGGAAGAGTGAGTGGACGAGTATTTTTTGGACAGAGAGGAAGATGGAGAGTATGCACGAATATTCAACGATTTGCTTAGACAGCCTGATAAGTTTTTGAATACTTCAGAATGATACCAGACACTTTCTACTATATACTGGAGAAAATCACACCTAGAATAAGGAGGCAATCTAATTTCCGAAAGTGTGTATCACCTGAAAACAAGCTGATGGTTATGTTGAGGTAAGACTTGAAGATTTATTAACTATTAATTTTAAAATGTGCTTTTAGTGAATTTACAAATGATATTCAATCTGCCAATATTAAAAATGTTGTAGGCCTTTCTCTCCCAAAAAAGTTAATGTAACGTATTAATTACAACCATTAAAAAAGTGCCGATTGAATATATTTTCAGTGAATAGTTTATGAAAATAACCTGGATATTGCACGCTTGCAACTACAAAATAAATATTTTTTGTTTCGAAGTGGAATCGGATCAAGCTTGCGCAAGCGTGGACTTGCTTGTGGCGGGCAGTGTGAGCGGCGATGGACAAGTCACCACTTGTTTGTGTCGCTCTCCTGCAGATTGTGTTTATATATGCACGCTTGCGCACGCGCGCGCCACCAAATTACTAGCATAAGCGTGCCTCCAATGTGATCGAAGGCTAATACAGGGTCTTTCACTCAGGGTGGGCGCAGCGCAGCGGGTAGATGGGAGAGCTGAAGGTCAGCCGAGCACGAGCCATCGCATGTAAATAACAAGCACACATGTCCGACTCGTTGGCTGAATGGTCAGTGTACTGGCCTTCGGTTCAGAGGGTCCTGGGTTCGATTCCTGGCCGGGTCGGGGATTTTAACCTTCACTGGTTAATTCCAATGGCTCGGGGGATGGGTGTTTGTGCTGTCCCCAACATCCCTGCAACTCACTTACCACATATAACACTATTCTCCACCACAATAACACGCAGTTACCTACACACGGCAGATGCCACCCACCCTCATCGGAGGGTCTACCTTACCAGGGCTGCACCTGGCTAGAAATAGCCACACGAAATTATTATTATAACAAGCACACATAATAACGCATGATCATAGTAAAATAATTTCTTACCTTGTCACAGAAGATGTTGAAAATGTCCTCCACCTGCATCTACACATTTCTGGCTTCATCTAAGGAAATTTTCATTCATACGCATTAGTTCATCTACTGAGATAACCTCAGTTTCTTTCGTGATAGTTTGTTTGAGTTCATCTATCCATTTATTTATTTATCTATTTATCTATTTATTTTTCATTTTTCCCCATAAATAAAAATCGCAAGCCGTAAGATCTGGGTATCTTGCGGGCCACTATGGTTTACTAATTACCCTCTTGTCGAAAACTTCCTCAATTTAATGACTCGTTAAACGTATGCACGGTTGCCGAGTCTTGCTGGAAATATCCAGATTGTCATTCATTGTCCGTCAATTGTTAAAAAATGGTATGAGAATATCATCCCTATTTCTCTCCCCAGTGTTTGTGGTTTCAAAACTATAGGCCCTGTTATCCTGTCTGCAGTTACTGCAGCCAACACTCCCATTTTCACACTATCACACAAACCATTCAAAGAAATTTGAAACAATGTTTTACGAAACTGTGGTCATTCATACCTACCTTCCGTAGGGTTATTTGTCCTTACCTTTCAAACACCTCGTAGTGCACCCAGGGCTTATGTTTATTAGTTGACAGCACGTCCATACCAAGAAACAAAACTAGTTTATACATTATAATTTAGCTGAGTTTCACTGTTTGAGACAGGACATGGATTATGAATGAAGGAATTTAGGGAGCTGCATCACCCTCGAGGTTTTCCTCTCCTCATTAGAGGGTTATTCAGAACATCTACAACTGGCCACATATTTCGTATGACTTCAAATAAGCGTTTATTTCCCTTGTGGATGTTCCGTGCATCATGCATTGTGCGTCTGTGCCGCCCGGTGTGTGACACTTCCTCAGACTTTCGTACTCCGAATTCACGTGAATGTTCTACTAGATCTAGAGAGCTCAAGAACTGAACCAGAGTGATCGTAGTCGACAGTGGAACAGAACATTGAAAAGCATGTGTATTCCAATCGCTGTGTACAGCGATATAGAAAATATTACTCCAAATCCGAGTGTCGGCGGAAATATAATTCATTATAACAATTTTATTAATGAATGTTTGGAGAAACAATATATCTAATTGCAGTAGCTGTACACAAACGTATCCAGTTGTAATACATTTTTAATTGCTTGAAGTTCATTAATTTTCCAACCACTTTAATTAGTTGTATGAATCAAAATGTGGTGTAATAACCCGATGTTCCATACCTGCAGATATCATATCGTTGGGGTAAATAAAAAAACTCGTATCTGTACGAATTTAATTTAATTTTTTGGAAGAACAAATATATCGATAGGTAACTTTTAATAAGGTTCCTAAATGCCATATTAATGCACAAACGAAAACTCTATTGTGGTGCAAATAACTAATACTTTTAAGTGGTAAAATAGAATATGGAAACTGGAGGTACGAGCAAGAAGGATGATGAGAATTCCTAGGAACAAGGAGAACAATGGAAAATAAGACTTAACTAGATGTCTCGTCCCGTTTTGCCACCGATTTTCAATGGTTTTATGAACATTTAATAAGATTTCATCGATTCTGGCTTCGTCATGCCGTTTGTTTGGTAAAAATCGATCCATATATTCGCTTTTTCTTATTCTGCAGTTCTTGATGTAAAGCTTGCTATTGTTTCGCAGAAGGCAATGGTATTTTTAATCGCAGTTCTATATAGAACGGTTGTCTTGTGAGCTCACAGGTTAGACTTTATGGAGCATTTTTTGCCAGGCAGAGAACTATTTAAAGATAAATGTAGCTTAAGTGTAGCTAGGTTATCCTTCGATAGGTGTTCCCAGATAATATCTAAGGCGGATGTTTGTACGTAGACTTTTTTTTTTCTCTTAGCAGCATGTAAGTTATTATGAGCGCTCTGCCGTCTGTTGAGTATATTTAGAAGCTGAGAAAGATTAGACAATCAAAGAGTATCTAGCAGCGAATAGTATTCTGCCGTTATCAGAGGAAGTGTATACTCTCCGGCTTGACATGTAGTAATCCAACATGGCTGCATGCAATGGCATTACTAAGGATGAAAATCACATATATCAGAATATTAATCAAAGTTAGTCGCTTAGCAACCTGCTAAGTAGAGAATGTATTACGGATAAGAATAAGCCTTCACCTGCAACTATTCAATGATTTTATTTTATGATTACTCAAAGTTGGCTCAACTTAGAGACCTACCAATGTCTCATGATTCATCGGCTTGTAGTTTCGGATAGAACAAAACAAAAATGAAGTTAATCGGGCCAGTAGAACGGACAGATGGATTTACCAAAGCTGTTTTTAGTAAACTCTTTTAATATATAGAGGATATATACCAAAATATATAAAATATAAGAGAAACGATAACAAAAAAGAGATTGCTATTTTTGGACATGTCTATAGAACGATGGATGATAGCAGATCGAGAAAACAGATATCCAGGCACCAGGCACCTTTTGGGGTAAAAATGTGAACAGCGAGATGGATAGTAGAGGTGAAGAAAGATTTAGAACGAAATAAGAGAAGAAGAAACTGTAGAAGGAGAGATTTTTAAAATGATTTCAAGGAAGAATGGAAAGGAAAGCCGGTCAAAGTGGTCTGAGAAGACAAGGTGAAGGAATAGTGGGAAGAACGGACCAGGAAACAACAAGGAAGGATGGTTTGAAATTGACACGAGCTTTCTAGCAGGGTTCATCGTAAAGAGGAATACGGATATTTGAGGTATAATCATTAATATTTTAAGTGCTGAGTTACCAGTGTACTGCTTGCTACTTCAACGATGAAATTCTTCATTCGCAAGAACACTGTTAAAAGTCTCATCATTAGAGGAGCAGAGAAGTGATAGGCTTTAAATGGCAAGAAATATCCAGACTTTGTTCACTTTGCCACTGGTCTACGTGCCTCAGACGGTTAAGGGGCTGGCCTTCTGACCATAATTTAGCAGGTTCGATCCCGTCTGTGTCCGGTGCTATTTGAAGGTGCTCAAATATGTTAGCCTCGTATCGGAATATTTAGTAGCACGGAACAGAACTCCTGCGCGACTAAATTCCGGCATCTCGGGGCCTCCGAAAACCGTAAAATTCGTTGGTGGGACGTAAAAACCAATGATTAAACAAATACACAGTGAGTGTCTTCCAGGTTTGGATCAGTTTGTATTCGGGAAATACTGAGTTCGAGCCCCACTGTCGGCAGCCCTGAAGATGTTTCCCATTTTCACACCAGGAAATTGCTGGGACTGTAAATCCATTACGGCTGCAGTTACTTCCTTTGCACTTCTAACGCTTTCCTATCACATCGTCGCCAAAGACCTGTCTGTGTTGGAAGTCGGTGCAAGGTAAAGCATTTTAAATCACTTTAATAATAATAATAATACGAATAAAAATATGCCACCGAATGACAGGAATGTGCGGGCCAAGAGAAGCCGAGAAATTTGAGAGGAAGATCCTCCGCAAGATGATGGGTCCAAATATCGTGGATAGCCAGCATAGGTTACGAGGAAAGGGAGAATTAAACCAAGAAAGTGAAAGATTGAGTCAACGAAGAAAAGAAGACCCAGATTTTATGGACATCTGTTGAGAATGGACGAGAAGAGGCTAACAAAACAGATTTGTAAAACACTTACAGTAGACGTCAAGTTTCCGACAAATGGTTCAGAGAGGTAAGCAAGGACCTTGAGCAGTCTGGAATAAATCAGGAAAATATCCTAAACTGAACAAAGTATAGATCAGTGATCGACAGCTGCAGAGGCTTCCGTGAATGAATAGGAAATGGACTGAGGAAATAAGGCAGCCTGCCAAAGAAAGAATGCAAAGAAGATTTCCATGCCGGCCCCGTGATGTAGGAATAGCGTGCCTGCCTCTTAACCAGAGGCCTCGTGTTCGATTCCCGGCCAGGTCAGGGATTTTTGCCTGGATCTGAGGGCTGGTTCGAGGTCCACTCAGCTTAAGACATTAGAATTGAGGAGCTGTCTGACGGTGGGATAGCGACCCCGGTCTAGAAAGCCAAGAATAACGGCCTAGAGTGTACATCATGCTGACCACACGACACCTCGTAATCGTAATAATAATAATAATAATAATAATAATAATAATAATAATAATAATAATAATAATAATAATAATAATAATAATAATAATATGATGGTCTCAGGTACGTGTGCAGACAATCTAATTTGACACTACCTGGCTGCCTGCTCCTCGTTGTACTCTTGGCCTACTAGATGGCAGAGTAAATGGAATCTCTCTTGGGCGTCTATGGCGGATTTTCAATGCATTTTGCCGGGTGAACACCAAGTGAGCCTCCAGAGATCGTACACTATGGAGTGTCGAGTGGAATTTTTTCTGCCCTTCAAAAGTCCGGTTTTGAACCTGCTTTCATGAGGTCCCGAGGCAGACACACCACAGAGGGAGCTTATGCGTTAAATGCAATTGAATGAAACCTACAATTTTATGAATGTACTTTTATTGAACTTTAATTATGCGTGCCCTCGCCTGCATTATCTTTATACAAGCTTAAGGCCCGAAGTAAAATTACTAAGTACGAAAGTTTTTATTCAGTACCCTGAGGGTGTATGGTGGGCTTCTTAGAGGATGACGCCGTCTCTCAGCCCAGAAGATTTGTTACGGTGAAGGAGATGTGCGGAGAAGGTGAAGGGGTTGGCGGCCGTAGCCTATACTAGGAACTGTCCCGGCATTCACCTCAGTGAAGGAGAATGGAAAACCATTCTCAGGGCAGACGACGGTGGGGACCAGCCCTCTCCGTCTCCCGAATACAGAGGCGTAGAGCCGTGCCCACCCCTCCCCTGCTCGGTTGGCCGGTCGGAATGCAGAGCTGGTCGACCACGGTCTAGCTGTGGACATTTGTGGGCCGAGACCCATTTTATAAACGAGTACATATTCTTCACTTACAAGTAAAAACATTAACATTATTAAGAAATTTGACGAACATTTTTTTGACCACAAATCACAGTGTAGGGTGGAAAAGTTAATTTTTGTGCCGTCATAACTCTATCTATTGATGATGGACGTCGAAAAAAGCTCTGTTATTTACTTCTGAATGCTGCAGACCAGGCATGTCACGGTTACGAGCTGACTGACAACTCTGCGTGTACGAGAAAAGCTGTTACGAGCGCCAATCCAGGAGGTGTGTAACTACGGTACTCCGGCAATCCATGCATGTATTATTTCATATAAGCAAAGGCAAAGTCATCACCGTACAGGCCATGAAGGCCATTGGAGGGATTGGAAATTAAAGGCTTCCATTATCCGTACCTCGGCACTTGATGGGGTAGAGTGGTTAGCTCTTCGCCCGGCCGACTTTGCCCTCACCAATTAAACTGGTACTCATTTTTAGTGTAGGCTGAATGAACCTCAGGGCCATGCGCACCTCGGGAAGTGGAAATCTCGTTTCTTAAATGTTTCGACTTTCTGTCGGGCAATCGAACCCACGTCCTTCCGGGTGATTTCATATCAGCACGTACATAATTAAAAATGTTCAACATGGCATTTGAAAAAATGCGTGAAACATCATTTTTTGTAATCACCATGTACTAGGAAAATACGTGTTTTGTCTTACATTGCTCAGAATTCAAAAATAATGCTGTATCTGTATGGGTCACGTCCACAGTAACAAGTAAATGCACTTTTTAATTTTCCTTCATGTCTGTCTGTCTGTCTGTCTGTCTGTCTGTCTGTCTCTCTGTCTGTACGCGAATCACGAGAAAATTCCGGAAGAGAATTTAATGAAAATCAGTATGTAAAATCGGGGGATGAGCCACTACAATCTAGGCTATAAATAATTTTATTCACGCTGAGTGAAATGGTAGTTTACGGGAAGCCTGAAATTTAATTCTCAAATATGTTTGTTATTAGTGGTCCTATCGATAAATACTGCATAACAAAAGTTATAGATAACTAAGTTTCCGGTCGTTAATGCCTTATACATTTTTACCGTACCGGCTGTAATAACAGAGATATTCACGAACTTGAATTTTTGTTGCGAAGTCCATATCAACGCCCAGCCGCGAGAAAATGGGTAATCAGAATTTAATGAAAATTGGTATGTAAAGATGGGGAATAAGGAACTACAATCTAGACTGTAAATCATTTTTTCACACTGGATGTTACGGCAGTTTAGGGGAAGGCGCCTAATATTTCATTTTTAAATACCTCTGTCATTGGTTCTATTGAAAAGTATTACATAAAATATTTATTGGCAATACAGTTTCCGATCACTTATGTCTTATTCTTTTTTAGCGCACTGACTATGATAAGAGTGATGGTGGTGATGATTACTGTTTTAAGAGAAAGAACAACTAGGCAACCATAGTTAACCTAGAATTCTGTATACAATGTCGAATTCCGTAGCGAGGCACGGGTACATCAGCTAGTAATTACTATAAAGGTTGTCGTAAGCAATGAAGAACTGCGTGACCCCAAATCAGTCAACATTTGACGAGGCAATACTTCACAGAATATTGGAGAGAGAGAGGTAAAACTTGCCATGGGGTTTTATTGACGCCAACAGAATCGCATCATCCCTATGCTGGCCGAGAATCACATGCAGGTTGGTGATCCACCCCATATTGCTACACGTGTGAAAGGTCTCTTGCGTGCATCGTTCGATGAGGATCGGGTGATGAGCCGCCACTTCCGTCTTGCTTGGCCTGCCCAGTCCCCCAACCTCAACCCGTGTGATTATTGGTTGTAGTAGCAAGTCTATCGCGAGCGTTCGACCCAATTAGGGACGCTAAAGACAACGTCCGACGGCAATTTCTCACCATACCTGCGGATATGTTTTACAGTGCTGTTCACAACATCGTCGCTCGACTATTGGAATTGTTGACGAATGACATGTTGAGCGTGTGTTATAAAGAACATCATCTTTGCTAAACCTCGGTTGTTATGCTAATTATTGCTTGCGTATCGTATGAAGCTCCACCTGTTGGTCATTTTATATACTTTATTGTGGTGTCTTTAAAATCCATGTCATGCCAATCATTCGTGTCAGTAATTACCGCCCTACCTCCAATATTCCGTGAAGTATTTCCTTGTGAAAATAATGTTAACGTACTTTAGGGTCACTGTATACATTTTCAACTCTCCTATGAACAATAATTGTTATGAAGCAGAATAACACCGAATACTGTGCTGATACTACATTGCTTCTGTAGCAAAGCGTCGTGCTTTTATAAACTTATAGGCTATGATAAAAGTAGTATCTCTTCAAGCTGCCATGTTGATACGCAAGTACACGAACTCACACAAACTTTGACACCCGTGCTGTAGACCAAGCTTGCGTAGTGCATCATAATACTCAAGAGATTGCAGAATATTCTAGAATGAATTTTCATCTTCGAGAGTGAACATGAAAAATAGAAAATGAATAGTTCTCGCGCACTACCAGTGGACGAGCATAGCATTCAACAGGTTAATTCATTGTCAGGTCACTGGGTGGTTTCGGGTGAAAAGTCAGGTTGGAAGTTTCACTAAGAAGAAAGGTCATCTTTATTTGAACTACCAACTTGATGGGGAGAAAGTATCCCGCTGTAAGTAATTAGATTTTAATATCCTCTGTGGGTGGGGGTGGTAGAATAACACCCACGGTATCCCCTGCTGGTCTTAAGAGGCGACTAAAGGGGGCCCAAAGGTTTTGAAATCTGGAGCATGGTTTGGCGACCACGGTGCCCTTATCTTAGTCCTGGGATTGCTTGGACTTCTTTCTGCCGGGCTCCTCAATTTCAACTGTCCTGTCCGACGTCCCTTGATCAACTCTTGTTCTTTCCCGAATCCGACGGTATTACATGATGAAACGGTAACACCCTACGAGCATTCACGTTTCATTCTTTTATTAAGAGAAGCTCGCTAACACCCGGCCGTAAGCCTTTAAAACTTGCGCCGAGCGCACAGGCATAATGGGAACTGCGAGCAAGTTCGCGACGTTCCAGAACACCGGCCAAGGACAAGCGACGTCACGCAGAAGGTTCATTCGTGTTCCATTGCTGCATGAACGAAATATAAGCGAGTCGCCAGCCTGGGGTAAGGCAGAAGGTAAGCAGAGAGCCTGCAGTAAAGCAGAGAGAGTGTGCGGTATGCGACGGCAGTGTGCTGAAGGCAGAGAGTGGAGTGAGTCGGCAGTAAGCCGTGAGTCAGCGAGTGTGTGCAAGTAAGCACGTCGCGACATAATTCGTCTCTCGGTCCGGCTGTATATTTGAATTCGTTTAAAGACTGTGTTCTCGCCAGCTTGAATTCATTTAAAGACTGTGTTCTTACATAAACTGTGCCAGCTTTGAATTCGTTTAAAGACTGTGTTCTTGCATTAATTGTGTCAGCTTTGAATTCGTTTAAAGACTGTGTTCTCGCCAGCTTGAATTCATTTAAAGACTGTGTTCTTACATAAACTGTGCCAGCTTTGAATTCGTTTAAAGACTGTGTTCTTGCATTAATTATGTCAGCTTTGAATTCGTTTAAAGACTGTGTTCTCGCCAGCTTGAATTCATTTAAAGACTGTGTTCTCACATAAACTGTGCCAGCTTTATTTCATTTAAAGACTGTGTTCTTGCATTAACTGTGCCAGCATTGATTTCGTTCAAAGACTGTGTGAAAGCAGCGGTAGTATTTCTAGCCAGCCTCAATTTCATTTAAAGACTATGTCTATCCGTTGAACTGTGTTGCATTATGATCTTAAGTGCCAGTGTTAATCTGAAAATCACGACGTACGGGAATTTGGACTATCATTTATTTCAACAAATGTATTATGCTGGTGGAGTACAGTGCAGAGACTGTACTCGATAAATTTAATTTTCTTTATGAAGTGCTTGATCACCGCACCTCGGAAGGTTCTAGATTGTTTCATTTGCGTATTATTCCAAATACGAACTGTGACTCTAACTTTATCCTTGCTGCTGTGGGAACTATTTCGGCGTGCTTCGCCATAGGGAAGTGTCACACCAGTACCCCATGACGTCAAATGTGGAAGCTCCACATTTCCCCGTTCCTGCCTCTGGTTCGAGTCATCAACACTAATACAAACACCAACGACGGAAGACAACGCCGACGCCGACCGCAAGACGACGCAGCCGCCGCGGGACAACGTCCTCTTCACGCCCTCAGGGACAAATCTACAATTCAGCTATAAAAGGTGACATAATTATTTGCCTATTTATTGAATAAACTGAAGGATCCACTTAATCATGAATTTTTCTTTCACTACCCTTCTCTCTTACTCTCTTAGCATGGGCCGTACACGCCTTGTCGTTCCTCATGCTCTCCGATAAACTGAAGTACGGGCGTTCCTGTTACAATATGGAGGTTTAGGGAGACTTTCATTTTCACGCCCTTCGTGGCCCTTATCTTCCCTTGGCCACTTGCATATTTTCTCTCTGATTAATGTTATATAGAGCACGGTTGCATAGTTGTACTTCCTCTCAAAACAATAATCACTACCCCCACGTAGCTTTTTATATCAGGAAATCACTTTCACGGAATTATAAATAAAGGGTACAGACATCTGCATAAGGTTATGAGTATGGCCCGGATGTTTATGAACTAAAAATGTTAAAAAATATGCAAGCATTTATAACCTAAAAATATATTAAAATATGACAATAAATATGACTTAAGCGTTTTTGGAAACATTTTCGAAGTCTTCAAAATCTTGCCGCTGGTTAAATTAATATGATATTGAAAACATACTTTTAAAATCTAGAACATTCAATAATAATCATACATGAGTAATGATATTAATTATATTATTATATTTTGAATATATTTAATTACTCAATCCAGAGGCAACTCAGACTCTGTACAGAATGAAATAAATGTCACATTTTGATGGGCGATCAGAAAGTATTACAATAGAAAACTACATATATTTTAAAGTTTTCTAATGGGTACGATCTTCTACTTTCACGCAACACTGGCTTGTAACGGGAAAAAGACCGCTCAAAATCGCAGGATGTTATTGGGGCATATTTGAAATAACTTACGTCAAATACACTGACTGACAGAGCAAATGCAACACCAAGAAGGAGTGGTTCGAAAGGGATGAAAGTTGGGGAAAAAACAGAGACGGCACGGACGAATAATTGATGTTTATTTCAAACCGATATGCAGGTTACACAATGCGCACGGCATCGACTCAGTAGGATGTAGCACCACCGCGAGCGGCGATGCACGCAGAAACACGTCGAGGTACAGAGTCAATAAGAGTGCGGATGGTGTCCTGAGGGATGGTTCTCCATTCTCTGTCAACCATTTGCCACAGTTGGTCGTCCGTACGAGGCTGGGACAGAGTTTGCAAACGGCGTCCAATGAGATCCCACACGTTTTCGATTGGTGAGAGATCCGGAGAGTACGCTGGCCACGGAAGCATCTGTACACCTCGTAGAGCCTGTTGGGAGATGCGAGCAGTGTGTGGGCGGGCATTATCCTGCTGAAACAGAGCATTGGGCAGCCCCTGAAGGTACGGGAGTGCCACCGGCCGCAGCACATGTTGCACGTAGCGGTGGGCATTTAACGTGCCTTGAATACGCACTAGAGGTGACGTGGAATCATACGCAATAGCGCCCCAAACCATGATGCCGCGTTGTCTAGCGGTAGGGCGCTCCACAGTTACTGCCGGATTTGACCTTTCTCCACGCCGACGCCACACTCGTCTGCGGTGACTATCACTGACAGAACAGAAGCGTGACTCATCGGAGAACACAACGTTCCGCCATACCCTCATCCAAGTCGCTCTAGCCTGGCACCATGCCAGGCGTGCACGTCTATGCTGTGGAGTCAATGGTAGTCTTCTGAGCGGACGCCGGGAGTGCAGGCCTCCTTCAACCATTCGATGGGAAATTGTTCTGGTCGATATTGGAACAGCCAGGGTGTCTTGCACATGCTGAAGAATGGCGATTGACGTGGCGTGCGGGGCTGCCACCGCTTGGCGGCGGATGCGCCGATCCTCGCGTGCTGACGTCACTCGGGCTGCGCCTGTACCCCTCGCACGTGCCACATGTCCCTGCGCCAACCATCTTCGCCACAGGCGCTGCACCGTGGACACATCCCTATGGGTATCGGCTGCGATTTGACGAAGCGACCAACTTGCCCTTCTCAGCCCGATCACCATACCCCTCGTAAAGTCGTCTGTCTGCTGGAAATGCCTCCGTTGACGGCGGCCTGGCATTCTTAGCTATACACGTGTCCTGTGGCACACGACAACACGTTCTACAATGACTGTCGGCTGAGAAATCACGGTACGAAGTGGGCCATTCACCAACGCCGTGTCCCATTTATCGTTCGCTACGTGCGCAGCACAGCGGCGCATTTCACATCATGAGCATACCTCAGTGACGTCAGTCTACCCTGCAATTGGCATAAAGTTCTGACCACTCCTTCTTGGTGTTGCATTTGCTCAGTCAGTGTAATTAGAGTTCAGCTTTCTGTCGTTTTCTACGCATCTGTACCTTTCTATACAGCTTACGCTCTTAATTAACATAAATATATATTATCAAGAAAGATAGTGTAAGAAATTAGAGACAACAATTACGAGATGTGAAAAATCCGTCTTTGAGACGACTGAAAGCAGGTACGCGAAAATGGAATAAAAAGATAAACATATTACAAAAACACGAAAATGCACGGGAAAATATGACTATAATATGAAACATTACCGGAAAATGACAAAAAAAGAGCCAAAATATGACTTTATATGAACCGTGAAAATTGTATAATTTTAGTCATCGTAGATAAAATCATCCTTGAACTCTATCTTACATGGAAATAATACAAATAAATACAAATAATAACAAATAACTTTAGTGTAATAATAAAAATAACAATAATAACAATAAGATGTCAAGAACATATTTCAAAATAGAGATGTGATTACGTGCATTGCCTTTATTTAAATGATCTATTACATCTCGTGATGAACCAACCCAAGCACTGTCCACTATCATGACTGACACTCCATCCTTACACCACGGAGGACAGAGTTCTGCTGGCTGTAAACCTGCTTGAAGTTCAAATGTTAGACATAAGATAACAGTACAGCATAGAGACGTGATGATACACCCCATTTCCACTGATATCTCACTTTTCAAACATTTGTTGGTTACATCCTCATTCCGGGAGGTCTTCAATTCAAGAACTGGAAAAATTATTCCCCTCTACCAAAAAACTGAACAGCTCGATTTGTTCTGGGTGTTTTCCAATAAAAAGGTATCTTCTTCTTCTTTTGCTACCGCTTTTCCCACACCTATGGGGTCACGGGTGCGAACTGTGTTGCACATGTGTATTGGCCCTGTTTTACGGTCGGATGCCCTTCCTGATGCCAACCTTATATGGAGGGATGTAATCACTATTGCATGTTTCTTTAGTGGTTGGTAGTATAATGTGTTGTCTGACTATGAAGAGGAAAATGTTGGGACAAACACAAACACCCAGTCCCCGGGCCGAAACAATTAATCAGAGGTGATTAAAATCTCTGACCCAGCCGGGAATCGAACCCGAGACCCTCTGAACCAAAGGCCTCAACGCTGACCATTTCGGATAATTCCGACAAAATAGTAGTGATACGAAAATGTTGCTAACATTTGCCACGGAAGACTTAAAAGAAAGGACACGAGCTGCTCGCCCAAATGGTATGTTCCGAGCTGTCAGCTGACAGACGGCGTGGAATGACTTTAGAAGACGATACGTGTGAGTGGTGTTCTTAAAGGTCGGGAAGGTAAAAATTCGAAATCAAGAAGACAAATTGGGGAAAATATTAGTACATAGGAAGAGGACACATGGTTCGGAATAATTTACTAAGGGAGATATTCGATAAATTTGAAATTTTTTAGAAATAATTAAATAAACGTCTAAGTAGACAACTGATTGGTTATCTGCCATCTCGCCGACAGTCCTAAATGCAGATGATTGATTGATTGATTGATTGATTGATTGATTGATTGATTGATTGATTGATTGATTGATTGATTGATTGATTGATTGATTGATTGATTGATTGATTGATTGATTGATTGATTGATTGATTGATTGATTGATTGATTGATTGATTGATTGATTGATTGATTGATTGATTGATTGATTGATTGATTGATTGATTGATTGATTGATTGATTGATTGATTGATTGATTGATTGATTGATTGATTGATTGATTGATTGATTGATTGATTGATTGATTGATTGATTGATTGATTGATTGATTGATTGATTGATTGATTGATTGATTGATTGATTGATTGATTGATTGATTCGGCTGTGTTTTCTTCCTGATCACCTACCGAATCAGCTGTAAAGTTTTTGGCACAGATGAGTTTATGTTTTAGTTTCTTGTTAAGCAGGAAGCCCTATTTTCCGGTGCTAATGTAACTTTAAATGCTTTCACTATTATAACTTATATAACACTGTAACATGCCTGCAAAAAAGTACTCACTATTAAACAAATAATGTTATGTTTCGTTCTACAAGAAAAATCTCAGATTGTATCAAGTTACCTTATATTATGCACGCCCATAAATAATTGAGAGTCGGTGATATTATAAACAACAAATAATTATTGTAGTATTCGTCAACTTCAGGATATTATTTATCAATAAAAAGAATGTCTTACAAGATGCACTTTAATTCAATTCGATACTTTTATTTCATCAAATTCATTAACTTGCTATTACTCCCTAATACACAAAATTACATCATAACATGAAGAAGCAACGTTTCCCCTCCCGTCTTCACGGAACAGAGGACACTGGCTGCAGGTATTGTTGAAGACAACGGGTGATTGATTAGCACAGTGCAGGAACAGTTCTATAATAAGGTGGCAGTTGAAGAATACTATTGTCATATGTTATTACTTGATCATAACATCACCGACTCTCCATCACTGACAATTTTACGCCACGTAAACAATACCGTACCTATATGCGGATGATTTAAAATAATTTGATAGAATATGAGAATGTTCTTGTAGAACGAAACATGTCATTCTTTGTTTAACAGTGCCTATTTTTCCTTTTACAGGCATTTATTTATTTCGTGTCAGAGTGTTGAGAAACTTAAAAATATAAATAAGGTATTATATACAAATAAAACAGAATACATTTTATGTCACAAAACATGTTTCACACAATGTTTGCCCAGAAATGGGCAACAGAAATTCCCTCTTCAGTGGCTTGAATCAAGTCTTGAAGTGTACAACGAACAGGGCAGGACTGACAGTCATACAGGTGTTGGGTAGTTTGTTGCTCCCCACAATCGCAGAAGTCTGACTGATCTTTCAGATAACCCCATTTTTTAAGGTTATCCTTGGATTTACCTACTCCACTCCTCAAACGATTAAGTGCCTTCCAGGTTGTCCATTCCAAATGATGACCAGGGGGTGGAGATTCAGAAGGCACCATCCAATCAGAAAGATGCTCCATTTTTGCTCGCCACATATCACAACGTGCTGTTCTTGCTGGTTTATCCAGAGCCTTGGAGACATTGAGGAAACTTTTCCTGGACTTCAGTCTTCTGGGTGGAGGTCGATGTCCAAATAACGGGTGGTTGCTTGTGAGATCCACCTTCGACCTCTCTTGCCTTGCAAACACTTCTCGCCGAATGTCTGGAGGAGAAATACCAGCCAAGCAGTAGAGTTTGTCAGTGGGAGTAGGTTTCAGACACCCAGTTACTATTCTACATGTTTCATTAAGGGCTGCATCCACCCGCTTCGTATGGGCTGACCTAAACCATACAGGACACGCATACTCAGCTGCAGAAAAACTCAGAGCAAGAGCTGAGGTTCTTAACAAAGTTGGATGGGCTCCCCATTTGCTTGAGCCAAGTTTACGGAGGATGTTATTTCGGGCTGAGACTTTCTGTCCAGAATTAACACAGTGTTTCTTGTATGTTAAGGTCCGGTCTAAAGTGACACCCAGGTACCTAGGTGTAAAACAATGCTCCAGTTGCTTACCCTCCCACGTCACGCACAGCTGTCTAGTAGCTTCTCGATTTCGAAGATGAAATGCACACACCTGGGTCTTAGTCGGGTTTTGCAGTAGCCGGTTCTTCTGATAGTACACTGAAAGTTCCTTAAGTGCATTTGAGAGCTGCATTTCAGTGGTTTGAAAGTCGACGCACTGGACAGCTAAAGCCAGGTCATCGGCATAAATGAAGCTTCTTGTATAGGAAGGCCTTGGCTGGTCATTTGTGTAGATGTTAAAGAGGATTGGCGAGAGGACGCTGCCCTGAGGAAGTCCGTTCCGTTGGTCCCTCCACCTACTGCACTTTCCTTGAAACTCAACAAAGAACCGGCGATTCTGCAGGAGAGTTTCAACAATCTTCGAGAAACCATAGTCTCTGGTGAAGTTATAGAGCTTGGTGATCAAAGTTCTATGGTGTACTGTGTCGTATGCTGCTGTAAGGTCCACAAATACCACACCTGTGATTTTACGTCTTTCAAACCCATCCTCTATGTGATGAGTTAAATTGAGCACCTGTGAAGTACAATTCCTTCCAGATCTAAAGCCCGCCTGTTCTGGAATAAGAAGGTGATCTACTTTAGATGTGAGGCGCTCAAGTAGGATCCTCTAAAATATCTTATATAGGTGACAAAGTAATGATATTTGCCTGTAGCTCTTAGGATCTAATGGATCCTTACCTGGCTTCAAAATAGCTATCACTCTAGACTTCCTCCATACGTTAGGTATCTGTTTACTCTGCAGGCAATTGTTTAGAAAATCAACAACCCATTTCCTTGCTCTGGAACCAAAATGTTTTATTTGTTCCACTCTCATATCATCCAGACCTGTAGCCTTGCCATTTTTGGATTTGTTTATGGCTTTCTCTAATTCCACTAGGGTGATATTATTAGTGAGGTCGCTAGACTCCTTATCTATTTGGCGTTCTATTTTAACTCTATTCATATAACCCCCTATTTTTCCATTGAGCAAAAGTTGATGAGCAATGGCATCTGGGGACAAATTGACGTGTACAGGGGCTTTTGTGAAGTCATTATTAAGCCTCTTTAAAAGTCGCCAGGCTTTCTGACTACTTTTAGACATGTCCAGCTCTTCGAGGGTAGATATCCAACGATTTCGTTTATCTTCTGCTAACATTGTTGTCAACTCTAGACCTTTCTGCACAGTCTCTTCGCCAAAGGGATTCGTCTCAAATAGATCAATGTATTCAGCCATCAGAGCTGAGGAATGTTGATTGAGTCCAGGAACATAATTCATTCGACAACCTCTGGGAATTGACTGTCTGGAGCTCTTGTTCACTGCATCTACAAACAGATCGTAGTCAGTCATAGAAATACCTATATCAGATACAGCATCTTCCAGATATGCAGTAAACTTGTTCCAGTCTGCTTTCTTAAAATTATATCGCCTGCGGAAAGGTACGCTCATAGGACGTACCGCAGCAAATACCTGACACATGATGGGTCTATGCTGTGTGTGTGGTATTGGGGTGCCGATGTTCTTTATACACTGCTGAGCAATTCCTTCGCTAACAAAGATTAGATCAGGGTTATAACCTCGTTGCCAACGCCCGCTGTTAAAAGAAGGAGGAAGTTTAACATCATGTAACAGTAGCATCTGGTGAGTCTCAGCCCATTCCAGCACAGCCTCTCCATCTTCATTCTCATGTTCATATCCCCAGACGTTGCTTTGGCTGTTAAAGTCACCAATTACAATGTGGACGGCTTGATTGTCGAAATTCCTTGGTTTCTGGAAATGGAATGCAGAATTTGGTGGTTTATATATAGAGGAAACAGTGCAATGATTTAACTCAACTGTAAGGAGTTCTACGTCAGCACAGTCAGATATATCAGTGGATAGGACTGCTATACCAGGTTTGACAAATATTGCACTTCCATGCTGTTGACTTGGTCTCTCTACCACTAAACGCATGCCAGAAATTCTTGGCCTGCTCTGATTATTGTCTCGATGGGTTTCTTGTACACAAAGGACATCACAGCCATGTTCCTTACATAAATACTGCAAGAGTTCTTCTTTTACAAGGGACATTCCTTCGATGTTTATAGACATAATCGACAGGCATGTTATGGTGTTATATATATATATATATATATATATATATATATATATATATATATATAGTATTATTATTATTATTATTATATTTACAAAACGTTTCTCAGTCGAAGGTTGCCACAATGGACGAAGCATAACGAAACAAATTAAATAATTTTGGTTTACAATAATTTAGTTGATTACATTATTTTCGTAAGCTATAACAGGTGGCAATGATTTCTCAGTAATGAAATTGGACCTCGTAAAGCTAACACAGGCATAGTTTGTAGTTTTGGAGCCTCTCTTCCAAACATTCACAAAGGATCGATAAATAGTCCCTCGAGATCCTATCATTAACCCTATCACTTTAATGTCGTTAACGTGTTTTGGACAGACTGAAACTCTTTGAAGTTACATAGAAGAGAGACTCACGCTGTTTATACCAGCACAATCAGTTTGGCATAGTACCGGATGATGCTGATTGTCTTCTATCAAATGATGGGGGAGATAATCTGTACTGGTACACATGTTGAGTTTCGGGACCGGTCAATGGACTGAAAATTATACATGAAGAGAAAATATTCAAACACCATGAATTTTATTTGTTCACTCACAAATTACAATGGATCCACAAACAAGTTGTATGACACTTAATTTGAAACACACATGTGTTGTTACTGCATACGTTCACCTTTAATCTTATCAGCACCGCTCCTCCCTCTGAACACACCTCCACTTTCAAAATAGAGTAACTTACTGTATATAAATTCGAAACACTCACACACACTGAAGACATGCTTCCTCTCTGGTCGGAGCTCTTGCACAACACCGTGTTTTAAGAAAACACCCTAAGGTGTCTTCAACTATTGAGTATGACAAATGTTACAAGTATCAAAATCACTTGGTTCAAAACACTCATTAACATATGAGGGGAACGCAGGGACAGCCTTATACTGTAGTATTCAAGCACATAAAACAGTAAGAATTACTTATGATTCCGCGCAAAAGACTACTAACGCTTTCGTGGCCAGTGGGTAATATAAATCCCTCTAACTTTCTTTCTGCTATTGGGGTATTGGGTGACCCGATTCCCACGTTTGGTTTGTGCTGCTACCTGGAGTGGATATCAAAACATCTAGAATAAAATCTGCTCTTTTATATTTAGAGTTTCTTGAGACTTTGAGATGTGGTGCTGGAGGAGGTTGGACAGAGAGATTGACCAACGAGGAAGGGTGAGTTCAAGCAGGTGAGAGGAGGAATCTGCCGAAAACAATTGCCAAGAGAAGGAATGGTATTGTGGTACTGTCCGCGATTTTAAATTGCGGCCTTGGGTGGAGCAAGTCAACCTAGCTCCCAGTGGCGGGCCATATCACCGAGTTACGTTTCAGTGCTCTTGCCACTTGAGGCAACCAATCAGTGAGGAGTCAAGCGCGCATTGATCAGCCCTTTGCCACCACTCTGGCGTCACTTTGTGATTTCAGTGCAGGCCTCTCTGATAGTGCGAGAGGAACCCAGATCTCTCTGTTTTGAGATAACCTGAGGTTTCGACCTTCGCAAAGTATCTGATAGAGCTGGCCTTCCTATTTAAGGCAGGCCGAATGAGCTTGAGGTGGTTCAGACTGAACTCAGTCAGAGAGCTATTGCTGTCGAAGTGTGCTAATTGTGGACTGATGGAACAGTGCAGCTGATCGACGGGGGACGGTGTATGAAGACTGCCGTTACACTGTGCGCGCGTATTTTAACTGTGAAGTGTGCTAGGGCTGCTATTGTAGTACAATGACTACGGTGATTACAATGAACTGCCCTAGGGTCCGAGTGACAGTTGCAGAAGTGAACGCAGTGTAATTGTTTTAGCTCTTAAGTGTCTCAGCGAATAACTTGTGTGACTGAATAGAAATTAATATGAGGTAATAAATCTTAGAGTAAACGGTACCAGTTTTGTATTTATTTACCTGCAACCCGCATCACGTTACAGTATGGTTGGTCACCTATTGCGACATTCATGATGGTTCAGGGAAGAAAATGGAAAGACGTAAAGCGTGAGGAATATCAAGGCAGAAAGAGAATACAGTGAAGTGAAGAGCCTGGCCCTAGGAAGAAGTAATCTGGAAGCGCATCAACCAATGGGTTGAAAAGAAGAAGAAACTCTCTTTATGAACAGAACATCTGTATTGCCACAAGAAAACGTTGAACATTGTACATCTAATGGAAACAAATAATGTATACTCATATCTTATTGAGTGTATTTTAACCATTTTTTCTGGAAAACACGACGGACCTAGTTTAACTTTTTATAAACATTATCGGTCCTTCTCGTTGATGGAATGGATTTATCGTTGAATTTTATTTTAATCATTGAGATTTGTACAGATATCATCAGCGATGCTTGGACGATGCAGCCAAACAGAGGTTTGCCTGCCTAGTGCAGGGAATGAACAAGTTATTCCGTCATTATTTACTGAATTTATTTATTTATTTATTTATTTATTTATTTATTTATTTATTTATTTATTTATTTATTTATTTATTTATTAGTGCCTTATTCGATGGTGAAGTTAGGGCTCTAGGCCCTCTCTTTCATTTAACCACATTTTGTTTACAACCTAAAATAAAAGACTAAAATAATTGAAATAGTTAAAACTAAATACAATTAGAAATTAAAATAAATAACAAACAAAATTAATATTAAGAACTGACATAATTTGGGTTAATTTAAATATTTAAAGTAAACACCGCATAATTACGATAAACAAAGTTGAGTATGAGAAATTATGAAAGCTTAAATTAAAGAAAATTAGATTATTTACTTTAATGCTATTTGTTCGGGGTGTCGACCTATAGAGATCTTTTGCCCCTGAAAATTAGATTTTTCTTTGAGAGCAAATATGTAGTGCATGGTCCTAATGAGTTCTAAGAATGATATAAAATAGGAACATAATAACCTAATACTTCTTTTGCAAATATAATGGAATATTATTCCGTATGTCCTATTAATAAAATTTCCTTAAAACTATCCAACTAATCCCCAGGCATACCCTCATAGCCTGCACAAGGGTTATGATATGATATTTGCGTAAAACTTTAGAGGTACGCCTAGAATTTATGTTACTCTTGGTACATTACGGAAGAACGGGGTGGACGACACTCTCAATAACCAAGTTAGTTTGCATTCTAGCCTATCACTGCCCTGAAGTACAGCTCCGTGGCTAAATGATTAGCGTGCCAGCCTTTGGTTACAGGGGTCCCGGGTTTGATTCCCGGTAGGGTCGGAAATTGTGACCATCATTGGTTAATTTCGCTGGCACGTTGGCTGGGTGTATGTGTCGTCGCCATCATCATTTCAACCTCACCACGACGCGTAGGTCGCCTACGGGTGTCAAATCAAAAGAGCTGCACCTGGCTAGCCGAACATGGCCTCGGACACTCGCGGCACTAAAAGCCACACGCAATTTCCATTTCACACTGCCTTAAAAAAGGGAAGTCTAGTGATGATTTAATTTAAATGTGACAGAGTGTAATTAATTAACGCAGAGGGCAATGCCCTGCGTCCCCTGCAGCAGGCAGGCGAGTCTGTGCTTGTTTACATTGCCCGAACACCGCAGAAGATGTCTGTACGTGCAGCAAAGCACACACTTTACGTGGATATTCCTGTCACCAATACATGTCAGTCACTCAGAACATACAAACATTCAGCCATCATTTAAAAAAAAAACACTGACACTGTCGCTCACGCGGTGAACCACGTGACGAGTGACGTCATCAGGAGAGTCAGGAGTCCACAGGCAGTCTGGAGTGCGCCGCAACCTCGAACTGAAACAGAACAACATTCACTTGTTAATGCGTGTCACACAAATAGATTAGAAATTCATGACTCTTTTTTCTTTTTATGGCATTTTCCCCAATTTTTTATGTCCACAATTGACGGGCATTGGGCCAAGTTTTACGCCCCGATGACCTTTCCCATGTGAAGAGATGTATACACTAATGCGCATGTCTTTGCCAGTTCGTAAATGAAGAAGTGCTCACTAACGTTCAGTCTCCGATACCGGGGGATTAACCACACACGGTTGAAGTTCCCGGCAGTCGTGAATCGGCGCCTTCTGAAACGAAAACCATTAAGCTTACCACTTAGACAAAGCCCGCCTAAACTACAGGTATTGATGTAGTACTGCACAACTCCTAATAATTATGCACTTCATTTGTCGTCTTTTCTTCTAAATTTTTAGTTAATAAATATACCATATATTCTAAAATATATCAACCATCTCTTGCCATTCAATGTACCAATGCTTCGTAATGCATCAATAAAAGGGGGAGGGGTGTTTCTCTACGGCAACTGCGAAGCGGACAGCGCGGCGCAATGTAGTTGCAGCAGGGACGAGCTTAAGGCCACAACACACAGGCTGCTATGATAAGCTGCGCTAAGCCAAGCTAATTTTTACAGATCGCCAGGGAGGCAATTTTCATAGCTGTAGCTGGCTTCGCACATGCGCACGATCACAACACATCACCCAGAAAATATTATCTGCATTGCACGTGCTGCGCGGGTATAAATACTTCTTTCCTGAAAAGCGCAAACAAAATGCTGTTAGAAGCTCTGGTTTTCCCTAATTTCTACCATTGTACGCGATTTATAGAGATGCTGGGTGCAAGTTATTGAGCAGATTACAACGTGGTCATAACGAATGTGTCAGATACGTCTGTAACCTACGGTACTACGACCACTCCTTAACCGCCTAATTTGGCCCCGAGTAGAAATCCGTCACACTATCCCATATTCATAAAATCC
Source organism: Anabrus simplex (assembly GCF_040414725.1). Classification (NCBI taxonomy): domain Eukaryota; kingdom Metazoa; phylum Arthropoda; class Insecta; order Orthoptera; family Tettigoniidae; genus Anabrus; species Anabrus simplex. Next base: position 720,955,036 of record NC_090265.1, read on the forward strand.
TTCATTCTTCACAGCCATTTTCTCCTACTTCATATTTCAAGTACCTGTCTTCTTTTATTATAGAAACTACCGAGCTCGATAGCTGCAGTCGCTTAAGTGCGGCCAGTATCCAGTAATCGGGAGATAATGGGTTGGAGCCCCACTGTCGGCAGCCCTGAGGATGGTTTTCCGTGGTTTCCCATTTTCACACCAGGCAAATGCCGGGGCTGTACCTTAATTAAGGCCACGGCCACTTTCTTCCACTTCCCAGCCTTTTCCTATCCCATCGTCGCTGTATGACCTATCTGTGTCGGTGCGGGGTAAAGCCCCTAGCAAAGAAAAAATTATTAGAGAAACCACTTAAAATAGTTTATGTTGGGTCCACCCTGTCAATACACTTTTAATGCTTGAAAATTATTTTTCTGTCATACATGTTTCAGGAACAATATGCATTCCATTCATCAGTGAAGTCAAATATTCCATCCTTGTTTTACCTGCCCATAGAACGGCCATCTACCACAAATCATTCACAGTAATTGCCTGCCGTGAATGAAACCTCCTTCCCGAAAATATCAGAGGGTTAAGCGCTATTCGCACTTTCAAGGAAGCAGTTTGGAGACATTTTATGCACCAGTAAGGATCATCTGTAAACTTGATGCTGCTACTCACAATCATTCTATTGTCATGGATGTCCAGGTAGAATATTGGTCTAAAATTCTTGCCCGATTTGTTTTTCAATATTATCAAATTTTACGTGCTACCTCTTTTTTATATGTAGGATATTCGTTTTAAGAATTTATCCTTTTATTATATCTAATATATTTCATCTTAAACTAATCTCGATTTATTTCATCTTAAACTAATCTCGATTTATTTCATCTTAAACTAATCTCAATTTATTTCATCTTAAACTAATCTCCATTTATTTCATCTTAAACTAATTTCGATTTATTTTATCTTAAACTAATCTCAATTTATTTCATCTTAAACTAATCTCGATTTATTTCATCTTAAACTAATCACAATTTATTTATTCTTAAACTAATCTCGATTTATTTCATCTTAAACTAATCTCAATTTATTTCATCTTAAACTATTCTCAATTTATTTCATCTTAAACTAATCTCGATTTATTTCATTTTAATTTAAACTCACCACTCTTCATTCTTGTATTATTATTAATTTAATTTGTATTAAATCTAATTTTGTAAAGTAATACAATGTAATGTCCGCCTCTGTGGTGTAGTGGTTAGTGTGATTAGCTGCCACCCCCGGAGGCCCCGGGTTCGATTCCCGGCTCTACTACGAAATTGGAAAAGTGGTATGACGGCTGGTACGGGGTCCACTCAGCCTCCGGAGGACAAGTGAGTAGAGGTGGGTTCGATTCCCACCTCAGCCATCCTGGAAGTGGTTTTCCATGGTTTCTCACTTCTCCTCCAGGCAAATGCCGGGATGGTACCTAACTTAAGGCCACGGCCGCTTCCTTCCCTCTTCCTTGTCTCTCCCTTCCAATCTTCCCATCCCCCGCAAGGCCCCTGTTCAGCATAGCAGGTGAGGCCGCCTGGGCGAGGTACTGGTCATACTCCCCAGTTGTATCCCCCGACCCAATGTCTCACGCTTCAGGACACTGCCCTCGAGGAGGTAGAGGTGGTCTCCCTCGCTGAGCACGAGGGAAAAACCGACCCTGGAGGGTAAGCAGATTAAGAAAGAAATACAATGAGTGCCTGGTTAGATGGAATTAGCCTAATCTTGCCAGGTGAAATAAAACATTACTGAACTATACACTTTTGCCCAGCGTCTGGCAAACAGACGTTTTATGCTTGTGGCTTTCTTGAATTACCTCAGTACAGCAGCCATTCTATTGCTTAATTGCTTCTGTGCTTGTTCATTATCATGGGAGGAAGACCAAAGGATAAAACACTGCTTGACGAGGTACAAAAATATACTTGTCTGTCAAATTATTATTAACCATGAAGGATAACTGTTGGCAAGAAAAGAATGAAATTCTGGAAATTGATTGTACGTATCATTTATTGCTTTTACATACATTTTACTCCACATTCCATAACTTGGGCACGTCATGTTGATTTTTTAAATATAATCGTCACTAATAGAAATAGTTCATGAAACTGTTCCTGATTTACACGAAAGTATTTTTTTTAAATCTCCATCATTTCCATGCAATGCTTGAATCAGATGATGGGATTCACCATGAATTATTTTCCCTCCATTTTGACCTATGCAGCATCTCTTCGTCTTTCTGCTTCTTCCTCTTTCTTCGTGTTCCACGAAAGCGGACAATAAAATACGTCTCTTCTTCGATCAGTCCGCTGTCTTTATGCCTGGGATAATTTAGCTTGGCTTTTTATTGGTGACAAAGCACAGCATAGCTTCGCATTGCTTAGCATAGCGTAGCTTTCTGTGTGTGGCGGCCCTTAACCCTGTAGCGCGCTCGCCAGTGTTGGTCCTTGAATGTTGCACAGGACCAGCAAGCCCACTACCGAGAAACAATTCCAGATATCCCCGTTAGATTGCACCATTCTGTGGAGATGGCGCCCTGCCTTTTTCTCTCCTCTTGCATCGATTATATCCTTCCACGCCCCTAGGGTACGCCATACCGATCCATCCACAGGATTATCAACTTCTTCTCCTTCACCTTCTTCTCTTCAATCCAATTCTTCATACATGGTTTCTCTTCCGTTCCTTCCAATATTCTTTCATCCTTTCACTATGCTGTTTCTTTCAGTCCTCGGACCACTTCGCACCAGGCTTCTTGTTCAATCTTCCTTGGAATCCTTCTATACTTACTACCCTCTTTCTCTTATATTATTTCTTTCTAAATCTTTCTTTACTCCCTGAATCCAGCTAGTTATTGCCTTTTTGTCCAAAAGGTGCTTGAAAATCCTTTTTGTTAATCTGGAATCACCCATTCTATAAATATGTTCCAAAAAATTGCGATCTCCTTTTTCTTACGGTTTCTGTTATGTTTTCTATGTTCCTGCATATTTCATCATTAGATCTGAATTTCTCTACTTCTGTTGTTTTCACAGTGTGTAAGATTTTTCTCATGATTCTCCTTTCTAGTACCTCAAGTTTATCTAATCTATTCACTTGCATATAGGCATTCCGGTTTCACCACTGTAGTGTAGTGGCTTATTTTAAGATTTTTAGATAGACACGTTTTGTTATAAACATTATTTTCGATACCATAATGATATTTCCATCTTGTGTACCCTTTCTTCTACTGCAGATTTGTCTAAACCACTTTCTTGAATTACGTATTTCTCCCAGATATTTGAATTTCGTGGCTCCTTCCACTTTCTTGATGCTTGCAATAAATTTCGTTTTTTCTACGGAGGTTCTCAAACCTGTCTTGCTGGCTATTTCTTCCAAGATATCGCTTTGTGTTGTTGCACTTGTTAGGTTTTCTGACAATATAGTAAAATCATCTGAAAATGCTAGGCAATTTATTTCAATGCCTTTATTTTTTCACCCCAAAGTTGTCGGCAAAAATTATGTTCTTTAAGCTTTAAATTCCAAATTCTTACAATTATCTCTAGAATGCAGTTAAATAGAAGCGGGGGAAAAACCGTCACCTTGCCGTACCCCTGTATTTATCTTAACAGATTTGGATATCTCACCCATAAATTTCACCTTTGAAATTGTGTCAGGAAGTGTTTCACGTATTAGGTTTACCAATTTAGTTTTCACTCCAAATTCACGAATTATTTTGTATATCGTCGCTTCACCGGTAAAAGGTTGTATCCCACAATACTCTTCCTATCCATTATTCTCCTTAAGACTGGTCACGCCTCCCAGCCACGTATGGATATTTAGCCCATCAGAACAATGTCCATTGTGTTCGTTTTCCTATGTCGACGATTAAACGAAAATGAACCTTACATGCATTGTACACTAGGAGTGCGTAAAGACGTAATGCAAACGTACATCCCAACAGTACGGTACTGTAAGATTCATTTTCCTTTACACATGGGCATAGGAAAATGAACACAACAAAATTTGTTCTGATGGACTGCATATCCATACGTGGCTGGGAGGCGTGACCAGTCTTAAGGAGAATAATTGGTGGGAAGAGCTTTGTGGAATACAACCTTTTACCGGTCGAGCGACGATATGATTTCTCTATCAACCGAGTCAAAGGCCTTTTTAAAATCTACAAAAGTCACAGAAATGTCCTTTGAATTCAATATCCTATTATGGATTTTAAGTTAATTGTTCTGAACAAGATCTACCTTTTCAAAACCCAGCTTGATACTCACCCAGTTGCTTGTCAAGTGATGTTTCTACTCTATTATTATTATTATTATTATTATTATTATTATTATTATTATTATTATTATTTGTAACAATTTAGGAAGGCTCGGCTTGTGCCGGTAACATAATGGGCTGACTCGGCCTAAGCAAGGAGTCACCCTCTTGATTATGAAACTACAGGTACATATATCTACAAATATTTACAACAGAAATAATTACAACATATACATTTATACAACAAAAACATACAACTTCAAACAACTTCTTATCTCCCCGTTTTATTATTATTATTATTATTATTATTATTATTATTATTATTAATTAATTAATTTATTTATTTATTTATTTATTTATTTATTTATTTATTTATTTATTTATTTATTTATTTATTTATTTATTTATTTATTTATTTATTTATTTATTTATTATGCCTGACTAACGAGTACGATTGAACTGGTTTAGCTGATGTCGCTGCTTTTTTTTCTCCCAAACATTCTCCATCTTCTCGCGGGAGTTTTCCTTTTTCACCTTCTCACCAGATTTTGTTGCCGCTAGTGCTTGTGCGGTGTGTAAAGCGCTGATTGTGGGCTAGCTTTCTGAACATACGTCTCTCTAATACAATATCATTCATGATGCCTTTTTTAATAGTTTCATTGATAGGGTAAGATTCGGAATTCTTTTGGTCAATCTCTGATTACTCGTTCTTAGAATTTGTCCGTAAAATTTCAAACGTCTTACCCTAAATGTGTCCAAGATTTTCTTTGAGTGCTGGTACAGGTCATGCAATTTCCTTAACATCGATATTATTATTATTATTATTATTATTATTATTATTATTATTATTATTATTATTATTATTATTTATTTATTTATTTATTTATTTATTAATCCGTTTACCCTCCAGGGATCCCACCTCTACCGCCTCAAGGGCAGTGTCCTCGAGCGTCAAACGTTGGGTCAGGGGATACAACTGAGAAGGAGGACCAGCACCTCGCCCAGGGGGCCTCACCTGCTATTCTGAACAGGGGCCTTGTGGGGTGGGGGTATGTGAAGTTTGGAAGGGAGAGGCAAGGGAGATGGAAGGAAGCGACCGTGGCCTTAAGTTAGGTACCATCCCGGCATTTTCCTGGAGGAGAAGTGGGAAATCTCGGAAAACCACTTCCAGGATGGCTGGGCAATGAGTGGATCCCGTTCCAGCCCTCGTACCACTTTTCAAATTTTGTGGCAGACCGGGAATCGAAGCCAGGCTTCCGGGGGTGACAGCTAATCACACTAATCACTACATCACAGAGGCGAACATATTTTTCAGAGCATACTAATTGAAATTTACGTGCGTATCAAATTAATACGTACACTGTGAGTGGGAACAGAGTTGGAGCACAACCTACCGTTCACACAAGAAGTGCATTTACCCCCGCCTTATATACAACCATTAACGCACATTGACACATTATAGCTAATAAAAAAGACTTTATTTCTAGAAGTGAAGTATATTTACGTTGTTACAGTTCAGGTGGTTCAGATAGAGGATGAAGGGGGAAGAATAAAGAGAGAAAGCATGAAAAAGCGGCTATGTAGTGAGAGAAGTTGAGATTGAACGCAGGACTGGCATAGCAGTATCCACTTTGGTTTCAGATGACCTTTTACTTTGGTGGAGGTTTTAATCTCACCAGACTTTAACAACTCTAAGGTAAAAACATTTAAGCTCTTACGGCTTTTTCAATAGTGAAATTACAAGCGTTTCGCCGCAATGTAGCAGTGGGCTCATTGCTACACCTTTACAGGTCACTAGCGGCTAGTGCGCCGTTGAGACAACACTGCAAGCCTCAACTGTGCGAAACGCTGGTAATTTCACGATTGACAAAGCCTAAAGAGCTTAAATGTTTTTCAAAATTGCAGTCGATTAAATTAAATTATGGTTACCTTCTAGGAAACTTATTTTTAACTCTAGAGTGGTATGTGAGGTGCGGAGCTGAGTAGTGTACTCAGTCACTAGCTGCAGATCTGTACCCTAACTTTAAATGATGCAGAGGGTGAGTATTGCAGGACCCAGAAAAATATTTCTTGAGAAGCATAAGGTTAAGAAGTTTAAATGTTTCTGTATGGGAAGAATGGGTTCTTTCAGAGTTTTGAGAGAGTTCATGAATTTGATGGCTCTTTTATCCAGGCTTTTCAAGTTTCTTATGTTCTCCTTCGAAGTTGGGTGTCATGCAAGGGGGTGCCGTATGCAATTATAGGCCAAACGAGAGCTATTCTGGTCTCTTGGCTGAAGGCGGAATGAAAGATCGAAGTTGCGCCAAAACTTCGAAAACAATTTTCTCAGAACTGGTAGTTTTGAGTTAAGTAACTACTGTTCTCAGCTAACGTTTTGTGCCCACCTTATAAATTACTCAATCGCTAAGCCAAACCTATTCAACTATAAATCTATGTCTGCCTTCCGAATTCAATTCAATATTTTAGATGAATTCCATCAATTTCTGCTGGTTCGTTACAATGTAGTTTATTTGCCATCCTTTCCACTTCACGGAGCGTAATTTTATTGCCATAATTGGTCACTGCCTGCAGTAGAAATCAAAGGCAAGCTTGCATAAGCTGAAGGATTACCGTCCTTTTGCTATCCCGAGTTTCATTGCGCGCATTTTCCGTCGTTAATGAGGCCATGTTATCGCTTTGATGTGTTCAGCTTAAAGAGCACCGCAATTAGCGGCTCTTTGCCTCTCGGGTCTGCGGTCTTCTTAGTTTCGCATTATGCGTGAGCAACAAGTGAATCGTTCCCAGCAAATAATGAGACATATCTCCATAAAATGCTAGGTAGGCAATTGGTAACTGGTAGCTTTCGGTATTTTGGAGGGTATTTGGAAAGCGGGTATTTTTCATACAATTGTAGATATACAAGGTAAGATCCCTCACACGTACGACGGGGTGTCAAAAATTACCGCAGTGATTTTTTTACAATAAAATACTGGCTACCTTTATTCAGATTCACTTACAAACCTTCAAATTATTCTACCTCGGACACAATACAACGGTTCCATCGTTTAGCCCACTTTTCAAAACACTCCCCGGAACCCTTTCTTGATAGTCTGTTGAGTATACCCGAAAGTGCATTGTTTACTTCTTGATCACTTTGAAAATGACCACCCGGAGGTTCCTTTTTCACTGCAGGAATGTAGAAGTGGCATGATGCTAGGTCCGGTGAATAAGGTGGATGTGGCATCACCTCAGTGCCCAGTCCGGTTATTGTGCCTTGTGTCTTGATTGCTCGATGCGCAGGTGTGTTGTCCTGGTGCAGGATCCATCCTGTTTGAGCAGAGTTTGGTCTTTTTCTGCAGTTTTTCTTTCCAGTGGCCCCTTAAACACTTCACAATAGTAATCAGCGGAAACAGTACGTTGCTTTTTCATTACATGATTACACACAATACCCTGCTTATCAAACAAACGAGATGCTTGACTTTCCATGCACTCTCCTGAACTTCGGCCTTTTTTGGGTCTTAGACTGGAAGGATGTTTTCATTGGTCACTTTGGTGTTTTGTCTCTCGGTCATAATGATGGAAACAGGACTCGTCACAAGTGATAACCCTATGGTTCCCTCCGAAGTCTCCCTTTCCATTCTTGACATTCCATCACACGGTGAACCTTCTGTTCATCATTCATCACGCGTGGCAACCACTTCACTGAAACTTTTCTACGCCCCAGACATTTTATAGGAAGTGGGGAAGGAAGAAGGGGAATTTGCAGTTCCCGAGTTTTGTTACTGTTCTGTATCATACATACCGTAGTCATTCTATTTTTCTTTGGAAAAATGTAAAAAAGGCAAATACGTTGATATTAACCTTTTTTACTTCTTCTGTAAATAATTATTTCTTTTTGGGTGAAATTAAATTGAAGGACTTCAAATGTTTAACAATTTTAGTAACCATAAGAAAAGGAGAACTGAAGTTATTTTGAAAAATTCTGTCATTTACGTAATAAATATGTTTGTAAAGTACTCAATCAAGATTTTTAGGTTTAAAACATGTGCTTGTGAAGATTCGCCAGAGTTTTAATACTAATTAATTTGAAACAATGCGGATGAAGTAGAGAAAAATTCATGAAAATTATCAAAAATAATGGGTGGCCAAATTGCCGTCTGCGTGAGCACGAACGTGAAGCCAGGCCGTGGGATTGGATGTAGCTTAATCATTAATACATAAATAAATTAATTAAATAAATAAATAAATCACCACTGATCTGCATGTAGGTCAGTCACCCAGGTGACAGATAATCTATTCGAGGCGACGAGGAGCAAATTGCAGTAAATTCGCCGTCTCTCGTAAATGAGTTGTTGCACCAGTATGCTCTCTGTGCTGCCTTCTCTTGATTAGTCCCTCAAAACAGGAGTAAAACTGCTTCAGTCTGTCTTAAAACGCACCTGGAAAACAGCCTACAGATACAAAAGAGTTTGTATCCACTTCTGATTGCAAAGTAAAACTGAGTGAATCCTTTTTCACCATAAAGAGGCAGAACTTGGTGGTTATTTCATAATTTCCATGTCCGGTCATCGTTTCCAAAGAACTGTAGCTACGATGGCCTTGTTGTTTCCTCTAAAAACATATTGTGATGTGCATGGGTTGTCCAGGAGGGGACAGACAAGTAGATAGCTTGGGACTTGTTTGACACCACATTCACACGATGTGTCTGCGTTTGCTGGAAGGTTCCCGCATTTCCTCAGGTTGGTCTTGCATCAAGGGACGCCCACTCTTAAGCGGTTGAGGGACCTCCATAGAGGGTAAGGTAGGTCGGCGCTGGGAGCTAATTCTTCCTTTGGTGACATGTCTGGGCAGTGAACTCCTCCAACTATTAAGAAGAGTCGTCTCTCCTCCAGCGACAGAGTCCTAAGCAAGAAATCCCTTGCGGTACCTGAGGCGATACCTTGCTGGTCAGTGACCATGGAGTGGTTGTCCATGGTCATTCTCCCTGCCCTTTCCCCTCAGCGTCTGCAGCTCTCCGCATGTTGGGTGGGGCTATTCCTATAACCGGGTTGGCGTTAGTTTTAGGTATCCCGAGATTATCCTAACAGTATCGTTGACTGCGGTATCAATCTGCTTAGCATGTACTGAAGGGTTCCTCACAGGAGCGGCATTCTCAGCGGCTGACACACACAAGGTGGATTGCAGGTGCCAAACTTTCTCAATACACATTGTGTACTGTGTATAAATAATTCTTTTTTCCCAGCTTTTTTTTTCGTGTACGTTAGTAATGAGCTTGTGTTAAGTTGGTGCTACTGAAAACAGCCCTACTCGTCCATGAAGCCGAACCTTATCCGAGTTGGAAGAGCCCAAAAGAAAGTGACTGTTAGTGACATATTTTCTGCTCAGAAAGCATTTAGAGGAGACTTGAAAATAAAATTAAGATCTTCCCTTCTATAATAATCGAATCGGTCCTCGAACAACCGAGAACAGTGGTGTTGGCTACTGAGTGTATGATTCGAAGCAGTGTATCGATTCACTGAAGTGTCCGAGTGAATCGATTCACAGGAACGGCGAGCTCACGGGATATTTCCCAATTGCGATGTATTTGACCATAATAATAAAAAAAAGAAGAGAAGAGTCTGAAATAGGAATTTTACGTACATTAACAAGTAACCTAAACTAGGAACGAAGATATAGTAGGATAATTAATAAACTAAACGAACTAATTTGAATGACTATAAAATGAATATTTAAACCTAAGAAGAGTCCAAGGTCGGAATTATAATTATGTGCGGTAATAGATTTGACCTAATCCAGTACAAAAATCTATTTCAACCTGAAGTTTAAAAATATAACTTTAGAAACGTTTCCACTAAACAAAGGGGAGCGTCTTTCTGTTATTGTATGACCGTGCTTTGAGAATAATAAAAACGAAGACCTTACATTGCGGAGTACATTGTTGTTTTAGTAACCTGAATTGTGGTTCAGAAGAAGAAGAAGCGTCTATTAACAAGTGTCAGCTCATCTTCAGGGCATTGTCTATTGAGGCGAGGGGAAGAATAAAGCACCTTCACTGTTTCAAAGCATCCATGTGGCTGACATGTACGGAACGACTGGAGTTTCTATTCACGCGACATGACACACGAAGCAATCTCACTGCTTCGAAACAGTGAAGCGTTGTTTGTGTCGAGGCATCGAGACAGCCGATTGCGCCGACTCAGTGTTTCGAAGCATACACACACTAGCCGACCCTAATCCAAACTTATCGTGTTTAGTTCTTCTTCTGTGAATCTGTGTTGAGACAGGTATCAGCAGAACAGCCTCCATGATTCTCTGTCCTGAGCATCTTGCTTCAGTTGTTCATAGCTTCTCCCTTGTTTGACATCTGTTAACATTCCAAACCTTATTCTTCCTCTTCTTTTCCTTCTATCTATTTTTCCCTCCATCACCCTTTGTTGAAGACAATTTCTACGTGGTATGTGATCCAAGCAGGATATTTTCCTCTTCCTTATAGTTTTCATCAGGTGTCTCTTCTCTCCTACTTTTCTTAGCACTTCATCATTGCTCACTGTATCCGTCCACTTCACTTTTTTCATTCTTCTCCGCAACCATATTTCAAAAAATTCAAATTACTTTGTTTCTTTCTTTCTTAACGTCCATGTTTCAGCTCCATTTGACACTACACTCCACACCAAACACTTGGAGAACCCCTTTCTTAAATCAAGAGGGATTGCCTCAGTTGCCAAACGCCCTCTCACCTTTCCGAAAGCTTCTTTTCCCATAGATATTCTGCTTCTTATTTCTGCTGTACAATTTCCATTCCATATCAACAAACTTCCCAAATATCTGAATGACTTTACTTGTTCCATTTTTTTTCCCTATATTAACAGCAATCTCCTTCTTTCCTATTCTCATCGCCTTAGTCTTTAGTATATGGCCAGAAATCTTATCATCAGAAACAGAACGTATCAGTATAGCACATGAAACTCTTTCTGACATGAAATATTCAGAATGTCCTCCGTTATCATTGATATACTACTGCAGTGTTGATGTGACGTTTTAGCACTTGATATAGGAGAAGAATCTGCAGGAGCATGTATCAATGGATGGACTAACACACTAAATTGTGAACCTTTCTGGAAACGCAACCACGTCTGTGCTTCAAAGGTAATTAGTTCCAATCACGTTTCTCAATCTCGTAGTTTCCCTGCACGGTAGGCAACACAAGCTGAGGCAAAGTGCGTAGGAGGGCTATGCTTTTAATTATTGACCGTGTGTCAATAAAACAACCACCACTACACACAGGGTGTAATAAGGTGCGGTCATTAATTGCGGACACATTCCTCACCCAGATATTTCGTATTGCCTTCATTAATCCAGTACCACGTTTACGTCTCCGGTAGATTTAGTGGACTGTTCGCTGCTACAAATAAAATAAATTTGTATGTCTGTTTACAACTAACCCTATGAATACATCTGTTATATCTTTCATAGCAAGACACGAACAGCAAAACGAGCCAATGTGATGCATGAATCAAACATGGACGATTTGCGTACCGACGAATCAAAATTAGTTATAATTAACTTAATTAAATCAACACTGGAAGAAGCATTTGTTATAAATAGGGCTGATAACTCGTCTTGACATGTCCCTCGTAGTCATATTGTTTCCTGCGTTGACTGATTGCTACTACGCCAACTGGTTACTGTAATTCTACAGGGTGATTCAAATGTCATTTAACGTTTGACGATGCATTACTTCACGGAATATTGGAAGTAGGGAGGTAATATTTGACACACATGATTCGCATGACATGGAGTTTTATCCTCATCAAAATAAAGTACACAAAATACCCAACAGATGGAATTTCATACGATACAAAAGCAATAATTTGCATAACAATGGAGGTTTATAAAAGATAATGATCTGTATAACACATGCTTCACATGTCAGCCGTCATTCCTCAACAACACCTGAAATCAGCTGCCTCTGTGGATGCATGGTAGAGTGTCGGCCTCCGGATCCCAAGATAGCGGGTTCAAACCCGGCAGAGGTAGTCGGATTTTTGAAGGGCGGAAAAAGTCCATTCGACACTCCATGTCGTACGATGTCGGTATGATCTCTGGTGATACATTTGGTATATACCCGACAAAATTAGTTAAATCTCAGCCATAGACGCCCAAGAGAGATCTGTCTGCCATCTAGCGGACCTAGAGTAAAACGGAATGTCGAAATTGACGAGCAGACAGCCAGATGGCGTCAAATCTAAATGTCTGCAAACGGTAGCTGAGGCCATACGATTATTATTATTATTATTATTATTATTATTATTATTATTATTATTAATACCTGAAGTCGAGGGAATTGTTCTGAACATCGCTGTACAGCATACCCGTAGGTATAGTGAGAAATTGCCGTTGGATGTTGTCTTTAAGCATCCCTAATGAGGTCGGACGATTGCGGTAGACTTGCGAATTCAGGTAACCCCACAACCAATAATCATACGGATTGAGGTCTGGAGACCGGGGAGGCCAAGCAAGACATACCGCGATTGCAAGTGCATCTAACGCCCTTTCTCATGACAGCTCCTTTTATACCGTACACGGGTAGCATGCAGCATCGTTGACGTGTTGCTGTCCAGCTCCATCTGTTGGTCATTTTTGTCAATAAACCCCCTGTCATACCAATTATATATCTCAGTTATTACCACTCTACCTCCAATATTGCGTGAATTATTGCCTCGTCACATGTTAATGGACTTTTAGGTCAGCCTGTAGGCCTACATTTTTTCAATAAATGTGCGACAAAAGTTAAATGTTCAACAACATTTGTGCATAATCCGATGTCAGTTGCACTGCATATCAAGAAAGTATAATTCTCTAACTGAAATACAATATTTTGGTATCAATTTTCATTACTGTAATTATTTTTCAATAATTTGGCGCAGGTTTTTTGTGAGGAACCCGTCACGGTATTGCGAGAGACGGCAAGAGCAAGCATTGTTTACAACTCTACTGTGTTACACTCAGCACAATAATTTAACAGCTGCTAGATCCAATCAAGTGGCAATTCCTCTACGTACAAACTGCAGAAAGTAATCGATTGTTCTCGCAGTGATCCTTCCTGTGCAGAGTGATATTAGGCGATCAAGAGGCAGTCAAATGAAAACCGAACACCCGCCATAACACACATTCCCAGCGAAAGGTGGCAACACTGTTGTTACGTATCGACACAGCCTTCAGAGAACTACATAGTGACAACTCACAGGTGTACGCAGTTGCTGGGTTATGTCTTTGTTGGTGCGCGGACTGTGTTCGTATAGCTGTAGAATGCAAAGAAATGTGGTTCGTTTTCTGGCGGCTGAAAGTGTTTTTTTTTTTTTTTTTTTTGCTATTTTGCTTTACGTCGCACCGACACAGATAGGTCTTATGGCGACGATGGGACGAGAAAGGCCTAGGAATGTGAAGGAAGCGGCCGTGGCCTTAATGAAGGTACAGCCCCAGCATCTGCCTGGTGTGAAAATGGAAAACCACGGAAAACCATCTTCAGGGCTGCCGACAGTGGGATTCGAACCTACTATCTCCCGAATACTGGATACTGGCCGCACTTAAGCGACTGCAGCTATCGAGCTCGGTAGGCGGCTGAAAGTGCAGGAGTACGCGAAACTCAGCTTTGCACGTCTTCTGTTTATGGTGATCACTGCATGTCCATGACGAGTGTGCGCGAGTGGCGTACGAGATTCCGAGAAGAGCGCATATCACTGCCTGGGACAGGCCCATCGAACCTTTACTCCTGATGTGATAGGGCGGATTGATGGCTTTCTCCGGGGAAACTGACGAATCACTGAGGAAGAAATTCGTGTTCAGGTCAGCATTAGCCATGGCTCCATGCATGCCACTATCAAAGGTAACTTGCATTTCCGCAAAATTTGCGCGCAGTGGGTTCCACATCAACTGACGGAGGGACAAAAGATTGACAGAATTGCGTCATTTCTGACTCATCTGCAGTGGTACCAAGAGGAAGAGTGTGCGTTTCTGTCCCGTATCGTCACAGGGGAAAACGGCATAGCCAACAATAGAAACATCCCATTTCTCCCCCGACAAAGAAATCCAAAGCTATTCACACAAGTTCCGGTAAAGTCATGATGACCTCCTTCTCTGACTGCAGGGACCCTGTGCTTGTCGACTTCCTCGAACTCCGAACCACAATCAATGCCCAGCGCTACGAAGACACTTTACAGAAACTGCGACGTGCTATAAAGTCAAAACGTCCAGGACGGAGTCCTCTTTTTGCATGATAATGCTCTTCCCCATACTTCCAACCTGGCGAAGGATACTCTTCAGCGATTTGGTTGGGAAATACTTCAACATCCTCCGTACATCTCGATCTTTCACCTTGTGATTTTCACATTTTTGCGACTTGTAGAAAGACATTCGTGGACGTCGGTTTCATTCGGACAAGGAAGTGCAAGAGTGAGTGCTGTTGTGGATCCGTCAACGACCTGCCTCTTTCCCCAAAACTGAAATTTATCGTCTCCTCTCCCAGTGCGTTAAATGTACTAACGATTTTGGTAATTTAAAATAAAACCATTCCTTGGTCATGTTGTAGCGGGTGTTCGATTTCCATTTGTCTGTCCCTTATATATGTTACAAGGAATTTCAATTTTTTTCACCACCTTTAGTGGATTCTTCGAAAACAAGAGAATACATGTATCTTGAGTTTTTAAAAAGGATTCCAAATAAAAAATGGTGTCTGTAACGTCTTCAGTTTTTGGAATATAAGTATCCTTATAAAGATAATTCAACCCCTTATTCCGTCTTCTTTACAATCCCACCTAGGTGGACTTTTCCGAAAGCAAAAAGTACATGTTTCTTTATTTTTAAAGGAGATGTAATATCTTCAATTTTTGAGGTATCAGTATCCCAATAGAATGAACTCAATCCACGTTTCAGTCACTTTTACGCTCCCCCGCCTTGAGCATTTTTTCTCAGAACAAACAATAAATATTCTTTATTTTAAAAAAGATTAAAAATACCAATTCTCATGTCTGTGACATGCTAAGTATACTCTCACTCTCACTTTAGAAATTCAACGTCTCACTCGTAACGTACACTGACTGACAGAGCAAATGCAACACCAAGAAGGAGTGGTTCGAAAGGGATGAAAGTTGGGGAAAAAACAAAGACGGCACGGACGAATAATTGATGTTTATTCCAAACCGATATGCAGGTTACACAATGCGCACGACATCGACTCAGTAGGATATAGGACCACCGCGAGCGGCGATGCACGCAGAAACACGTCGAGGTACAGAGTCAATAAGAGTGCGGATGGTGTCCTGAGGGATGGTTCTCCATTCTCTGTCAACCACTTGCCACAGTTGGTCGTCCGTACGAGGCTGGGGCAGAGTTTGCAAACGGCGTCCAATGAGATCCCATACTTGTTCGATTGGTGAGAGATCCGGAGAGTACGCTGGCCACGGAAGCATCTGTACACCTCGTAGAGCCTGTTGGGAGATGCGAGCAGTGTGTGGGCGGGCATTATCCTGCTGAAACAGAGCATTGGGCAGCCCCTGAAGGTACGGGAGTGCCACCGGCCGCAGCACATGCTGCACATGCTGCACGTAGCGGTGGGCATTTAACGTGCCTTGAATACGCACTAGAGGTGACGTGGAATCATACGCAATAGCGCCCCAAACCATGATGCCGCGTTGTCTAGCGGTAGGGTGCTCCACAGTTACTGCCGGATTTGACCTTTCTCCACGCCGACGCCACACTCGTCTGCGGTGACTATCACTGACAGAACAGAAGCGTGACTCATCGGAGAACACGACGTTCCGCCATTCCCTTATCCAAGTCGCTCTAGCCCGGCACCATGCCAGGCGTGCACGTCTATGCTGTGGAGTCAATGGTAGTCTTCTGAGCGGACGCCGGGAGTGCAGGCCTCCTTCAACCAATCGACGGGAAATTGTTCTGGTCGATATTGGAACAGCCAGGGTATCTTGCACATGCTGAAGAATGGCG
The DNA here is from genome assembly GCF_040414725.1 of Anabrus simplex. Taxonomy (NCBI): domain Eukaryota; kingdom Metazoa; phylum Arthropoda; class Insecta; order Orthoptera; family Tettigoniidae; genus Anabrus; species Anabrus simplex. The sequence continues at coordinate 720,971,266 of NC_090265.1, forward strand.
GTTGACGTGGCGTGCGGAGCTGCCACCGCTTGGCGGCGGATGCGCCGATCCTCGCGTGCTGACGTCACTCGGGCTGCGCCTGGACCCCTCGCACGTGCCACATGTCCCTGCGCCAACCATCTTCGCCACAGGCGCTGCACCGTGGACACATCCCTATGGGTATCGGCTGCGATTTGACGAAGCGACCAACCTGCCCTTCTCAGCCCGATCACCATACCCCTCGTAAAGGTCTGTCTGCTGGAAATGCCTCCGTTGACGGCGGCCTGGCATTCTTAGCTATACACGTGTCCTGTGGCACACGACAACACGTTCTACAATGACTGTCGGCTGAGAAATCACGGTATGAAGTGGGCCATTCGCCAACGCCGTGTCCCATTTATCGTTCGCTACGTGCGCAGCACAGCGGCGCATTTCACATCATGAGCATACCTCAGTGACGTCAGTCTACCCTGCAATTGGCATAAAGTTCTGACCACTCCTTCTTGGTGTTGCATTTGCTCTGTCAGTCAGTGTAAAAGATCGCTTTCTGTGGCTCTCGAGTAATTATAGTTCAGTTCTTATCAGTTTCGACTTGACATTTGAGCGCTGCCGTTTGGCGGAGGCTAAGTGAATTAATAAACAGCCAATCATAGGCAGCCGATCGCTCAGATGGAGCCCATTTGACTCTAGTTCCGGTTACCAGTGTTGTCGATCTGTTCTTTGCAGAAACCCCGTGCTTTCAGCTGTGTGTTGTATTGTGCTCAGTTCTTTAAGTGGTCTTTGTCAGTTCACTCGGTCGTTATTGGCAAAGCACCAACACTGGTGTCTAGAAATAATGAGTTGACTGGGTGGTTCAAGGAGAACAATATTTCAGTTCGCGATGACAAAAGGAAGGGTGGGATTTCGCATCTCGTGGAATAAAACAAGCTCTAGTACCCACTTTACGTGGTGGATGAAACATCCAGGAGGCATGGGCATAAAGTTGTTCGCCTTCCACCATACCACCGCCATTTTAACGCCATATAATTGATTTCGGCCCAAGTGAAGGATTATGTAGCTGCGAATAACCGACTGTTCACAATTTCGGAAGTTCAAAGACTTCTGTGCGAAGCCGTAGGCTATATAAGTGCAGGTTGTTCTTCTTCTAGCTATTTGTTTTACGTCGCACCGACAAAAATAAGTCTTATGGCGACGATGGGATATGAAAGGCTTAGGAGTGGGAAGGAAGCGGCCGTGGCCTTAATTAAGGTACAGCCCCAGCACTTGCCTGGTGTGAAAATGGGAAACGACGGAAAACCATCTTTAGGGCTGTCGACGGTGGGATTCGAACTCACTATATCCCGAATGCAAGCTCACAGCTGCGCGACTCTAACCGCACAGCCAACTCGCCCGGTAATGCAGGTTATAAGACACAGTCCGAGATAAGTATAACTTGGAAGAGGGAAAGTTTCACAGACGTTTATGTTGAAGACGTTATTATCTCGTTACGGCCAAGCGAGAGCGAAACCTCACCACACTATGACAGTGCCAATAGTGTCCCAGAAATGAGTGCTATAGCCTATTCCCTTTGTAGGATTTTTCCTTCCTTGGGGGGAAATTGAATCGATTAGCAATGCGAGCTCTTGTACATGGTGAGTAGAAATTTCATTTCATTTTCTCACGTTTTATCTGTTCGAGCACTGAACTATTTTTATCGTATAGCCTTATCCTAAATAGGTTGTGTGTTGTTATTGATCTTATATGAGGTATGCATGTTGCTACAATGAATAATTGATTCTAGACTTATATTCGAGTGTATATACATTTCCGTTCGTGTTGTGTGTTGTGAATCAGCTGTTTGTACTAGTAACAATTTGGCACCAATATCTGACTTCCGATTAACTGACAAGTTGAAACTCATAGAAACGGAACTATAACTGTTCTTCTTCTACCTGTGAGGGTTTTGTGATGAAAGTGTGGGCTACCTTGTTACACTCTGTATAGCAATGTTTCAGAACTCACTAGAGCGCGTCAGTTGTTTTTGTAGGAATGGGGTTGGAAACATGTTCGTGACATACATGTGGGAGTTTCATATGTTAGTACCAGTGCTACCTACAGATACACATTTCAGTGATCAAAACAATGTTGTTGAGTGGTGGGAAATACCAGTCGTAACATAACCTGTGTTTCGTGATTGTTCTCGTCATGGACTTCTGTGCCGATGCTGAAATGGAGAAGCAAAATATTCCCACTCCATAAGTAAGCATTAACATTTCATATCTGATTTTATACACACATACATATTCATTATAGACCGTTATGCCTTTCAGCGTTCAGTCTGCAAGACTCTGTGAATTTATTAAACATCGCCACAATCCTCTATTTGTAACTAGTTCTGTGGCCTTGTTTAGTTCTGTACCTCTTATCTTTAAATCGTTAGAAACTGAGTCTAAACATCGTCTTCCTGGTCTTCCTCTACTTCTCTTACCCTCCATAAAAGAGTCCATTATTTTCCTAGGTAATCTACCCTCCTCCATTCGCCTCACATGGCCCTACCACCGAAGCCGATTTATGCCTACAGCTTCATCCATCGAGTTCATTCCTAACGTATACTATATTTCTTCATTCCGAGTACCCTCTTGCCATTGTTCGTACCTGTTTGAACCAGTGATCATTCTCGCTAGTTTTATATCTGGTACTTCTAACTTATGAGTGACATATCCTGAGTCCACCCAGCTTTCGCTCCCTAAAGCAAATTTGGTCACAAAACAGACCGATATAAAGATAGTTTCTTCGGGGAGCTCACTTCCTTCTTACTGAATATTGTTGATCGTAACTGCGAGCTCTCTGCATTAGCTTTACTGTTCCTTCATTCAATCTCACTTTCTATACTACATCCTGGGAGAACACACATCGTAAATACTTGAAATTATCTACCTGTTCCAGCTTTGTATCCTAAACATGACATTAATTCTCTTTGATTTCTTACCTATTGACATCAATTTAGTCTTGAAGAGGCTAATTTTCATACCATACTCATTGCACCTATGTTCAAGTTCCAAGATATTACACTGCAGGCTTTCGACACAGTCTGCCACTAACACCAGGTAATCACCATAGACCAGACTGCTTACTACATTTCTACCTACCTCAATCCCTCCTTTCAGCAGATTATCCATATACACTATGAACAACAAAGGTGATTGCAGCCTTGTCTAATCCCTGTATGTACCTTGAACCAAGAACTCATTCTACAATCATTTCTCACTGCAGTCCAATTGCCAACAAAAATGCCTTTGATGGATTTTAATGACCTACCCTTAATCGCGTAGTCCCCCAGTACGGCGAACATATTATTCCTCGGTACTCTGACATATGCCTTGTCCAGTTATATGAAAACATAAACACAACTGTCTATTACTCTCGTAGCATTCTTCAATTACCTGACGCATACCTACTGAATATCCGATCCTGACAGCCCCTCTGTGGTCTGAAACCATACTGGTTTTCATCCAACTTCCACTCAACCACTGAATGCACCCTCCCTTTCAAGATGCCGTCTGTTCTTGTATTTTAAGTGGAGGCATAGAGGGTGGGTTCCAATCTCCCGCCAGCCATCCTCAGAGCGGTTTACCGTGGTTTCCCATTTACACCTAGACCCTCACAGAGCGGTACATGAGGTGTACAAGGACAAACATCTAGACTATTGGCGAGGCGAACTTGTCCTCGGTCTAAAAGCGATACGCTGAAGATAAAATCCTTGAATTTACACTCGTTTGAAAAGTGGTACCGGTAAATATTCCTATTGTTTAATTAAAAATAGGGTATTTTGGGAGGAAGTCGTGTGATTTTTCTGACACTGGAGGGTGTTCTTATTGCTAGGCATTGGCAACCCTGATAAACTCAAGTCAAGATGGCGGCGTGTGCAGAAGTGACGCTGAGTGTTATGCGCAATATTATTATATTTTTGGTGGTAAAGAGTGCTGTGCAATACTCCAAAAGTACTACAATCGCTTCACATAACCCTCCTGGATACCCGGAAAGAAATAATTCTATTGGAAAAACTTTGATGAGTGAAAAATGTCCTTTTAACTGTTTGTCGTAGTCCAGTACTGAAAGTCTGGAGATGGCAGAAATAGGTCGATAACAGCGAAAGGACGGGAGCGGTGTTGTCAGGCTATCTGTAGCCAATCGGCCACTGCTGTGCTTGGTACTTGCCCTAAGTGGGGACATCGAACTAAACCCGGATCCACAACAGTGCACAATTTGCGGAAATAGTGGTAGGAGGAGCCAATTATTTGTCTACTGTAATAATTGCTCGCTAAAACGCCATAGAACCTGCGCAAAACTCTCAGTGTCTGAATTCAGAAAAATAAAGAACGGTTCCTGTACATGGTTATGCTGGCAGTGTGAAATGGCACCGTTATCAGACTCGTTATTTACGATTACCAGTGATACGCCCAGTGACTAAGTAAATAATTCTAAATGTAAATACTTAAATTAAAATCTATCACTTTTTGCCTTCAATGCGCGCAGTATTATGCGAGCTGGAAGGTTACAAAATATCTACGCATCGCTTGAAAGCCTTGATCCGACCATCGTATAAGTCAGTGAGACGTGGTTGCAAAATTAATGACTCAGAAGTGTTTCTTGACTCGCTGATATTGTTCCGAACAGACCAATCCCACAGCTCTGCATGGGGAGTTTTAATTGCAGCCAATCCAGAATGTCATCCAACTCGAGTTCATCACCTGGAGACAGCAGCCGAAGCAATTGGGTGGAAGTGACATGCAACAAACACAAATTCCTAATTGAATCAATTTATCGCGCCCCTAAGTCGTCCCCGGAAATGAACTATGAACTAATCCTCTCTCTCAGCGTGTGCAACATGAACAACAAAATTACGATGCCATTTATATTGTCGGTGATTTCAACCTAGAAATCACTTGGTCCACAAATGCTGCACCTATTCCAAATTACAATAGATTCCTTTCCGCTTTCTATGATTTATTCCTTCATCAATTAATATTCGAAGCCACGCGTATTGCGCAAACAACACGCTCAACCCTTGATCTTTTCCTAATAACATACCACAATCCGTCCAATCCCTTCCTGGATTCTGTGACCATCAGGCAATTCTCGCAACTCTGACCCATATAAAACCATCCCTCAAACTCCATACCAGAACAGCTTATAAGTTTTCTCGGACAAACTGGAACGATCTATCCACATTACTCTAAAACCGCCTCCATGTTCTCACCTCAGATTTCACCGGCAATACAGACATAAAACAAAATATGGCAAGACTGAAAAAAAAATTATACCAGTGTGTAGAATAAACCACACCAATAGTAAACATAACCAGCAGACTGAAATCTCCATGGATTACCTTTGCTAGTTGTTTTACGTCGCACCGACGATGGGACAGAAAAGGGCTAAGAGTAGGAAGGAAGCGGCCGTGGCCTTAATTAAGGTACAGCCCTAGCATTTGCCTGGTGTGAAAATGGGAAACCACGCATGCATTACCAAGGAGATAGAACGAGAGATTCGAAGAAGGGACCGTCTGTACCAGAAATGGAAAAGAAACCCAAATGAATGTGAGCGGGAGAAATACAGGCTGGGTAGTAACAAGGCTGAACAATCTATCAGACATTCCTACGATTCTTATATTCACAGTCTCAACACCAGCTCCAAGGAACTGTGGGCTTTTCTCAAAAAACGGATCTGGATAGTATAGCTCTGTGGTGTGAGGTAAATGAAATGGATATAAATATTAAGAAGTGTAAATATATAAGACTAAGCAGAGCTAGATAACCACTCCAGAACCAGCCTACTCTATTTGGAGTCCAACTACTGACTTCTGCTCGGTATTCACATTACGGAAATCTAAAATGGAGTAAGGACGTGGAGGAAGTGAGGTGTAAGGCATGCAGAACGCTAAATTTTGTTCGTAGATGTCTGTCGGGAGGAAGAAATAAAGCCCTATGATCGGCTATTACTTCCCTGGTGTGGCCCATACTACTATATGGCCTTCCTTCCTGGCACCCAACGACAACGGATAATATGAGGAAACTAGAAGGTGTCCAGCGACGAGCAGAACGTTCAATTAACAAACACATCCCTCTAAATACAGCCAGGCCATTGCCACCAGTGAGCTCGTTATGTACACAAACAGACGTAGCCTTCCTTAAGAAATCCCTGACAGACAACACACACCTCTCCCCATTCCACCGCCTGCAGCTTAATTATTGCTCTGTTATGAGAGGCCAAGGAGTTACTCTTGCCCCTCCCCTCGCCAGAACAACCTCATATTTAAGTTCTGCACGTATCTGGAATCTTTTACCATCTGAGGTAAAACTGCTTCCTCTTCCTCAGTTCCTCCGAGCAGCAAAGAAAATATATATGTATATAGAAACCCATATGTAATGTATATAACTTCCCAGGATAATGATATTTCCATCCCGTCTTCTAAGCAAGAAATGCGAATGTCTCAATTACTTGTAGATACACAATTAACTTCTGATGCTCTTCACTCTGATGTTGATATAAATCAAAGCAACAATCTTCCTGTACGTACTCCCACCACGCCTACATCTCAAGGGAATAGTACACGTACTTCGGACCTGATGGACACTGATCAAGTAGTAGAACAGGAAGACAGTAATATAGCACAGCCCCACCAAAGCAAGCATAACTTGAATTCACAACAGTTGCAACGCGAGGCGCTCTCCCACGAGGAGCGACTGGAGTTGACAGTGAAAAGTAGTAGAGATCCCCGCTTGCGTACGCCTCGGAAAAGTGTTGAGCGGAAGGAACATAAATAATAGTTTGGGAGAAGGTCATTTCTGAAGTCGAACAAACTATTTATGAATTTCATGTCTCTATCGTTACTCGGTCTTCTCACTACGCCTCCAGTTCTAGCGACCTTCGCCACTCCTAACAGAAATGGAGTGAGAAGTGACACAACGTTAGGTCTGCTAGGACGTTTCTTAAATGAGTATGATTATTTTGTTAAAAGAAGTGAACAGCAGTCATTTAGGCTATTTATTACATTACTATTATGTAACGAACATGGGTAGTAGTGCTCGAGGAATTGCTATTGTCTATAGGAAAGGGATTAACCTAACGGGCATCACAATGGACCACACGGAAAGAATATTATCAGTCTCCTTTAAAAATATCAAGATCATTAACGTGCACAGTCTATATGCTACCGTGATTAAACAGGAAAGGAATTAACTTTTCAATCAGGACATTCTGCCACATATAGGGACACCGAATACTGTTCTTCCGATGTGCGACTTCAATTGCATTTTACACCCACGTGACTCAACAGGTGTTTTTAACTTCTGCCCAGGCCTGCAAATGCTAGTACAAAGAATGCAGTTGGCTGATGTCTGGGAGACGCTTTATGCTCCTCGTGTTGAATATACATTTTCCCGCAGTGACACAAATCTAGGATAGACAGAGCGTATATCTGTGAAACAAAGACGAATATTCTGGAATATTGCAGAGTCGTACTAGTTGCCTTCAGCGATCATTATAGTGTAATCTTCACATTAACCATTTCTCAGCCAGGAAGGGAGATTGGGAAAATGAATAAACATGTTGTTAGGAATGAGAAAGATGTTCAGCGACTTATTGTTTCGTATCATCAGTGCAAAAGCGTATTCTGCGTTGTAGAACTGTTATGGACTGGTGGATGGAGAAATTGAAACCGGCTATGAGATCAGTTGCAAGGAACATAGTCTATGAATACCGGCTGGAACTTAATTGTAGTTAGAATTCTATGAGCGGGTAATGTGCGATTTAGATTCCAAAAAACATGGAGAAAATATATCCAATGAAATGGAAACGATTAAACAGACCATCCTACGATAAAGCAACATAATTTACAACGTCTTCAGCAACACGCCTAAATAGATTCCCTCTTCGAAAAGGAAAGGATGTCTTTCACACCACTTAGCAAAGATGCGTAGATATGCTAACCGACAATTTTTACACCAGTGGATTGACTCTCAAGGGCACATTCTTAAGTACAAAGAAGATTTTCTATGTGAGGGTGAACGATACTTCCATGAAATGTTTGCAAAAGATGACGTGTCTAACATACGTGTGGAAAACATGCTTTCCCTTGTAGAAACATACTTCGATCAAGAAGATTTTTAGTGATTTCGTATTACATATCATCAGTAACCGGGTATGAAATTAGTTGCAAAGAACATAGTCTAAGAATACCGGTTGGAACGTAATTGTAGTTTAGAATTCTGTGATCGGATAATGTTACTTGTTCCTTCCTCACGAGACCTAGACCTATCACCAGACAGGAATTAGAAGAGGTCCTTAAGAAAGCTGCTCCTAATAAGACGCCTGTAATAGATGGCTAGCCTTATGAATGGAACAAACGCTTCTGGTCTACGATTTGAGATGACCTTACCCAAGTCCTTAACTACGCATTCCGTGAAGGATGTACGCCCACATTTACGAAAGGCATTATTATAATTATTCGGAATAAAGTAAGCTGCCGATATGTGTCAGATTATAGACCAATAACGACACTAAATACTTATTATAAATTATTTGCTAAAGTGATAGCTAATAGAATAAAACAGATTAACCCTACATTGATTCGTATTGGGCAAACGTGTGGGGTTCCAGATAGGACTATTATGCATAATTTTTTGGCAGTCCGTGACTTACTTATTTGTAATATATTTTTCTTCTTGAAGACCCGGCCCCGCTGTGTAGGCGTAGCGTGCCTGCATCTTACCCGGAAGCCCCGGGTTTCTATTCCCGACCAGGTCAGGGAATTTTACCTGCATATGAGAGCTGTTTCGTGGTCCACTCAGCCTACGTGATTACAATTGAGGAGTTATCTGACGGTGAGACAGCGACCCCGGTCTAGAAAGCCAAGAATAACGACCGAGGGGATCCGTCATGCTGACCACACGACACCTCGTAATCTGCAGGCATTTGTGCTGAGCAGCGATCGCTTTGTAGGCCAAGGCCCTTCGAGACTGTTGTGCCATGTGGATTGAGGGGGTTCCTGAAGAGCCTGCTGCAATTTCAAACATAGATTTCAGCAAAGCCTTTCACAGGATTTCGCATAATTATCTTTGGAGAATCTTAAGTCATCTTGAACAACTTGTAACGGCCTTGAAGCGCATGTACATAACGGCTGCTGATCAACGGCCATTTGTCACTTCGAATTCCAGTTAATAGGTCTATACCTAAAGGATGCCCACTGCCAATGTTGCTCTTTATCTTAACAATGGAACCAATTATCCTGAGACTGGACAGCACGCTGAATGGCCTTCGTTTAAACACTTCACGTTACATGCTTATGCAGATGATTTGACGTTACTCCTTACCGATGGCGATGACCCATCAGACGTGCGTCGTGTGCTGGTGGAATTTTCAACTGCGTCAGGGGCAAAGATAAACTTTGAAAAGTCATCCATGTTCCTACTAGGATCTGAGCGACGCACTATTCGTGCAGAAGAGATCAGCATTCCCACGACCAACAAGCGCAAAATCTTGAGTATCACATTCTGCAAGAATATGTTCGAGACAATGGAACTAGACTAGAATACTCCAATAGAGATTCACTTCCAGTTTGCAGAAAATCTTGCACGAAGGCTAAATTTGTTTCAAAAATCTTACGTCTTATATAAATATGGTATATCGCACAAATAATTCCTTCTCCGCATTTATCTGTCAACGCATAGAAATATCTATTGGCCATTGCAAAGGGAACAGTTAAAGTTAAAGGAAACATTTTGGTGGGTTGGGACTATATGCAGTTGAACTGAAATGTAGTTCCCTCTTCGTCAAACACGTCATCAAGGCAATGCTTATGAGGGGAGAATCCTTCGACTGTAAATTCAGTCAACTAAGAGAAGATTCAAATTCCCGAAGAACCCGTGAATTCAAATATTGTAACAAGAAAGCACTAACAATTATCGAACAGCTTCCGCGGAACCAAGTCTCAGACGACTCCTTTGATCAAGTTAAAAAGCTGTACAACTTCATGCTTCAAAATAGAAATTTTGAGCCGAACATTCAACGAAAACAGCCCACCTAGAACTGGCAACTAATCTGGAAGAATGCACGTAATAAATTGAACCATAGAATGACGAGTATTGGTATACAGCAATCTAAATGATATCATCCCTAACAGGTGAAGAACTGAAAAGACATGAGCTGCTAGTGGATGACAGATGCACTCTATGTGATTCAACAGACACTGTTGTTACCACAAAGACGCACACACGAAATGCTGTCATTTGTGCGCACTGTTTAATGTACAAACTATATACACATTATACACACACACATTAATGAACCACAATCTTGACAAACATTTGACTGCTACAGTAGTATGTCAACAGAATCATAACATGAGTACACGAGTTTGACTGGCAACTCTCTAAACCCTCAAGACTGCCTCTTTATATACATTGTCTGGCCAGGCTTCTAAAAGATCATGACATAACATGTTTTCTTGTAATTTAGAGAGTCTCCAATAGCCTATTAAAAATGAATGGATTTTTCTATAACTCTCTAGAGCCAAAGGTACGTTGTTCTGGACTATTAGCGTGTGTTGCACATATTGCATTGGATTCATACATCATACGGGTAAGGTAAGGTGTATTCTGTCCGAAGGCAGGTCCGAACTTCCGCAGAGGTGTTACTGAGCCGGAGTTTACGTGCGGTAGGATGGCCAGTTCCTATCCGCTCCTCCATTCCCTTACCCCCTACCAACCAACACTCCTGACCACGCCCAATGTTGTTTAACTTCGGAGATCGCACGGGATCCGGTGTTTCAACACGGCTACGGCCGTTGGCATAAGAGTAATAATAAGTTATATACTATTCATTACGTGCTCTTACCTTAAATAATAATAATTCGAGCTCATATTTGCATTATTTACCCATGGGTTTAGAGAATTGTTTCCAAGTTACACTACCCAATTACACTTGCAACAACAGCTTGGTTCACCGGATTACTACGTGCCTAAATTCTGCTGTAGTATGGAAATGGACGTTGAAAGTTATCAAAAAATTATCTCCAGCAAGAGATTCTGCAGTTTGATCTTCCACAACCATCGAGTAAGGAAAGAACCGCAGTCCTATGGTTTCCTGCCGCTGCCATTCATTATAACCTTTCTGGTTATACATAACCAATCTTCCTCACATTCACTGTCTTTCTGGATCATCTGAGGAAGGAACGATGGAGACTTTCCCGACATCGACTGCTTGACGCAGCCTTTAGTGTCCAACTATATCACTTTTGATTTTCACCACCTAATGGATGTCCTGCAATCGTGGTACATTTGGTACATACGTCTCAGTGGCTAACTAGGATGTTAAGACTCGCGTCAGTGAGAGAGCAATTAAGATACAGTCGAACAGTAACTTAAATTTCCCAGCCGTTTGCCCTATTCCTTGCGTGTATTTATTTCTCTTATACTGTCCCGTGAGGTAGATCATACATAACACTCTACGTTCATGGCAGTAAATTAACAAGAAAGAAAGGAAAAATTAACTGGAACACAAAAGTGAATAAAGAAAACAAGCTGGAAGCGAACCCAGAGCAATATCATCAACAGAAAACAAAACAAGAAGAAGATACTTACCATAATAAGGCCAAGAAAACCCACCCGGAACTAGGAGAAAGAAAGTCGTACCTGGTACCAACTAGTTAATTTAAGAACAACACATTCATAGGGCAATTTAAAACAAATGATTTATTTAGTGAGTTAATCTTACAGAGGGTTAGAGAAAGGAAATACTCAACGCAGGAGAAATTAAAAAAGGCATAAATTAATTTGAATTAAGATATCAAATAAAAACATTTTAAAACATAGGATGATCAATCCCCAAAAACAAAGGAAAACACAAAATTATTAAATAAATGAGGCCTCATCAATCATACCAGCAAAGTTAATTTGACACTAGTATCAGTACACATTGGATCCATTTTAAAGTCTTCCAGATCCACCGAGCTCTCACCAAGGGAAAAAAACAAGAAGAGGAGAAAATTTAGCACGATACATAGGACCCCGAAGAAACAGAAGGAAACCGAAATTAAAAAAATTAAATCGCTTAAATCCGAGCACAAGGTCAGCCAAGAGAAGAGAAATCAAACAGAATAAAGCATAATCACATCAATTCCAAAACCGTTGGCATGGTAACCAACAAACGCCATGAATCAAGCATGGTAACGGGTGACCACGGATACAAGGATTAACAAAATAAAGGGAACGAAAGGAAGAACGAGGAACAAGAAACACGAACAAAAACTAACACAAACACACCATAATTAAATAATTACTGTCCACTTGGTTAGAACTCAACTGGATAAATAGACTCGCTTAGCATGCTTCGATAAGGTAGTTAAATTGATACTTTACAAGCTTTACCCAAGAGTTACCACATGAGCGTAAGGTACTCGAACTCCGAAACTTCTTAAATTATTTTACATATTTCACCCGAATAAAGGTTTCAATGATATCTTTCAAAATGATAATAACAATATCCAAATTTCTTTTAAAAGGCCGAGATCTTCCATTCAATTAAGAGTCCATCATTACTACACGACGGATACTGAAATTGATTGAAGGTGAAGAGAATTAGTTTCGTAGAATTGCCGAAAATCTTCACTGAATTAGGAAGGCGTCAAGACGCCATTTTTTAAAAAACTTACATTCTGGATGATGAAGCGATGCAACGATTAAACTAAAAATACCATCTAAAACAGCTCCCGCGTTGATTAAAGACACAAGATCATAAGAAGGGCCAAGGGAGGGCCTCTTTTCACATTTTTCTTCAAGTCACATCCATGACGAGAGGCAGAATGCGCTCCCACCAGACAGGCAAGAACCGTGCGTCCATCTCAGTTCACAACTCACGCCAGACTCGTCCTCAATAATTGGAGATCAGCTTTTCTTCTGGAAGCGAGCTCTCATTGGTTAGTGGTCGGAGCATCGTAGGACGAAAGCTCAGGTAGAGAGCGCCTCATACAAGGTTCATTTCTTCCCGCAGTTTCAAGGAATCACCGCGAGAGCGCAGATCAATGCATATATTTAGTAAATAAATTCTCAAGCAGTACCAAACCGAAAAGAAGGTAATTCCACCAGATAGAGATAATTTGTTACCAATTTCCACGGGGTTTAACCCAGCTCCAAAAACGTTAGGAGAGAGAAGACGAATAAATTTGACACCTCGGTGTCACTCTATAACTCGAAATTCGGTTACACGAATTTCTCGATTTCTCGAAGCAAAAGTTTCCTCCCTTGAAGGAAAAAATACTTTGTAACTCGAATTTTGTGCAACATTAACTGTGCAATACATTTGTGGTGTGTGAGGAACAGTTCATAAGTAAGCAAAGGTTTACAGTGCTGCTGGCAGCTAATATGACGGGAACCGTGAAAATAAAACTTCTAGTCATCGGAAGATCGGCGAAGCGTCGCTGTTCCTCGGGTGTGAATTAACGATTGCAACCCCCGAAGTCGCCGATGAGAAGCTCCATCTCGGCTGCGTGGTATTGACCAGAAGTTTGAACGTGAAGGGAGGAAAGGTTAACCGTAACAAACAGAAGACACTAGCGGATTTCTTCCAAAGGTGTTAACCGAGGTATGTTCCCTGCTTCTGGTGTACTCTATCCTGTCTTCTAAAATGTTACTATAATAAGTGTTATAATCAAAGTCATGCCGTAAAATAGTTTGTATATTTTTAAGTACTGTTAAAAATACTGTACTCAGTATAACCCCGTAGATACATATGATTCAATTATATGCTGAACGTACACAAAAAAGGTATTCACTATATCTCAAAATTCCGATAACTCGAAGTAAAATTTAGCTCCCGAGGTGATTCGAGATATCTAAGTTCCACTGTACATGAGGAGACAAAATTTCTTGTGTCCTTTTTTGCCACCGAACTGAATGGCATATTTGTAATTATGAGTGTTTTAGATATGATTGTAAGTTTAGTTTCCAAGGTATTTGGTTGAAATTATGTTTATAAATATGAAGTCCTATTTTATAAAAATAAAAAAGTAAATTAAAAATGGAAATGTATTTGCTACTTTATTGTTATTATTATTACTGTTGTTATTTTCATTTAATACGAATATTACTATTTTATACATTATATTCGTAGTGGGTTATTATTATTGTTTTCGTTATTACTATCTCTATATTTGGTCTTAATTTGTATTATTTTCATTTCCCCATCAGAAACATTATTGCTTTGTAGCTGTGTGTTATTACTTTATTATAATTATCATGTTGTTATCTAACTTGCATGCTGTACTTTGAAAATGAAGCGGTTTAAAAGGCATACATTGATAACAATTCTACCGTGCCCATATTTATACCAATAAACCGGGGTAAATTTTAATGGCTCGAATCACGTTTCCATCACTTGGAAATAGCAGGTCTCTTCACACACGTATGAGGGTATTTACGAGTTGTAATAATGATGTAAAGAAGAGGGCATATATGTCTCTGATAAGTCCCCAACTAAAGTATCGTTCCAGTGTATGGGACCAACATCAGGATTACGTGATTCGAGAACTGAAAAAAATGTACAGGAAAGCAGCTCGATTTGTTCTGGGTGATTTCCGACAAAAGACTAGTGTCACGAAAATGTTCTAACGTTTGGGCTGGGAACACTTTGGAGACAGGAGAGGAGCTGCTCGGCTAAATGGCATGTTCAGAGCTGTCAGCGGAGTGATATCGTGTTTTTAAAAAAGTGGAAAGATCACAATATGAAGATAAATATGGAATTCAAGAGGAAAAATCTGGAAAAGGTATTCGTTTAAAGGAAGAGAAGTTAGGGATTGGAATATTTAACTAAGGAGGATGTTCAATAAATTTCCAAATGATGTGCAAATATTTAAGAAAAGACTAGGTAAGCAACAGATAGGGAATCTCTCACCAGGACGACTGCCATAAATTCAGATCAGTAGTGACTGATCCTTGATTTTTTGCTGGTATAGATCTATTACATCCTGTGTCAAGAAGAGAGTTATCTGGAAGAAGAAGAAGCATTATGGTTTGGGTATGCATTTCCCTTAATGGGAGTCAGGAATGAAATTTTGAAATTACACAATTTACTACTTATCACAACCAAATTGAAAACACAAGTACATATTAATACGACCGAGCACGACACGAACTTGGAAGTCGATTAGTTAACTATTTGCGAAGTTATTAACAAATAATATTTTCTCTTCTTCTTTCCGACGAGGCCTGATAAGGATCACGTCCCAATTTCAATTCTTCATTCTTTGATGGTTTCTCTTCCGTTCCTTCCAATATTCTTTCATTCTTTCACTATGCTGTTTCTTTCTGTCCTCGGACCACTTCGCACCAGGTTTCTTGTTCAATATTCCTTGAAATCCTTCCATACTTACTACCCTCTTTTCAAAATATCCCTCTCCATAGTTTCTTCTTCTCTTGTATTATTTCTTTACTTCTTAAATCCAGATAGTTGTTCCATTTCTGTCCCACAGGTACTTGAAAATCCTTTTTGTTAATCTGTAATCATCCATTATGTAAATGTATCCAATAATTTTCAGTCATCATTTTCTTATGGTTTCCGTAATGTTTTCTATGTTCTTGTACATTTCATCTTTCCTGTATATTTCATTTCATTACTTCTGTTGTTTTCACAAGGTCTAGGATTTTTCACATGATTCTCTTTTCTAGCACCTCAAGTTTATCTAATTTATATTTTAGTAACAGGCATACACTTGCATATAGGCATTCGGTTTCACCACTGCTGTGTAAAGCCTTGTTTTAAGATTTTTAGATAGACACTTTTTGTTAAAAAAATTCTTGGTGATACCACACGCTCTTACCATCTTTTGTTCCCTTTTTTTCTACCGCAAATTTGTCTAAACCATTTTATTGAATTATTTCTCCCATATATTTGAATCTCGTTACTCTTTCCTCTGGACCAATATTTGTTGCCAAAAATTTTGGATCGTTCTTGATGTTTTTAATAAATTTTGTTGTTTCTACGGAGACTCTCAAACCTGTCTTGTTGGCTATTTCTTCCAAGAGAAAGATTTGTGTTCTTGCAGTTGTTGAGTTTTTTGACAATATAGCAAAGTCGTCTGCAAATGCGAGGCAATTCATTTCAGTGCCTTTGTTTTTTCTCTCCAATGTTCCAAATAATATTTATTTCTATATGTTATATGGAAAAACTCGTTCGGGCGCAGTTTTCATTATTTATAGGTTATAATTTGTTGTCAGAAATACTCATCTAATTAATAACTCTGTATTTTGCTGTCAAGTTTAAAATAATTGAGATGTAAGTTTTTCGATTTTTCAACATTCATTCAACAGGCAAGACTCTAGTTTGGTGCTATTTTATGAGCAAGTATATGAAGGTAATATTCAGCTGATAAGAAAATACAGAACTACTTTTACTTCCTGTACATATTAAACTTTATCAGAAAATTTCAGGTGAATCTGGTAATAACTGCGGCATACCTGGCAATGGGCTGAAAATCTTTTAAGACGGAAAAATTCAATTCAAAGTTTAAGAGACACATTTGTTTTAAAACTCGTCTAGTATAGAAATCGTTTGAAGAAAACCTTGTCAGACCACTGTGTCTTGGCCTGACTTAAATCCCATTGAAAATATTTGCGAGAAGTGAAAAAAGCTTTACTGATGGAAAACGTTACTGATAAAAATCAGTTATGTAAAGGAGTCTGGAAAGCTTCGAACAATATTCCAAAGGGATATGTGAACGTTTGGTGGATTGCACGAATCTAAGGTTCAAGAAACTGTTGTGGTCAAATTTGGTTTTGATATTCATGATGTTTGTGATAGTGTCCTTATGATTTCTACCAGTAACTTCTTGTAAGAAAAAGCAAAGTAAAGTTTTGATGTTCTGAAATATAAATAAAAATCAACAGGCAACCAACTCAATCTTAAAAATATTCTCGTGATATGAGCTATGAATTTTACGTAAATGAAATATAATAAAGTATAAGAATACATTCTTTATTTATTCCTAAAATTACAATCCTTTCCTTAATCATCGTTATCCGGTTAATTAGATTAGCAGTTTCCCTTTTTCTACCGCTACGGGCGCTAATGTGAGTCAATAAATTGTTTCACCTAAGCCCTTATAACTAAATTAGGTGTAGACATTCTTTAAAAAATCATAAAACACTTGAGGGTATTGAACCAAGGAACACATTACACAAAGAGTTATGTAAATAACTTGATTTGGCAAGGATTTGAATCGTACAGAAAAGGAGTAAAAAAACAGGCGATTTTAGGCTGTTATTCCGGAACTGCATTTAGACCGGAAGTAATTTTCGAATTTTTAAACTGTGATAGAGCTATGCAAGACTCAGAAATGAAACGTTGTATTAGGTTGTCTTGCCCTGTTTTGTCTTGTCTTGTCTTGTTTTGTATTGTATTGTCTTGTTTTTTTCTTGTCTTGTCATGTTTTGTTTTGATTTGTCTTGTCTTGTTTTGTCATGTCTTGTTTGTTTTATTTGATTTTTCTTGTCATGACGTGTCTTGTTTTGTCTTGTCTTGTCTTGTCTTGTCTTTTTTTGTTTTTTGTTTTGTTTTGTTTTGTTTTGTTTTGTTTTGTTTTGTTTTGTTTTGTTTTGTTTTGGTTTGGTTTGTTTCGTTTCGTTTCGTTTCGTTTCGTTTCGTTTCGTTTCGTTTTGTTTTGTTTTGTTTTGTTTTGTTTTGTTTTGTTTTGTTTTGTTTTGTTTTGTTTTGTTTTGTTTTGTTTCGTTTCGTTTCGTTTCGTTTCGTTTCGTTTTGTTTTGTTTTGTTTTGTTTTGTTTTGTTTTGTTTTGTTTTGTTTTGTTTTGTTTTGTTTTGTTTTGTTTTGTTTTGTTTTGTTTTGTTTTGTTTTGTTTTGTTTTGTTTTGTTTTGTTTTGTTTTGTTTTGTTTTGTTTTGTTTTGTTTTGTTTTGTTTTGTTTTGTTTTGTTTTGTTTTGTTTTGTTTTGTTTTGTTTTGTTTTGTTTTGTTTTGTTTTTTGTTTTGTTTTGTTTTGTTTTGTTTTGTTTTGTTTTGTTTTGTTTTGTTTTGTTTTGTTTTGTTTTGTTTTGTTTTGTTTTGTTTTGTTTTGTTTTGTTTTGTTTTGTTTTGTTTTGTTTTGTTTTGTTACAAATCGCCACCACCACCAAAAAACGTGGTGCTGCCCAAACAGAATAGAGACTAATAAAGGTTAATGCATTGATCTCCTTTTAAATAGCAGGAACAAATCCGTTCACAGCAGTGCAGTTGTGGTCCTCCGAAGAAGGCTGTCCTCAATATACCGTCTTAGCAGAATGTCCTGACAAATTCAATGATTTTATGGAAGCGGTCCAGAAATACTAGTCTCAACTTGGAAGTCCAATTGTGAGTATAATACAGCAATATTTTATTTAACCTCTTGCCATTCTTACTCCTTCAGCTAAGACCCGAATCAAAAGTAGCCGGCAATCGTGAGCGCGGAAGATATCGGATGACCAGGCTAACAAATCTGTAAACTTGTTCCGATACTTGATTGACAGAACTACATCGAAATGCAGACAACAAAAAGAAAATTATCGAGTAGACCGCCAATATCCGGTAAGGGAATGGTACTGGAAGAAGAATATCAATGCGTGATACGTAACTGCCAATTGCTAAATAAATAAATAAATAAATAAATAAATAAATAAATCGATTTATTAATCTATCGATAAATAAATGTGCGTATTAAATTTTATATGACAAGAAGTTGTTCGTAGTTTCAAGCCACAGCTCGTAGTAGTAACTTCACGCCACCATCTTAACAGTACGCCAACTCACTACTGCTTGAAACAGGATTCTCTCGCTATGAGGCTAGTAGAGATGATACCGGCCGCTGAGTAGTAGATAAGGGAAGATCTTGGAGATCTCACTTCACTTTCTGACTTTGCTTCCAATTTATAGTGTTCAGCGCTTGATTTGTATTGTTGGGCAGATTTACGACTGGATACCCTTCCTGACACTAATGTATTCATTTCTGCACGGTTCTCGTGTGGTAGGTAGTGATATCTGGTGCATGTAATAATGGAAAAATGTATATATATACCGAGTCCCCAGTTTAGAGGAATCAACTGTACGTAGTTGACATCTGGTCTAGAATAGAACCTGGTGTCCTGCTGTTCATTCAGCCGAAGAGACGGACCGGAATGCCTTGGAACTACTTGTAGACTGAAAATTTGCCTTTTTTGTAACATCAAATGATCATTAATATGTTCTTCAATAAACAAAGCTCAAATTGATAACGATTAAGTTATTTGCTTCCAACGAATCGGTTCCGGGAGAAAACTGTATGGAATTCGGAGTTGACGAATGTACGACTCAGGGAAACTGACTGAGAGCCTAAGAAACTACCACGAATGAAATAATCAGTTCTCTAGAGTGTGTTGAGATGAGGCCTCTTTGATAAAGTAGCCTTCTATATGTCTCTCAGTCATGGCCATCCATCAATGCTTCACATCACAGCCTGCAAGATCACATCGACCATCTGTATTCTAATACCCCTCTGATATTATGTCTCTCAGTCATGGCCATCCATCAATGCTTCACATCACAGCCTACAAGTTCAAATCGACCGTCTGTACTGTGGTTACACATTTTGTATAAGTAACTTCGTGAAGCAAATTTTCAAATGACACCAAGCTACAAGACGTCTTCGTATCAATAGGAAAATCTGCAATTCTATAAGAACTGTACTCACCTAGTAACAACGCCTCCCTGTTGTCGATTAAGGGCTCCACGCTGTGCTCCAGCACGTTGTCGGTCTCTGTGCTCACGGTAGACACACACCGGACTTTCATCCTCCCATCTACGAAGTGTTTGGGCTCCACCTTGAACTGAAGTGTGGAGATAGACGAGTACAGTCCTTGAGAGTCTACCTCTGTCTCGAAATCGGGGCTAACCTGGAACACATTACATTACTCCTTAGCACGGTCAATATTGTAGTAATAATACTGTCATAATAATAATAATAATTTTACCGGGTGGTACACCTCAACCCCGCACATTCAAAATAAGCACCTTAATGAACTCCTCTATCGACCAAAAGGTGAAACTGATACTACATAAATTTGGAATATTAATCTGAAGATGTCACTACTGAAATATTAAGTAATTGTGTTATCGTGAAGTTTCCTAAACTGATTGAATTTCTCCTTGTTTTGTTTTGCTATACATCAAGAAGTTTGGACATTTTTCCACAGATGTTACTACCAAAAAACTATGATCATGCACTCTGGTGGAAGGTAAAGGAAGTTGTTATTGAAATAAATTTTGTGTTCATAGGTTTTCCTAACTTTCATTTGTTCTTTATGTAATTCTAGGTTTGCAATACTTCTGTCTCATTCCGCCAGTTTTGAATTTGGCCAAAGAAAAATTTATGTAATTAATTTTCAGCCTATTTCAGGCAGCTTGTTCGATTTTGAGTGTAACTTTTGGGTTCAAACAATAAAATTGAGAGGGTATGTACGGATTAGCCCGGAACCCTCTCGAACCTTCCCTGAGGGTATATAAGTTGCGGCTTTTCTAGTTTCCTTGTCAATTGATCGTCGTTTTTCTAAGTGTGTATGTGTTAAGGCAGGAGGCGGCGCACCTCTTTCTTCGGCCGGCAGAACATCTTCCAGGTAATGGCCACGTAAATTCTATCTTTCTTGCTGTCTCCGCAACTTTATCTGAGGGGAATGTCCGAATCTTAACTATGTAACATACCTTTCTGAAATGTAAATTTTTTCTGCTAATGTAAAACTTCATAAATTCTTAGCTGTAAATCGGGGATATTTTTTTATTTTTTATTAATTTAATAGAGCACACAATTTGTGTATATAAAGCGATTACGTGTCATTTAAGCATAAATCTATTATAGGCCTATTGTTCTTAGAGCATTCCACAACATGGTAACGAGGACAAGCCAAATCACAGAGTGCACACACACAACTTTCGTCAGGTTCATGAAAGATCCTAGTTTTGCAGAGTTTTTAGTGGTACCCATGAATTGCCATAGAATTGATAAAATATCGGAGATCCTGGTTTGTACTGGTCCAAGTTCTATTCGTCATTGCTTCAGTCGAATAGAATTCAGGACAAATGTCATTCCTTTTGGCCAATCTTTCATCCAAGAGTTTCTTCCAATGGTCTGTATAAAGTAGAGCGAGCTTGAATCTCAAATCTTCAATTAAAAAGGGCTGCTTTGCAAGTTCATAAACCAGTCTTGATCTAGTAAATCTGGACACACATAGGGTTTTCTTAAAGAATTTGGCTTTGATTTTTTCTAGAGTGTGTAGGTCATTCTTTGTTAGCTTATCCCAAATGATTTCCAGTCCATGTGTTAAAATAGGGATTATTTTTGCGTCAAACAAGGTCATGGCCGTCTTAAGAGATAATCTATTTAATTTCTTGGTGTCAAATATTGCTTTCATAGCTGCCGCAGCACGTAGCCTAATACGAAGTCTAAAGGACTTTACTGTCGTCTGCATCGTCAAGCCCAGATATTTAAAACTGTTTACGTCGTTTAATGTTTCCGCTTTATACGTCACTTTGTTACTTGAGGATGTTCGTCCACCCTTCCTGAAAATCATGTAGACATAATTTTCAATGTTTACTTGCAATTCATTTGTATCTGTCTACTTTTCAGTGCATCCGGTGCTTTTTGTAGCTCTTTAACACCTTGTGATTCTAGAACCATATCATCAGCATATAAATACATGGTTACTTCATTTGACACATCTTTTATCGCTTGAACCACATCATAGATAGCTACATTAAACAATAAAGGGCTGAGAGGGTCGCCCTGTAGAACACCATTTGTCTGCGTGATCTCCCTCGATGAAGTTATATTGTCTGAAATGATGACAGTACTATTTCTTAACATGTTATGGATCAGAATAGTGAGATCTTTGTCCTCAAGAAGAGAATCAAGCTTTGACGACATAATGTTTCTTTTATAATTATCAAAGGCCTTGGAAAAATCTATGAACACTGTGTGAAATTTACCCCTTGCTAGTCGTAAGATGTTATGTATATCGTCCAGTAGATTTCTTATTGCGTGCAGAGTACTTCTTCCTCTTCTAAATCAAAATTGCTCTTCAGGAAGTTTGGTTTCAATTTCTTCTGTCAGTCGAGCGGTTATTCACTTGGTGAATATCTTTAACAAATTATTCTCCAGAGGGATCTCTCTATAGGAATTTGGATCAAGCAAGTTGCCCTTTCCTTTGTATAAAACCTTCAATGTGGAGGTTTTCCACGCTTTCGGGATGTTTCCTAGTAACAAGCATAGGTTCACAAGATTAGTTATGGATGGAAGTAATACATTTGCTGAAGCTTTAATGTGTTCACTGAAAATGCCATCAGGACCCGGTGCTTTTCCATCTTTTAGTTTGAGTATAGTGTCAGAGACTTCTTTTTGTGAGAATAGAGTGATGACTCCCCTGTCTGCTTCAACGTACTTTCTTGAATAGGCTGATAAGGATCTTTGTTGATTGGGGATGAGTGAGAAGTGTTTCTCCCAGGTATTCATAACTATTTTACCAGTTGTCGGAACTTTACTTGGTTTTAATGCTAAGAATGGGTCCTTCTTGGCTTCGTCAGCCATCTTTATTGCTTCAAATTCAATGTATTTGTTTCTAGAAGTCTTCAGTAGTTCTTTATATTTACTTCTGAGAAAATTGTAGTTAATTAAGTCTTCTATATTCAGTATTGTTTTCGCCACCTGAAGAGCCTTTAGAACTTGCTTTCTTTCCAAATAGCAGGTCTGATTGAACCACGTTTTGGATTTTCGCGGAGTTATTGTGATAAAGGCAGATTCGATGATGTCTTCTAAAACAGAATCTGCAGTATCCAATTCATTTTTCATTATTTTGTGGTTTAAGTCAATGATTTTCTCAGTGCTTTGCAGGAGGACACTCTCATTAAGTTTTCGAGCTATAGGTTTCATAACGATTGGTGCATTCCATGGGTGAGAAAGAACATCCAAATCGGGGAGAGAGAGTGAGTTATCCTCTCGAGCTCCCCTTCATCTTGGTTTGAGGTGACTACGATTTCGCAACCTTTTATTCCTGTAATATATTACAGTTATTTCCATGCGAGCCACCTCAGTAGTTTGGGACTAGCCCCAGTTTCATCGGCCGAGAGCCCTGTAGGTTTTTAATTTTTCATTATCTGGGAGTGCAGTGTACGCCTCCATTCAGTTTGTGTTCGGGCCCTTTATTTAACCTGTTCTTTTCCGCAAAGGCCCGGTAGGTTGGGTACTTGATACCCCTGTTTCCGTTTGTAAGTTGGGCCTTGAGAGGCCAGAGATTGTAAGATTTTGATGTTGCCTTGAGTAGGCTGGAAGAAACTGAGAGCCTGTTAGCTCTTTTCAAAGCTTTGTAATAGTGAAGAGTGCCTCTGGAAGGCGAGATATTGTAATTTAGGGAGCAAGTGCTCTTGAACTATGGGATCTCTGCCCTTGACTATGTTGTTCCTCATTTTGAATTGAAAATTTTGTAAAATTGAGCTCGTAGCTCAGAATTGTAAATTAAGGGCTTGAAGCCCCAAATCTGTAAATATTCACTAATCTTGGATTGTCCAAGACTTGTTTCAAGATTGCTGATTGTACCTGTCATGTTATTATTTATTAATTTCTGAAATTCTTAAAGAAATATAACCTTTTAAAATTTTAAGTCAATTCTTGATATTGTAGTTAGACCCATTCAAGCCCGCACCTTCTTTCACCTCTCTGCGTTCCACAGATACTAATAATAATAATAATAATAATAATAATAATAATAATAATAATAATAATAATAAAGTGAAGTTGTCATAACCACAAAGACGCACACAGGAGATGCTCTGAATTGTATACACTGTTTTATTTACAATTATATACACATTATACACACACATTAATGAACTGCTTTCTTGAACAAAACACTGCTACGAAGAAGAAGGCTGCAACATTAGCATGTCAACCAACTACCAACACAACAAAATCACAACATGAGTTCACGCACTTGACTAACGACTTTCGCTAGCAACTCCCGCTAACAACTCAACTCCATTCCCAAGACTGTATCTTTATATACTTTCCCTGGCCTGGCTTTTAGAAAAGTATGACACAACATGTTTTCTCGAATTTTCTCGAGTCTCCAGTAACCTATTTTCAAATGAATGGAATGTTCTATAAACTCTAGTGACAAAGATGCGTTGTTCTGGACTATTACCCTGTGTTGCACAACATCACATTGGATTTATACATCATATTTACAGGTCTTAATAAATTATATACTATTAATTATGTGTTCTTACTTTAAAGAAACTCTTATTAATATACATATAGCAGATGTATCATGACATAACCTCACATGTTTTGTTACACGAGACAGATCGTACAACAGGCAAATAATAGGACCACGATTTATAAAAAATAAAGTCCGTACATACCTACGAAAATAATAATAATAATAATAATAATAATAATAATAATAATAATAATAATAATAATAATAATAATAATAATAATAATAGACGTAAACGACTTCATAGTCACATCTATACCTATACCTATTACTCGAGCTCGATATTTCTACTATGTACCCATGAGTTTAGAGAATTGTTTCCAAGTTATACTAGCCCATTACACTTTCATCAAAGTCTGAGCTCAAAATCCTTCACAAAATAATGGGTCCTAAGATAGCAGATGGACAGTATAGACTCCGACAAAGAGATGAGCTATACAGGGATAATGATCGGCTGATGGAGCCAAAAAGGAAACGAGGACTGAAGACCTACGGACATCTCTTCATGATGGATGCAGCCCTATTAACGAAGCAGATTATTAACGTGTGGGGTAACAGACATAACGTCTCGGATAAAATGGTTCAAGGAAGTAAGGAAGGAACTCAAAAGCATGGGACTGAATCAGGAGGCCATCTCTCACCGATCAAATTACAGATAAGTGAACAACTACTTGAACAGCTTCCATGATGAGCAAAAGCAGAACAGCGGTTGGACAGAAGACAGGTGGCCAGAGAAAGAACGCAACGCTTTCGGGCTGCAAAAAAAAGGCTTCCAGAAATGTTTTATAGTTACATGACGCGGTCTCTAATGACCCTAAACGTCAATAATACTAATAATATTGTATGAATAATAATGATAATAATAATAATAATAATAATAATAACAATAACAAAAATAACAGAACCATGGTGTGGGGGTAGCGTGCCTGCCTCTCATCTGTAGGCCCCGGGTTCGATTCCAGTTCAGGCCAGGGATTTTTGCCTGGACCTCAGACTGGTTCGAGGTCCACTCCAGAAGAAATTATAATCAAACAGTTATCTCACAGCGAGATCAAGGCCCCGGTCTAGAAAGATAAGAATAATGGCCGAGAGGGTTCGCCACGCTGACCGTTCCCCATCACAGCGATGGCTTAGTAGGCCAATGGCTTCGCGGGGTCGATAGCGTCAGGGCATTTATTTTATTTGCTTATTTAATAATAATAATAATAATAATAATAATAATAATAATAATAATCTTTTATTTGCCATCCCTGTCATGGAAAGCATGAAGAAGACAGGCACTCTAGATGCACTCACCAGCGTTGCATTGGTCATGGAATTTATACTTTATTATTATTTATAATGGGCATATTGATTTTATAATGCTTTCGTCCACATTCATTCAAATTTATTGTAGTGAATCTTTATCAAGACCAAGATTTGCATTGTAGTGGAGTTTTCATCGAGCATTTTCCTTCGTAAATTATTATTTAATTCCAACATGTAACGTACCCTGTTAAGCCGAGATCCTAGTGAAAGGTAGGGTAATCAATCCCAGCGGGAAATCAGGTCGGCGAGCTGATCATTTTTGGGGGAAATGCAAAGATTGTCAACAGCTACAACGACGGAAGAGGAAAATAATTCCCACCGGCGAAGAAGGTGGATGATGCAACTTTGATACAACTTAAATCCATTAGCGGCTGTACTGGTATCCAGAGGCTAACGGTCAGCGTGTGTTAGCTATGTGGGCTTGACTGGAAATACCATGATCCAAAGG
Source organism: Anabrus simplex (assembly GCF_040414725.1). Lineage (NCBI taxonomy): Eukaryota > Metazoa > Arthropoda > Insecta > Orthoptera > Tettigoniidae > Anabrus > Anabrus simplex. Next base: position 720,997,293 of record NC_090265.1, read on the forward strand.
CCTCAACAACCTCTGGTCCTATCTATCCCTGGCAGTCACCAGGCCACTATAATCAAGTACAAGCAAACATGAACTGTACAAGCAAACACAACTCTAGCCCAGACGGTAGACAATCCACCCGTCAACAGACGGCAACTGGACTTTCGGATTCTGGAGAGTCCAGGCAAGCACAGCTGAGAGTATCGGAGATCTCTGGTAACTACCATAAAAAACATAAAACATTCATTGAAGCATAAGAATACCCTAATTCAAACAGGGAAATTAAACAATCTCACACAAGAAATTGACAAAATATTCTCATTCTCGCTCTTCAACAAACTAGGATGACCGACAACAAAACTATGGACTATGGAAATTACTGCATTTTCAAGGGCAAAACATTACAGACGGTCGCGAAAGGTACACCAATCTTCGGAATGGCTTTTCTTGTCCACAAATCGATCATTAACTCTGTCAAAAATGTCACACACTGTAATGATCGAATTATGACCATGCGCAACCATTGCGCCTACGAGAAATACACACTTCTCAAGGGTCATGCACCTACTAATAGCGAAAATAAGAATAATCCTGAAAATTTTGAAATTTTTTAGAAAAACTAGAAACAAATACGAATAACATTCATCGAGATGACGTGCAAATCCTGATAAGAGATTTCAGCGCTAAACTTGTAAACAAAAAATCTATCGAAAAATCATCGTCAAACATTCCGTACTCCAAAACAAGCTATTGGTAGGCATCTGTCTTCAATTTAATCTCAAAAGTATGTCTACCCATTTCAAGAAACCCGTTCACGAACGGAAAACTTAGCGATCTCGCATTCAACATCTCAGTGAATACCAGATGATCATGTTCAAATATCCCATGCCCATTACAGAACCATCCATGACATTCAAGTCCGATGAGGGCAAACATTGATTCGGATCATTACCTTACAAGAATCAAAATGAAATTTTCGCCGAAGAGAATTCATAAAAGAAAACATGACATCCTAAAATTTGCCGCATCCAAAATTCTAGAAACAAAATTCGCGGAAGAATGAGATAAAGAATCAGTGAACAATTGGACGGACACCTGTAGCAAAATTATCAGAAGAGCCAAAGAACTGATTCCACTAAAACAGAAAGCAAAACACACCTGGTGGGATTCCAACTGTGATAAAGTTATCATTGATCGCCGAATCGCATTTCAGAAATACAACAGACACAAATCTCCAGAAACCCTACAGCACTTTCTCGACGTCAGCAAGCAGGTAACCAGAACTATCAGGACAACTAAACGTAATCATATAACTAGTCAACTTCAATCAATCGAGGATGACTTCAGAAATCACAACAGTCGAGTTTTTATAAAACTTTCGCGAACATAATAAAAGGTTACCTACCGCAAAATTTGACCTTCAAGAAACAAGACGGAAGTCTAGAATCAATAACCAAGAAAACTTTGAAGAACTAGCACGTTATTTTTCTGATCTCCTCAATTGCCCTGAAGCATCTGAGCGTTTCAGAACAAATAAGACCCGAAGCCAAACCACCAATGCAAGAAGAAATCCATCACCACATCAAAAAACTCAAGAACGGAAAGGCATCAGGAGAAGACGGAATCATCCCTGACCTATTGAAAAATTTAGGACCATGATCACTAGAGAAATATCACACAGATCATTCAAGAGAGTTGGCGAAGTAGAAAACTATCGGACGAATGGAAATGCGCACTCATCCACCCACTCCACAAAAAGGGAGATGAATCTGATCTAAATAATTGCAGAGGAATTTCCATCTTACCCATCGCTCACAAAATCCTCTCCGCCTGCCTTTTATAACGTACTCAAGAACAATTCGAGTCCGTCTTCGGTGAATATCAAGCTGGCTTCAGATCAAACAGATCATCCGTCGAACAAATCTTCAATCTGAAATCCACCTTAAAACTTCCAGCCACGCGAAACCCCCTCCATCTGTACGTTTGTTGACTTCCGGACGGCTTATGACTCCACTGATCGACAATCTCTTTTAATGTACAGTACTCGATCCGAAGACAAGACGACTTATCCAACAAACTCTAACCGACACAATTACCAAGGTCAAATTCATTGGAGAGATCTCTCAAACTTTTCCCATTAAAACCGGTGTCCGGCAGAGTGAAGGACTTTTAATGTTGCTGTTCAACATCGTTCTTGACAATGTCACCAAATAATTGGAAAAGGAATTGAAAAACCGCAATATCTGTAAACCTGTCATGTTAGGAAGAAAATAGAATAATACCAGCATTACTTGCTTTAGTCTTTGATGATGATTTGGCAATCCTCCAGAGATGAACAGATGGCAATTCACCAGATTGAAGTTCTCAAATAACGTGCTGAAGAGTCCACTAATGGCTACAAAACACATTGAACCAGAATCATTGCTATCAAAATACGGAATATAAACAAGGTTAATCACTTCAAATATTTAGGTGAAATCATTGAACTTGCAAGTACATAAATAATAGCACAATAAACAAGTGAACGCAAAATGCGGAAAACATATGGGAAAACCGCGAACATCTACAAAAAATATGCATGAGCATTAACATAAAAAATCAATATTACACGACGGTCGTCAAAACTGAAACACTCAACTTCAGTGAGACCTTAAATCTCAATTATAAAGGGGATTTCGAAAATATCAATAAAGCTGAAAGGAAAATCATCCCAGAAATCCTTGGCCCGAAAATTAGAGATGAAGGATATCGGCTAAAATCCCACCAGATCATAGAAATCTACTCGAACATTGAAGCAGATTTCCGTCAACGACGATTGAAATTTTATGGACACACTATGAAGGTAGATGACAATCGACTAAGAAAGAAAATGTTGATGTACTCACAAATATTAAAGACGACAACGGTTTGGATCAAACAAGTACAAAAGTGATCTCAATTACGCCAACATCACACCTACAGATATCGAACACCGCAAAACTTTAAGATATAAGTTCTACACTTGCGAAGTTCTCCTAGCCAATCAGATCTAGGAGAAAATGGAATGACGTACTGTACCGGTCACGACGTGTACATGCCGTAGTTTTTGACTATTAATTGTACTTCTTCGTCACGCAAGACGTTCAGAGCGATCTTGGTTTGTTTACGTTCGGAGGAGCGAGCAGGCGATCCAGCGACAGCTGTGTGTGTGACGTAGTTGCAGGGACAATATAGGCTACCCGCCTGACTCCACGTGTAGCCTGCATGGCCTGGTATGTTGTGGATATGAACGTCACGCCTTCGCGAACATTGGATTGAAAAAGTGTTAAAACTTCTGTAATAATTATCGCAGTGACTTGAGGATAATATAAACGTCTCAAATTATGAATCTCAAGTAAATCCGTCAAGGGATTCGCGAGATAATCAACTTCAAATAGATCACGTTATCTGATGACGTAGGAGCCCCAAACTGAATATAAGCTCAGCATACTTGACCCTGATCAGACAGTCATAGTTGAGTGTCCAGCCTGACTCCCCACGATGCAGTGTTCGCCGAAGTGCTGACAGAGGCTATCTTCGAATATTCAAAGTCTTCATGTGGGACTCCAACTCTGACAGGCGTGTTGAACTTGCAATTTATGCTCGTGATAAACTACAAAAATGTAACAAGGTCTTTATGATGGACATTGAGTCTATTAGTCAAGTTGAACATAGGATATTGGCATGTGTTGAAGTTCTAATTATTCAAAGTCTTTTTATAGTAGACTTGGATTATATCCGTCAAGTTGAACTTTTAAATTTTGCGTGTGCTGGAACTCTGATTATGACAAGTCATGTATTGGACTTAGGTGACAACAGTTGAGTTGAAATATTCTGTGCGCTTGTAGAAACTTCTCGATATAACTTACTTTCGTTCTTGTATAAATGAGTTTATTAGCACGTTGCCTGTGTGAAACTTAGCCTTTGAAAAAACATGTCTAATTTCAATGTGCCACTAGTGCGATATGCTAGGAACTGTGATATTTCTTTTTAAGTCTCAGTCAGCAGAACCTAGTCCCTGAATAAACATGTCATTAATTACAATGTGACACTACTACGTATACTATTAACTGTGACATTTTGTCAGCATAATTTCATTTATAAACAAGGGTATTTATGAAAGTGTTCGAACTTTCACATGAATGTTAATGCAAGTGATTACCATAATCGTGTGCTACGATACCAAGGTTTCGGTCTGAACTCAAACTGTGTTCTTTATCCAATTCAAACAAAATTATGTGTTATTTCTTCTGAACAGTATGTAAATTATTTGTGTGTGACTGACAGCAGTGTCTGTGACAAACTCTCGAACAGTCACCTATTTTTTTTAAATGTCCAGTGCGCCTAACAACGAACTGTGTTTTTCATTTCAACCTTATTTCTTCGTCAAAGTGTTTAGTATTATTGCATGACTGACAGCAGTGTCTTTGATAAACTCTAGAGCAGTCATACATTTCTTTCAACGTCAAGTGCTACATTATTTCGTGGAAAATCACCACGAACTGTGCTAAGTGCGTGAACAATTTTCAGTTTCATTATTTCTATTCATGAACTGTGCTTTATTTTCTTCCAATCTCGATGCTACTCACATCTACATCTTTAGTGAACTTATAAATTCTATCTACAAGATTAAGAGTGAATTCGACGGCATATCCCAACCATATTAAATGAAACAGTGCTGTTAAACCAAAGTGTCGGGGGACTGTGTAAATTTGGACGCTCGTGTAAGTTATGTGACGAGTGATTACCCCGCAACATCGTCGGAGATCGTCGGAGAACGTCGGAGATCGTCCAGAACGCCGAACGTTCGAGACTCAAACCCATATCAAACCAACCTGGGTGTTCCGGCCTCATCTCAACGTAATATTGGCAACTTCCAGAACGTGTTCCAGCCCCGTTCAGCCTGGTGGACTGGGAGCACGGGTCATCAAGAGGCGATGTTGAATTCAGCGACTATCAACAGTAAGGTGATGTGCACTTTAGAATTCATTTCCTGAATAAAAACTATTGTTCAATCTATTTAAAAAATTTCTTGTAGATAGGACCCTGCCTCCTATGCCAATCCCTAGCTAGAAATCACCCAGTATTGCCCTGAGACCTACTTCGTGCTTACTTTAAAATCAATTCATAAAGTCGGGCTATTTAACTGGTACAGTACGTCGAGCGAAACATAGCGACATAGTGAACAAGAAAAATTACAACAACAATGTGATCCTTTATGTGTCGAAACAAATAAACTAAACAAATAAATAAATAACAACAATAATATCCGACCACAAACCTTGTCCCGTTCCTCTATTACCGCCCTGGGTAGGGGTGGTAGAATAACACCCACGGTGTCCTCTATCTGTAGTAAAACGGCCCGGGGGCTGCCAACTTGGGAGTGTGGTTAGCAACCACGGGACCCTTAGCTGAGTCCTGGCATTGCTTCCAATTACTTGCGCCAGGCTCGTCACTTTCATCTATCCTATCCGACCTCCGTTGTTCTTTCCTCACCCCGACGGTGTTAGGTATCGAGACCTTCATTTCCCTTGTCTTTCTTTGGCCGATATCTTCATTATTTCGTAGTATCGGATCCCTTCCATTTTTCCCTCTAATTAGTGTTATATAGAGGATGGTTGACTCGTTGTACTTCCACTGGCCGGCTACCTAATTGGTTAGCGCTCTGGTGTTTGGTCACAGGGACCCGGTTTCGAATTCCGGCAGAGTTGGGAATTTTAACGCTCATTGGGTAATTCTGCTGTCATGAGGGCTGAGTGTATGTGTTGTCGTCATCATCATTTGATCCTTATCATGACGCGCAGGTCGCCTACAGGAGTCAGATCAAATGGCCTGCACTTGGCGAGCCGAACATGTCCTCGGACACTCCCAGCACAAAAAGCCATAGCCTACGTCATTTCATATTAGACACTTCGTCCTAAAACAGTAATCACGACCACCAACACCCCCACCACCACCGTTTCTCTACGGGGTTGGGTATGAATAGAGATTAAACTTCTTTGCGAGATTTTGCGATTTTCCTGATGTCAGCCTCATCAGAGGATGAAATGAATTACATCATATATAAAGGCAGGAAGGGAAAGGGTGAAACCCGGCTCTGGCGCATAGTCTGCTCCTGTCAGCATGGCTTAACATTTCCATCCGACACACGAATCACCATTACAGCGTCATCCACCCTCACTCCATATGAGCACTGCAGAGAGGTTTGGAATTCAATCCAGGCTTTTGGCACGCAATCTAATGATTAGAAATTGTATACCACCACCTCCCCTACTCTGCCGACCAATATTCTGATGATTATTTTCCTTTCGTCAACGGGACTCGAGCCGGCTAACCACGGTGCCTGAATATAACGATCATGGCCACCACGTGGCTACTCCCAACCTAACAGCCCGCCTGGACGGCTGGCCTCTGACGTGCAGCCTACAGCTAAGTAAGGTGGGTGGCCTACAGTAACAGGTGCTTCGGAGAAGTAGATTAGCCTGTTCTAGTACAACCTTCTGATATGTCAACAGCTTCTCTGATTCGTCCTGCGACAGGATGATCTGTTCTAAAAGAGTAATAGAATCAACAAAGCCATAAATGAACAGTGCAGTTTAAGTGATATACATTTTATTTACAACTAGCAGGTGCCCGCGGCTTTGCCAGCGTTTATTAGTTCAAGCACGTTACATGTTTAAAAACCATTTATTTAATGGCCAAAGAATATATTTTCTTAACATACATCGTTTTCACATTTATTACTGGCCATTTTCTATTAAATTAATATTTCATCCCCTTTCCACCCCTGCCCGTAGAAGTATCTTACCCCACAGTTTTCTGTCCCAAACAGTAAGCCATATGTATATCATGTTTGGTTGACAGCTATGCTAGAAAATACACACGCATCCATAATCTCAGTTATTTTGGACATTAGTTTTCACCCCTCTCAAACCTCATACCGATTGGGAATGAACTTTGATCTGAACGGCATCGACAGTGTTACAGTTCATCTCAGCTATCCCGAAGACTATGGATATGCAACTATGCCGGTCCTTTTTAAAACAATTTATTCCACCCCCTTCTCTTAGGGTTTGTTGCCGCTACAGTAATTTTTTTACATTTTCTTTTTTCACCCCTTATGCGCTTATATATAGAAGAAAATTAGCTTTAAGAAACACATCATAATCATGTCTACATCAAGAACTTCACATATTGTTGGTTAGGCAACCAGCTGATTAGACTTGTCTTGCAGTTTGCTTATCTTCGTCTATTCTATTTCTACTCCTTCTCACCCCGTAGGCTGAACTACGGATCGGTTTTTTTTTTTTTTTGCTATTTGCTTTACGTAGCACCGACAGAGATATGTCTTATGGCGACGATGGAATGGGAAAGGCCTAGGAATTCGAAGGAAGCGGCCGTGGCCTTAATTAAGATACAGCCCCAGCATTTGCCTGGTGTGAAAATGGGACACCACGGAAAGCCATCTTCAGAGCTGCCGACAGTGGGTTCGAACCCACTATCTCCCGATTACTGGATAGTGGCCACACTTAAGCGACTGCAAGAAATTTTCAGCGAAATCGGCCCAGTAGTTTTTGAGTCTATAAAGGACACACAAAGAAACATTCATTTGTATAGACATAACTTATGTTCTGAATATCCGCCCTCTCGTTCTACTTAAAGCACTATATGCCTCATATCGCTGCCCTGTATTTTCGAAAGGTGAAGCCTGTGACGTTATTACTTGCTGCCCTAATCCTTCTCACGAGACCATCCCTGTTATCAGATAATGTTGTTTGAATTATGTCACCTGAAAATAGCTGCACTACGTCGGGACTAGAACACGAGTTTACGTTTAGCACCATCAAATGAAATCCGTTTTCACGACTTTTTCCGTACACTAACAGCATATGTACCAACTTTCCGTCACTGTAATGTCCCTCTCCATCTAATGAAAACGAGCAACTTTTTTCAATGCTCTACTGCTAGTAAAGTCAAGCAGAATGGTTTAAATCCCAGCTAGCGAGCCGTATGTTTGCTTCAAATGTGAAAATTCACTATTGACCTTTAGTTAGAGTAGACCGTCCCTCTTTACTGATAGAGCATAGAGATTTGGGCTGAAGATCTTATCTCCGAAGCACCTATTACTTAAAGCTAGCCATAAGAAATAGCCTAAGCAGGAGGCTGTGGATTTACACATTACCTCTACAGTGTGTAACATAAGATGAGAGCTATTGATCTGAATGTCAGTACTACTACGGCAGACTTGATGCAGCGTACATCTACAGTGAGTTCTCTCATCAGTTGGCCGGCAGGCGCGCCCAGCTTATCTGGCTCGCATGGACTCATCACGCCCCCTTTACACAGGGCAGCGACAGCACGAAAATGCCTGCACTTCACAGTTCAGGTCCGTGCTTAGAAAGTGTATTAAGTGTTGATCTGTCGCTCCAACTGTTCTCGAGTTGTGAGAAGTTACTTCGGGGTATAATTCTCAAATTGCCTCCACATGTGTACATGGAGGAGGGAAGGGTATTTATGTACAATAATTATGTGAAAATAAAGTCTTTCAGGGAAGGCGTACGCCCTTCGCATATAGAGACCGTGCAGAAACTCGTAAACAAATTGATAATAATAATGTTATTTGTTTTACGTCCCACTAACTACTCTTTTACGGTTTTCGGAGACGCCGAGGTGCCGGAATTTAGTCCCGCAGGAGTTCTTTTACGTGCCAGTAAATCTACCGACACGAGGCTGACGTATTTGAGCACCTTCAAATACCACCGGACTGAGCCAGGATCGAATCTGCCAAGTTGGGGTCAGAAGGCCAGCGCCTTAACCGTCTGAGCCACTCAGCCCGGCTAAACAAATTGAAAGGAACTGGTTCTTTACTCGATAAAAAGCGAAGTCTGAAAAACGTGCACTTAAGTAGGACAAAGTAAACGAAACCGCAGAAAGATTAGAACATACGCCTCCAAAATCCCTAAAACGACTTGGACAAGAAACTGTGCTTTCCAAGAGCTCAGCATGGTGGGCTACGAAAATGTTAAAATTGAATCGGAGTGTCCTAAGACGATGCCAGAAACGTATGGATGCAGGAGGAGAACATTTCCAACATCTGCTCTCATGAGGTATGAGCTTATTTTCTTAATTACCAATTTTCTTAATTTTATTTGTTATCTCATGCCATGCACGGATAAGGTGAGCGAAGTGCTTTCATTGTTGCTATGCTGCGGAGCGGGAAGTGATGAGTCAACGGGAGGGACATAATCTGGGCGCGCCTTCCGGCCAACCGATGAGAGAAGCTCACTGTACTTGGCTGTGGTACTACACCACGCATCTTAAACTAGTCTTTCTATTTCAACACACATTTTATACAAAGCTACAGGCCGTGCACCGCTCAAGGTTACTGTTGCTAGGTAACATTTTGTGACGCCACTTCCGTTACACATTTGGCACATGTCGAAAATTTTCGGGCTCCGAGCACTAAGACGTGTCTGTCTGTTAGGTCATCAGCCCAGAGGCTGGTTGGATCCTCAAATAGCACCACCAAACGTTATGCGGTTATAAGGAAATCGCAAAAACCAATGGCAGCACCAAAATGAGGCGTACTAGGTAAGACGAGGAGTGAGGTAGTTTGCCATTGCTTTCCTCAATGGGTCAGAAAGTGCTATTGCAGCACGACTGACCCTATGAGCAACACCTTTCATAACACTCATGCACTAGTCGTGCTCTGAATGCCATTACTCAGCACCACCCATACCCCAGCAGCTTCCATATTGTCACAGCCATGGACGAGACTGGGACTTCGGTGGAAGCTACACTTTACTCTGGCCTGTGCCAAGAGATGGATACAAAAGTAGACGTATCCATATCAAAAACAAATACAAACAAAATGAAATCGTTAAGGTAATTATTTACCTGTAATAAAGGTGTACAAGATTCCAGGAAGTCAGATTTTTTATCTTGAAATAAATTAATATTCAGAGGACGTAATTATCTATACAGTGACATCATTCTATATAGAGGCGAATTTAAGTGTCCGTCTGTGTTAACTGCTGGCAAGAACAACAAGTTCCTAAATATACCTGCTGGTTTTCTAGGTGCGTATAATACATGTTGACAAGTTATTCCAGATCATCTATGTCATTATTAACAAGCTTATGGAGGAACGTCATCAACAGATATTTCCTTCTCGTATCTAGCCTTTCAAACCCAATTTTTTCAATCATTTTGTAATAAAATAGATTTGAATTAATGAGCTATTTTCTGGTATCCTAGACACTTCAATCAATGAATCACTATTGATCTGCATTTAGGGCAGTCGTCAAGGTGGGGGATTCCCTGCCTGTTGATTACCTAGTCCTCTCTTAAACAACTTCAAAGAATGTGTAAATTTATTGAACATTTCCCTTGGTAAGTTATTCCAATCCTTTACTCCCCTTCGTATAAACGAATATTTTCCCCAATTTGTCCTCTTTATTTGCAACTTTATCTTCATATTGTGATATTTCCACCATTCAAACTTATTCGTCTACTAATGTCATTCCACGCCATCTCTCCACTGACTGATCGGAACATATCAAATAGTCTAAGAGCTCGTCTCCTTTCTCCCAAGTCTTCCCAGACCAAACTTGGCAAGATTATTTTTAATGGTTCTCTTTTGTCGGAAATCGCGCAGAACAAATCGAGCTACTTATCTTTACATTTTTTCCAGTTCTTGAATCAAGTAATCCTTGTGTGGGTCCCATACACTGGAACCATAGACAATTAAAACATAGCACCTGTGAAACTGATACCCATAAGTTACATAATTATAAAATTCGAAAATTGCAGAAGGTCTCCAACGGACTCGGGTGATGTCTGGGAGGGTAGGAGAGGTGGTGGTATATACTTTTGAACGCTAGATTGCGTACCAAAAGCCCGGATTCAGTCCTAAACCTCTCCGCAGTGTTCATTTGGAGTGAGGGCATATGATGCTGTTCATGGTGATTCGTCGGATTTCACCCTCTCCCTACCTCAATGCGCAGGTCACCCATGTAAGTCAACTAGAAAGCACACGACATCACGTGGAAGAAGACATGGGTGTCCCAAGTGACCACTCAGTCCAAGCATTAACCAATGGAGTGGCAGTACACATCATCACCGACGAAAGTGAAATTCAAGCCGACTTTCTCAACTCGCAAGCTGATGGCAAGCACATTTTGGGACACACGTGGTGTTCTGCTGGTGGAGTTCATGCCACCAGGGACAACAATCGATGCAGCTGCGTATTGTGTGGACTTGACGAAACTTCGCCACACAGTCTAGAATAAACTCCGGGGCTTTCCGTCCGCGGCAGTGGTGTTGCTTCAGGAGAATACAAGACCTCACTCTGCAGTTCGAACGTACGTTCACATTAAAACGTCTCGACGGGAACAATTACTTCACATCTCCCGCTATAGCCCTGACCTTGCGCAATCTCTTCAGTTACCCGAGAAGCTTCCTCCCCGGCGAGCATTTCCACACTGATGAGGAAGTGAAAACAACGGTTCAGACATGGCTCTAATTTCAGGTCGTAAACGTCTATGACGAGGGTTTACAAAATCACAGTTCTAGCCCTTCAGGCAAACTACTCAATTTTGAAAATATCCCAGGAATATGAGCTACGAATTTTAGGCAAATAAAAAATAATAATGAAGTATCCTTTATTTATTCCTAAAAATTACAATCGTTTTCTTAATCTTTTATATACGGTCGATTAGATTAGCCGTTTGTCTTTTTTTACCACTACGAACGCTAATGTGAGTCAATGCAGAGTTTCACTTAAGCCCTTATAACTGCATTCGATGTGGACATCCTTCAAAAAATCAAAAAATGCTTGAGGGTATTGAACCAATGAAAACATTAAAAAAAGAATTAAGTAAATAAGTGACTAGATTTGAATCAAAAACAAAAGAGTAAAGAAGCAAGCGATTTTAGGCAGTTTATTTTTCGAAACTGGATTTAGGCCGTAAGTCAGTTTTGAAATTTAATTTTTAGTAAGATATAGCTGTGAGAGACTCACAATTTGAAACCTTTCTCAGTCCTTTAGCCCTTCAACTTTCGGCACAATTGAGGAAATTGCTTAATTTTACGATTTTTGCAGTATGGGGACCCTAATTTGTCTGCTAAGAAATGATTTCAACATCGAAAGGTTGTCCCTTGATGTGACAAAGGTTCGAACAGAAATGCAGAGAATGTCGAAAGAAAGTAAATGTGTGCAGAATCGGATTAAAGTATAAATCGTTAAGGGTCTTAGTTAAAAACTGCGTTGGATGTAACACCCTCCTTACAGTTGTAATCCAGGTACCCATTTGTCGGAGGAATTTTTCATAAAACTCATTGTGATCTGTAGGTGAGGCAACGTGCATTTCCCACCATCTATATTTACGGTTTTCAGAGGCACCGCGGTGACGAAATTGTGTCGTGCCGGTAAATGTACCAAAATGAGCCTGAAATACTAGAGTATTTTCAGGTACTACTGGACTGACCCAGCCTGGACACTGAAGACCAGTCTGAGCTATTCACTTCCAATCCCGAGAACTATTACCTATCCAAAACATGATTGTTCTTAGGCGAGGCGGTGGTAGTGTTTTGATTGACGCTGAGGGTAGAGGACATTAGACCGAGCACAGGCATCACTGGACATCAATTACGTATGCAAATGCATATTTTGTTTGCCGATATTTCATCATAATCATCCACGAAAGGCAATGCATTGTCGCTGTAGCCACATCTGGTAGCCTCTTCACGTTGCTATACGAACCACATGCGAGATCACCGACGGAGTTCCTTCCTCGTCCCCTCGGTCTCTTTCCCAGTACTTCACCTTCAATGATGGTTTGAAGAAGAGATTCGTCACTCAGTACGTGTATAAGGAACTTTGTTTTTCTCTTCTTTATCGTAAACATCGATCCTCTTTTGTGTTCTTTGAAATGAAGTCATTTGTTTTTTATCTGTCAAACTTAATTTTGTAACTCTTCTCCAAAACCACATTTCTGCAGGCTGAAGTTTGGTTTCTTCCTGTTTCCCTCATGTCCAGGTTTCACGCCTATACAGCATCATACTCCAAACGAAGGTCTTGAGAAGTGATTTTCTGGTCTCCAAACTGAGATGCTGGTTTAGCAATAAGTTTTTCTAATCTATCAAGGCCTCTTTCGCCACCGCTATTCTTTTCTTGATTTCTGAAAGGGGTCTTGTATCAGAGGTAATAACACTAACCAAATAGGGGAATTCTGTGACTTGTTCTGTCGGTGTGTTACTTTGTTTTGTGCCTGTAGGCTTCTTTTTGTCTACTATCATGAATCTTGTTTTCTTTACATTAATTTTTAGTTTAAATTTTTCTAGGTATTTGTTGAATGTTCTTAGCATCTTACTCAAATCCTTTTCAGAATTAGCTAAGAGAGCAATATCATCCGCAAAGTGGATACTGTGCACCTGAACACCATTAAAATTCACCCCTTTAGTATGATCTTTCATTTCTCTAACTGCCGATAGGTAGACCTCCAAAACCGACAAGAAAGTGCGTTTGAAGGTGAAACTGGACGAACCATTAAGTTTAATAGTGCATACATTTTAAATTTCGGCTTTATTGTGCATATTTTCAACTTTTAATGTGCGTATTTTAACATGATTTACAGGCAGTCTTCAAGAAAATGTAAAGTAATTAATGCCGTGAACTCTTGTGGAATGAGTGACCTGGTTCTAAATAAACTTTAGAGCTGTGATAAGATTTATAGGAAAAATCAAGACAAGAACACAGTATTCACTGCAGAATTCAAGAACTGTCCTGTCATATCCGTAGATATAGAGAGATAATTCTCTGCATTAAAGCTAGTTTTAACAAGCAAAGCCACAGGTGTATAAAATAAAATTTGGAAAAAAATGCTATAGTGTACTGCAAAACAAATTACGGACAGGAAAGGTAGGGTGGGTGGTGTGAAATGAAAGAAGAATGTGTATTTAAGTGTGGTTCTTCACGTTTGTGTTTTCTTACAGCCTTACTAATTATGATTTATCACGCGTATTGATTAACACACTCTGTCTTATCTTGTTTTAACAGTGAACACTGATGCGTCTCACGAACTACGCACGCATTGTTTGCAACAGTGGAACAGCCGCAGCTGTAAGAAGTGTGATTTTTTATTTACATTCAGTTGTTTATTCATGATCGTGATTGTATTTATTGTGTGGGTGAACCACGTGAGTCTAGTAAAGGAATGTTATTTTGCATTTCATACATGAGTTTAATAGCATGAAAATAAGTCTGTGCTTTAATGCATATTTCACCACTTTGTGCAGCATAGATGCATCCTTATGTTGGTGATTTATCTTCTTCTCCTTCTTCAGCATTTGTCCCGCATGGTGGCAGGGTCCGCTGTGCGGATTCATTGTCTCCATTTAATTCAGTCTCCGGCCATGTCTGGATGTAGTCTCTCGTATTTCAGGTCGTTGTGCACTGTATCGGCCCATCCTTGTCTTGGTCGTTCCTTCGGTCTCTTTCCAGCGACTTCCAATGTATACGCTGACTTTTCCAATGTATTGTCTTCCGCACCCAACACATGCCCAAACAGCGCAGACGGTTTCCTGCATTTCCTTCTGGATCGGTGCAATGCCAAAACGTTTCCTAATATCGTCGTTTGAAATATGATCCATTCTACTGATGCTACCTAAGCATCATCGTCTCCATGACACTTAGTCGACTTTCTACCTCCTTTGTAGAGGGCCAACACTCGGTGCCGTAGAGAGCGACAGGACGGATAACAGCCCTGTAGATCTTAGATTTCAGGTGGTCTTTCACCCGACGGTCGCAGGTGACGCCCGTTCTCATTCGCCACTTCAGCCAGGCTGCGTTTATCCTTGTGTTGACCTCGTCAGTAAGTCAGCCATCATCAGAGATTGTGGAGCCAAGGTATTTAAATTTCTCTACTCGTGGTAGATCATCACCGTCAACGTGCATGTTCCTACTTCTCGAGGATATAATGTCATGTATTCTGTATCATCTTGTTGAGGCGCAGGCCGTATTGCGCTAGTCGGCTATTCCACTCTTCTGTTTGGCGCCGGAGATCAAGCATATTCTCAGCAGCCAACATGACATCATCAGCATAGAGAATTGTCCATGGTATTGGCTTGTGCGGTTCTGATGTAACAGTGTCTATCACAAGAATGAACAGCAGTGGTGATAAGCCAGAGCCTTGATAAACTCCTACAGTGATGCGGAAATTATCGGACGCTCCAGCGGCAGCTTGAACATAACTCCTTGGTTCTACGTAGAGCATCTGTACCCACTTAACAAGGTGCTCTGGAATGCTATGTTCTCGTAGCGCTGACCAGATTAGGTCATGTGGCACCCGGTCATGGGCCTTCTCAAAATCCAGAAAAGCGAGATGAAGTGGTTTGTTCGTTTCAGGGTGTTTCTCAACTAACAGCCGTGCAGCGTGGATTGCATTTGTTGTGCCACAATTTTTCGCAAATCCACTTCGGTTCGTTGTAAGTTAGGCTATTTCACGAATCCTTTTGTCGAAAATACGTTCGAAGACCTTCATCGCGTGGCCCAGGAATCTGATCGGGCGATAATTAGATCAATCCGCAGGACTTCCCTTCTTCTTGAAGATTGGTATTGCTGATGTGTAGCCTATAGCATATATCCGACGTCTAGTTTCGCATTACTGACGGGACAAAAGGAATTTTACTGAACAATGTATAGGTGTTACAAACACAATACCACAAATTCAGAATGGAATGTACGTTAATAATTCAGGGAAAAATGACCGTCTGTATCACCAACGACTGTAGATGATAGATTTAGCGCGCTGTTGTTCTTGGTGAAAGAGCAATAGACGTAAAAATGTTCCTGATATGGTTTAATATAAACACGTAATATGTATTTAATACAAACCTTCAAAAATTACAGGAAAGTACGGCACGTAATTTTACCGGCCTGTCTTGTTATACAGTACATTCTGCTCTCTCTCGACATAGTTCAGTGCCCCTTTCAATTACCACGTATTAAAACGCCACCTTAACTTCAGTAAAATTCAAATGTCCATTTCTCATCGACTACAAATGATACTTAAACAAAATAAGGCAATTACAATTTACTACCAATCGAGGAATAATGTTCAGATTTGTTAAAAGCACAAAGCTTAGGTTTATGAGATCGCTTTTGTCTATCCTTCTCGGGCCCCGTGTAACCTAGCAATATTTTTGTCTCGGTCGCCAAGCAATGTAGCCCGCTACTAATGATTCAAATACGGCTACGCTGATTTTCAGAAATTTATCTCGCCACACTTTGTCACAAGGAATGTTTATAAAATGGAGTCCACTGATTATTGGCGTAAGTCGCATTGTAGTGAAGTAAGTACAATTTTCCAATGATAATAATTATAGTAATAATAATAATAATAATAATAATAATAATAATTGTACCGGGCGGTACACCTCCACGCCGCTAATTTAAAATGTGCGCCAATTGAAACTCCTCTGCTGGAGGAAGTCTGAACTTTATCGACGGTATTAATTTTCAAGTTTCTCAGAAGATGTCACTACGTGGAAAGTTTGGAGTTTTTGAACTGTGCCACTTTTGATGTATTTTTGTTTTACCGGTAGTAAGAAGTGTGAACTTTCTCTTCTAGAGGACACTACTGAAAAACTACAATGGTGCACCCTAGTGCGACGTGAAAGAACTATTTTTTGGAGAAATTTTTATTTCAAAAGTTTGTTTCTTGTTAAATTTCTTTCTGTTATTGTTTAAGTTGGCTGTATACCCCTCTCTTTCCCCTTGTTTTGTATTTAGCCAATCCCGTATTTCTTTTATTAATTTCTGACCAATCTGATGTATCTTCCCCCAACTTGAATATGTTGCTGTACCCTACCCAATAAAGTGATTGTGGGCGGGTGTTTTCTTCCCTAAAACGCCTCGAACTTTCCGCGAGAGTATATAAACTGCTGATTTTTGGGTCTCCGCGCCACTTCTGTTCCATCTTTCTGTGTGTAAAGTACATAGCAGGGGGCGGGAAGCGCCTCTTTCTCCGGAAGCGGTCAACAACAAGGTAATGGCCGATTAATAACTTCTTTCTTTGCTAGCTCAGCAGTTTAACTCTCGGGGCGGGTCCGAAGTTTTTCCATAATGTAACCTTCCTTAAAATGTAAAGACACTTGGTATCTATTCTATCTTTAAACTGCATATCGGGATAGAGAGTGCTTAACCCTCTCGAGCTCCCACTCATATTGTTTTGAGGTGAACTTATTTTTTTTCTCAACCTATTCTTCTTTAACGTAATGTAAATTGTTTCCTTCTTAAGTCACCTCTTTAGTATGGGATTAGCCCTTGTATTAACGGCCTAGTGCCAAGTAGGTTTTAAACAAAGCGTATTAGGAGCGCAAGTTCGCTACCCCTCAAATTGTTATTTTAGAGGTCATGTAATTAATCTTTTCTCACTTAATAGACCTCAGTAGGTTGGGTATTTTACCCCTGTGTCTATGTCCAGAGAGGACAACTTGAAGGTGGAGTTTGGTGTGGCCTTTGAGAGGCTTAAAGTTTGAGAGCGAGCGGCTCTTTCTTGAAAATTGAGTGTTGTATGCCTCGAGGAGGCTTTTCTGTGTAATTTGGAGCAAGTGCTCCTGAGCATGAATGGGGTTTTCTGCCCCTCTGTTAATACTTATTTTGAAGTAAGGTTGGGCTGATTGCCCAAGCATTGTGAAGTCGGGACGCGAAGCCCAAATCCAGTAAATATTGTAACTACATTTTGTTGACTTGCTACTCTGTACCTGTCTTTTGTGTTATTTCTGAATTTTGGAAAAAGAATATAACCTTGTTAAATTTTACAGTAACTTTAATTTCGTAGTTTGAGACCCGTTCACACCCGCACCTTCTTTCACCTCTAACTACCGCAAAAACACGGTAACAAGTGGTAGCAGAGCGTGGTTGAATGGGTCTCAATTTAGCCCCTTTTGACGGCTAAACATTGTCTGTTCCGAACTCTAACAATTTTCTCAGTTGCTGGAATTTTCTGATTTTTTCAAAATTGTTCTGTCATCATGCCCAGCCCTCGCGATGTTCTCCATCTTAACTATTTGCGCAAGGAGGAGTTGATCTATGAGTTAACTATCAGAAATGTGCAATCTGGAGGCACGGTTGCGATAGACACCAACAAGCTTAGAGAGTCCCTTGATTTGCCCATTTCCATCCCCAATTTGGGAGAGAAAGAAATTGACGACTCTCTTTCCACGATCACCGAGAATACTACTGGGCTAGCATCGGTAGTTAGTTTTTTGACGAAAATGATCCTTCTCCTAATCAAATTAAGTGTGTGCAAGCCAGGCTATATCATTTTTCAAATAGAGTTAACGATCTGTTGTCTCTGAAGTTGAATGACGTTCAGAGGAAGGAAGCTAGTACGTTGCTTGAAAGTATTTCTGAATTATCTAGCAAGGTCACTCAATTGTTAACTGGGGAAGTTCCTCCCAAAATTGATCAACCCACCACGATGAATGTAGGTAGCGAGGAAGAGCCTCCTAAGGGAGAAGCCAATAGGATAACCGTTGCTGCTCAAACTATCTCTGCCCCATTGGACAACGAGTCTGAACGCCGTGCATCGTTGAATAATATACGTTCGGAATTAACTTCCTTGCCATTGAAACCTTTACCTACTATGTCACCCGGGTTTAGCAGCTTGCCTCATCCATTGGCAATGTTGCTCAGAGGTATCTCTAAGTTTTCCGTTAATACCACCAGTGACGTAATTTCATTTTTAAAATTTTTAGTTGAATTTCAGGATCATGCCCTTGGTGTTCTCTTTCCCCATGTCAGATTTTGCAAATCATCTATCGCTATGCAACTGGTATTCTCTCAGACAAAATAGTTAGAGCCATTGCCGAGCAATCATCGATTGAAGACTTCCACGCCCACTTGCTAGCTAACTTCATCCCGGCCAGGGCAAGGTCCTCCCTTATTCAGAAGTACTATTATCGGGTACAGCGCTTGGATGAAAACTTGGCAGATTTCATCCAAGATATTAAGTTCTATACTAGGGTGTTTGCTCTTCACTTCCCTGAGGATCAGATTGTACAAACTATTGTAGAAGGAATTTCACCATCCTATAGGTCATATTTGTGTTTCGCGGCGTGCCCGCAAACCTTCTCTGAACTTGAAGCATTGGCCGTCTCAGCGGAAGGAGTTAGATACGCCGACTCTTTGCGTGTCGCGAAAGAACCCCCTCCTTCTTTTAGTAATCTTCGGCCTCCACCTCGCCGACCAGTCACATCCCGTAAATGTTATGCTTGCGGGTCGCCTGACCATCTTCGCAATAAGTGTCCACTGACCAAGTCTAGTGGGACAAGGAATGGAACTGGTTCATCACAAGGCTGTTTTAAATGTGGGGCTTTCTCACATATCGCCAAAAATTGCCCAAATTCAAATAGCACCCCCTCCTGCTCAACTTCTGGTGCAAACTCCACCTATGCCAATAATAAAAAATGACTAGTGGCTTCGGCTGAGTCGACTAATCCCTCTTCCCGAGGCTCAGCCCCTGGTAAACAGGTCGAAAATTCAGGGAATGTTCTATCTTCAAATTCATCTTTCGAATGCCCCAAAGAATGTCTTAGGATTGCGGAGGATACCCCCGCACCTGTTCCTTTTCTTAAGATTGAGTTAAATAACGAGCCTATAACAGCTCTATTAGATTCAGGCAGTGTTTGTTCAATTATTTCGGACCAATGGTATTCAAAATTGAAATCTGTTTGTAAACTACCTGACTATGTCTCATCTCCGGTTAAATATGTTTCGGCTAATTCATCTCCATTGGAAATCCTAGGTTCTGTAAATGTCAAAATTCGTATTTTTAAATTTACATGGAAAATCAAATTGTTTGTGGCTAAGCACTTGTCTTGCCCCATTATATTGGGAGCTGACTTCATTTCTTACACTGGTCTTGTGCTCGATCTCCAGAGTAGGTCGTGCACATTCAAATTTGCGTCCAATTGTAAAATTCCCTTGTTAAAATGTAATTCTGTATCATGTTCATCTATTTCGCCTACCCAGGATGAGATGTTTGATCTTAGACATCTACCCGAGGAGCAGGCTGATAGTATTCGTAAATTATGTCAGTCATTTCCAGAGGTCTTCTCTGATACTCTTGGTGTTACTGACCTTATTGAATACAAAATTGAGGTCACGGATTCGATTCCTGTCCGTTTTCCACCATATAGGCTAGCTCCACCTAAAATGAAGGCATTGAAAGAAATCATCGATCAAATGTTGAAGGATGGTATTATTAGACCCTCTAAGTCGGCGTATTCTTCGCCTATTTTTCTAGTCCCGAAACCCCAAGGAGGCTTCAGGCCTGTCATTGATTATAGGGCTCTCAATCGGAAGGTGGTGTTGCAATCCGTGCCCCTTCCTGACCTTCATTCTTGTTTTTCATGGTTTCGTAAGGCCAAGTTCTTTACTATCTTGGACTTGAATCAGGCCTATAATCAAATTCCCCTTGCCGAAGAGTCTAAACATCTTACAGCGTTTGCCACGGACTGGAACTTATACGAATACAACCGCGTGCCTTTCGGGCTCCCCACGGGAGCAGCTGTACTCACTAGGCTGCTAGATAGGGTCTTCCCCGACATCAAATTTGAGTACTTGTATCACTACTTGGATGATGTCGTCGTATTTTCGGAGACCTTTGAAGAACATCTAGATCATCTGCGAGAAGTTCTCAATCGCCTTCGTAAGGCTGGGTTAACTGTCAAGTTGTCCAAGGTGGCCTTTGCTAAGCCCTCTATGTCATTCCTAGGGCATATTGTGTCACCTGATGGTGTTGCCGTCGATCATTCCAGAACACAGGCCATCCGTGATTTTAAACCTCCCAAGGACGTTAAAGGTATCGCCAGATTCATTGGTATGGTCAATTTCTTCAGGAAGTTTATTCCTAACTTCGCTAATAGAGCGGCGCCCTTAAACCTTCTTCGTAGGAAAGGCATCAAATTCGAGTGGGGACCTTCTCAACAAGCCGCTTTTGAAGATCTTAAATTAGCTCTCTGTAATGCCCCTGTACTTGCTATGCCTGATTTCTCGAAGAAATTCATCGTCCAAACCGACGCGTCGTCGTCAGCAGTAGCTGCAGTCCTTCTTCAAGAGACTGAACTAGGGAGGCGACCCATCGCCTATGCATCTAGGACTCTATCGGCTCAAGAAGCCAAGTATTCTATCTATGAGCTCGAAGGGTTGGCAGTCTTATTTGCCTTAAAGAAGTTTCGTCTCTACCTGGAACATATCAAATTCGACCTGGAGACAGATAATCAAGCCTTAAGCTGGGTCTTAGGTAGGCCGCGTCGTACTGGTCGTATAGCCCGTTGGGCCATCCGTATTTCTGCCTTCCAATTCGATGTCCGGCATATCAGAGGTACCGAAAATGTTGTTGCTGATGGACTCAGCCGTATGTTTTCCAACGACGTTGAGAACCATGAACCGGTCGATAGTTCATCTCCTCCCGAGTCCATGCTATCTGATGTTAATGCCATCTTGACAGATGCTCCCATGCTCTTTAGGGATATCGAGAAATACCAACGTGAAGATCCGACGCTGGCTCCGATAATGGAAACCCTTTCTTCTGGGGAACATGTCGTTCCTTATGTTCTGAGGAATGGTGTTTTATGTTGCCCATCGAGGCATGATAAGATGATGAAAGTTGTCGTTCCAGCTGTTCTTGTACCTATGATCTTCAAGTATTATCATGAGACCCCATTAGGAGGGCATCTTGGTATCTTTAAAACTCGTGAGAAGATTCGTGAAATGTTCATCTGGAAAGATATGGACGGTGAAATCCGTGAACTAGTGAAAGCTTGTAAATCCTGTTTGCTTAGTAAACCAACCATGTCCACCAAGGTAGGCCTTTTGTCTTCTCATCAAGCGTCGCGCCCCATGGAACGCCTGTATATTGATTATGTAGGACCCTTCCCCCAGTCAAAGGGAAATGCCAACAAGTTCATTTTTGTATGCGTAGATGGTTTCACAAGATTTTCCTGGTTATTTCCGACTAAGCTGGCTACCGCTCAGTCCACCATTACGTGCTTAAATTCTATTTTTGCCTCTTTTGGTCCGTGCCAATATATTGTGTCTGATAATGCTAAGGCGTTCACATCAAATCTTTTTCGTAAATTCTGTTTTGACTTGTCCATCTCTCATGCAACTACTTCTGCTTATTACCCTCAACCATCTCTGGCTGAACGGGTTAACCGTAATCTCAGGTCCGCGCTTATTGCCTATCATTATGAAGATCATTCCAGGTGGGACACGTCCCTGCATTGGTTAGCTTTTGCTTTGAATTCGGCGGTTCATGAATCTCATAAATTTACTCCAGCCTCTTTGATGTTCAAGTTTGTTCCCAACACGCCGCTCTCTAACCTCTGGTCTCTGAGTGACATTCTACCTGAGACAATAGATCCGGACAACATTAAAGATCTTTGGAAGAAGGCTAAAGCCAATCTTAAAGTGTCTCATGAAAAGGTTAGGGAAAGGTATGATCGTGGACGGAGACCCACCCATTTGAAGGTAGGTGACCAAGTAATGGTCAAGAATTTTGTTCCCGCGGGCAAGCTTGCCCCCAGATTCCATGGGCCGTGTGTCATTCTCGATTTCCTTACGCCGGTTACGTTGTTATTAAGCAATCCAGCCACCGAGAGGATATTTAGGGTTCACTTGTCGCAGGTGAAACCTGTATAATTTCTGTGCTAACTTGCCTCATATTATCTTGAAAGGAATATGAAGGTTATATATATATATTTTTTTTTTGAGTTTCACTTTTAAGGCTTTCTGCCCCTTCTATAATATTTTGTTTCATATGTAAGCATTTTTGTGAAACCTGCCCCGAACCGTTAAACTGCCATCCTGTCCTTCCCACGGCCATTACCACGCTCCCGTCTCCTGCTCCACTCTACACAGTGGCTTAATTAATGCCATGGATATCTGCACGCTGCTGGCCCCTCAACCTCTCCACAAGCCTGTGCCCTCAAAAAAAAGATGATGGTCCAACAAAATTCTGCCGCCTAGCTTTAATGTTTCAGTGCCCCTGCAGCCGCGCGGCGCTGTACCGCTACTGGAATAGAGGAAGGGCCCCCTCTCTTCCAGCGAGGTCGACCAGTGTACGGCGAGCCGGAGCCCTCCTCCCGGCCAAGGCTGATGTGCGGCGCACGACCTGCTACTTGCCCGCAGCCTGTATATGTTCACCGCGGGCGCGGCGTGCTTCAACACCACTGCTCCCCTCATAGTGCGGGCGAGCGGTATCTCAGGGTACTTGAGGGGTCCGAGCGGCCGCCTCTGGACGCAAGCTGCAACGGCCGGTCTGGCCATCCAACTTAATCAACATCAACTATATGGACATTCCAGATCAACTTTACTACCTTTTCTTGGGTATTCTACTGCAATATTTGGTGGACTTAGAAAGTTTTCCTCAACTTTAAAAACTAAAGTTTTCCTTCTGAATTCAACTTCTACAAACATAAAGACTTTACTTCACCAGTTACAACAAAAATTTTGAAACTGAATCAAACCACATTAAGAAAATCTTATAAATACTTCGGCAATTAATCTCCATATCAACATCAAAACTTGGACCTTGTTTCCAAACAAATTGCATGTGTCACCCCTGGAGGAACTTTTGGGGGGGGGGAGGTCTGTACCGGGCGGTACACCTCCACGCCGCTAATTTAAAATGTGCGCCAATTGAAACTCCTCTGCTGGAGGAAGTCTGAACTTTATCGACGGTATTAATTTTCAAGTTTCTCAGAAGATGTCACTACGTGGAAAGTTTGGAGTTTTTGAACTGTGCCACTTTTGATGTATTTTTGTTTTACCGGTAGTAAGAAGTGTGAACTTTCTCTTCTAGAGGACACTACTGAAAAACTACAATGGTGCACCCTAGTGCGACGTGAAAGAACTATTTTTTGGAGAAATTTTTATTTCAAAAGTTTGTTTCTTGTTAAATTTCTTTCTGTTATTGTTTAAGTTGGCTGTATACCCCTCTCTTTCCCCTTGTTTTGTATTTAGCCAATCCCGTATTTCTTTTATTAATTTCTGACCAATCTGATGTATCTTCCCCCAACTTGAATATGTTGCTGTACCCTACCCAATAAAGTGATTGTGGGCGGGTGTTTTCTTCCCTAAAACGCCTCGAACTTTCCGCGAGAGTATATAAACTGCTGATTTTTGGGTCTCCGCGCCACTTCTGTTCCATCTTTCTGTGTGTAAAGTACATAGCAGGGGGCGGGAAGCGCCTCTTTCTCCGGCAGCGGTCAACAACAAGGTAATGGCCGATTAATAACTTCTTTCTTTGCTAGCTCAGCAGTTTAACTCTCGGGGCGGGTCCGAAGTTTTTCCATAATGTAACCTTCCTTAAAATGTAAAGACACTTGGTATCTATTCTATCTTTAAACTGCATATCGGGATAGAGAGTGCTTAACCCTCTCAAGCTCCCACTCATATTGTTTTGAGGTGAACTTATTTTTTTTCTCAACCTATTCTTCTTTAACGTAATGTAAATTGTTTCCTTCTTAAGTCACCTCTTTAGTATGGGATTAGCCCTTGTATTAACGGCCTAGTGCCAAGTAGGTTTTAAACAAAGCGTATTAGGAGCGCAAGTTCGCCTCCCCTCAAATTGTTATTTTAGAGGTCATGTAATTAATCTTTTCTCACTTAATAGACCTCAGTAGGTTGGGTATTTTACCCCTGTGTCTATGTCCAGAGAGGACAACTTGAAGGTGGAGTTTGGTGTGGCCTTTGAGAGGCTTAAAGTTTGAGAGCGAGCGGCTCTTTCTTGAAAATTGAGTGTTGTATGCCTCGAGGAGGCTTTTCTGTGTAATTTGGAGCAAGTGCTCCTGAGCATGAATGGGGTTTTCTGCCCCTCTGTTAATACTTATTTTGAAGTAAGGTTGGGCTGATTGCCCAAGCATTGTGAAGTCGGGGCGCGAAGCCCAAATCCAGTAAATATTGTAACTACATTTTGTTGACTTGCTACTCTGTACCTGTCTTTTGTGTTATTTCTGAATTTTGGAAAAAGAATATAACCTTGTTAAATTTTACAGTAACTTTAATTCCGTAGTTTGAGACCCGTTCACACCCGCACCTTCTTTCACCTCTAACTACCGCAAAAACACGGTAACAATAATAATAATAATAATAATAATAATAATAATAATAATAATAATAATAATAATAATAATGTTCTAAAGGGAACAGTAATGATTCTAGAAGGTCACAAATACGTAATTCATGTGTAATTTTGTAGGAATCAGCAAAGCATACCGAACAGTGGTATATCTCAAACCAGCTTCAGAAGCGGAATATCTCCAAAATGACCAAAAATGCTCTCCGAACATCTCCCCGTCATGACCATCAATAAACGGCTGCTAATTACAGATAACCACCGGCCATAGGACAGCCTGCACGGTCGCTATGGTTAAACTTCGTCAGACATTTTGTCTCGACAGGTTACACTAATTTTAGGGTGTCACCCAACCATCAGACATATTTATATCATAAAGTTTCCTCTTCCACACATTAATGTGTACCTTCCTTTACTATAATAGCCAATAAAGTTAACCGAGCAGGGAAAACAGACACATTTGGTGATTCTTCCTAATGTCACGGTACTGTGCTTACTTACGGGTTCGTCATTGATGTACCAGCGGATCACAGCCGGAGGAAACGAACTGTCTGAAGTACAGTTGAGACTTATGACGTCCCCCACTTGGTATAGCCTCTCCTCACCGGTGATCTCAGGGTTCTCCTTGGGCAAAGCTGAAAAAGAAAAGGGATAGTCAATCCAAAAGGTACCAGCTTCAGTTGGAATCTGTCTGAATAACCATATTGAGAAAAATGTACCAAATTCCAGTAAGAGATTTCCTCAAAGTTCACATTTTCAATAAGTATCGCTTCCATTTTTGAGTCTGAAATATATTCAACCCATAAGGTGAGTGATTTTCATCACGTGAATGTCTGAATTCTGTCAAAGGGGCTTGGATTTAGTTCCTAGTAAGCGTTCATACATTTTTGCTGCTATTATACTGAAAATGATGTTAGTAATAACGATCTTCTACGAAACGTGATAACTTATAATGTTATTTTGAATTATTATCATTATTATTATTATTATTATTATTATTATTATTATTATTATTATTATTATTATTATTATTATTATTATTATTATTATTATTATTATTATTATTATTACACTTGAGTCGAAAACATACAAATTTACAGTTAATACACAAGTCAGTTTCAAGTATATAAATATAACATGTGAGATCATATTGCACATGCCCACGTATTTTACAATGTCTAATGCACACTGAGTGGCTTGTAGGAGATCATCCTCCGTGCAAGATGTTGGGCATAGAGGACACTGAAACAAGTGTCTCGTGGTTTGTTCTTATGTCACTCGCGCTGAACCCCCATTTCCTCAAGTTATCCCTGGATCTTCTCAATCCTGATCGTAGCCTGTTCAGGGACTTCCGCACCACCCAGCTGGTAACTGCTCAGATGATGGTATCCATCCACAGCTTCAGCCTCGCCTTCTCTGTAGAGACGATAAGCACCTCAGATGTCCTCAGGAAGCTCAGCCGTTGCCAAGGAGGACTATGTCCACGCAGTAGGTGGTCGCTGCTCTGTTCCACTTTAAGCTTTTCCCTGCTGGCAGCTACTTCTCTACGTACAGAGGGTGGCGCTATTCCATCCAGGTAATACAGCTTATCTGTCGGAGTACGCTTCAAGCAACCTGTAATCAGCCAAAAGATTTCATTGAGAGCCGTATCTACCTGTCTGGCATGGAGTGAACTGTACCAGACTGGGGAAGCGTATTCAGCAGCAGAAAAACACAGTGCCACTGCTGAAGTTCGGATTGTTTGAAAATGAGAGTCATATTGTGACCCTGACAATTTGCGAATAAGATTATTTCGTGTTGATATTTTCATCTTATTACTCTTACAGTGAGGTTTGAATATAAGAGCTCTATCATGTGTCACTCGCAAGTATTTTGGAGCGTGACAGTGATCGATGGGAAACCTGATCATTTTAGACGTAACTCACGATAAGCTTCTCTATTCCTTAAATGGAAGGCACATACTAGTGTCTTAGAAGGATTGGGTCTGAGTTGGTTTTGTTTGTATTAACTTGACAGGTCACTAAAGGCAGTTGCCAGGTTTCTCTCCACGGATTCAAAGCTTGAGCCTTGTGCAGTAAGGGATAGATCATCTGCATATAAGAAGCTTATTCTGTTTGGAGTCAACGGCTGGTGGTTGGTATGGAGATTGGGAGAACTGGAGCCAAGATGCTCTACTGAGGTACGCCATTTACTTTGAGTAAAATGTTTGAAAAGCTGCGAAAAGAATTTCAATATGAAAAGGTACCAAATCCTATCTAATATGTTCTTTCACCCTGATTTTAAAGTTTCGTCCTGTCTGACTGATGTAAGGAAAGTTGTAGTCACCACACTGTAATTTATCAACATCCACGTTTATTTTCCTTAGTGATGGTATCCTTTGTTTTCGACAATTATTTGAGAAACAAGAACTGCGTTTAAACGCTAGAGGATAACCCTGTCTTTACATCAGAGTCCCTAGGTTTTCAGAAACTGGACCTACAGTAGTATGGTAGAACTCTCCACTTTCTCTTTTCTTGCTGGAGTGATCATTACACCATAGAGTCACAGATCTCCAACACCTCATAACAAAAAATCCTTTCTTCAATCTGGATCAGTATTTCAAAATCCTTCACATTGAAACCAAAGGCTCCACAATATGATGAAAAAATAACCATGAATCCAAAACAATCAGTAGATCCAATTCGCAATGCCTTCTTTTCTGAGATGATGCTTTTTATAAAAAGAGGTCCAGAATGCAGGTCACCGGCCCCTAATAATAGCACGAATCACTGGTAAAGCAGAAACATGGTGTACGTCCTGTAATGGCACGAATCACTGGTAAAGCAGAAACATGGTGTTCGTCCTGTAGTGGCACGAATCACTGGTGGGGGTTGATGCTGCTCACGTCCGTAGGTTTAACCTCAAAATACCCTACACGTGACCCCTGGGTGGTTCTAAGCGAGCAACAATATATTTCGCAGCCAGTCTATCACTGCGATCTCCTGGCAATTACATACAATGACATATCAAACACGTCTCAACAGCTCTTTTAAGAGCTCCCTAACAAGAAACATTGGACCAACGATTCGACTCCTCCAACTAAATGTCGAAAGTATCAGCAAAGCAAAGTGTGACTATCTATCTAAACTTTTGTTGGACAACAATATTGATATTGTCGCCATTCAGGAAACGCATGTTTCTAATGCAGATCAGTTTCGAAGCAGAGGTCGTATCCCTGGTTATACTGCTCTTGGAGTGACATATCACGATGTGTATGGAATAGCCACCTACATCCGTAATAACATAAATGAAGCCTCGCTTATTTCTGAAAATACGGATGGAAATATACATACAGTTGTCACACAGTTGCATGGCATTACTATAACAAATGTCTATAAACCACCTAACATTCTTTGGCCTGAACATGTCTTACATACTGCTAAGCATCCTGCAATTTATGTTGGGGATTTTAACAGTCACCATGGACTCTGGAAGTACTCCAAAAATGATGAAAATGGTAGAGTGCTCGTGCAATGGGCAGAGGAAAATGACCTCCATTTAATTTTTGATGCTAAAGACAAGGGCACATTTAGATCAGCTGCATGGATCAAAGATACAAATCCAGATCTCTGCTTTGTAAGCTGTAATGAAAGTGGTTTTCCTGAAAACATCACGAGGAAAGTGATTGGTGAATTTCCACATAGCCAACATAAGCCCATCCTAATTGAAATTGGTATCACAATCCCTGTAATTAGATCAACACCACATTCTCGTTGGAATTTTCGTAAAGCTGACTGGACCAATTTCACAGCAGAACTTGATAAGTGCATCCGCTGGATTCCTCCTAAATATAACAACTATAGGCGTTTTGCTGGTGCAGTTATAGAAACAGCTAAGAAGTTCATTCCAAGAGGTTACCGCAAAGAATATATCCCTGTATGGAACGAAGAAAGTGAAGCACTATATCAAGACTTTCAACGATGTGGAGATCCTAACATAGCAACCAAGCTTCTGTCCAGTCTGGACTCATCTCGAAGGCATAAGTGGATAGAAACAGTTGAGAGGATAGATTTTACTCGCTCTAGCAGAGAAGCTTGGAGTCTTCTCAGAAAATTAGGAGGAAGCCCACCAGTATGCAGAGAACAGGCTGAAGTTACATCAGATCAAATTGCCTCTCACATCATTGCAACGTCACGAGTTCCAGGTGACAAGAAACACACCAAATATATTCGACGACAACTTCAAGTCTTGAAGTCAACAGCACCTCAGTCTTCAGAATATGCAAATCCCTTCACAGTATCCGAGATTGATACAGCACTAAAAGATGTAAAACCATTTAAAGCTCCTGGCTTCGATGGAATTCATCCCGAGTTCTTGATCAATCTGGGACAAACTGCGAAGAAATGGCTGGCAACATTTTTCACAGACATCTTACTAACTGGACACATGCCTTTGGAGTTCAAAAAAGCTAAGATAATTGCGATTTTAAAACCTGGCAAACCCAAAAACAAGCCAGAAAATTATCGCCACATAGCCCTCCTTAGCTGTTGCTACAAACTGTTTTAGAAAGACTCATATTTAACAGAATAAGCAGCACCATTTTACAGCACATTCCCATGGATCAGGCAGGCTTCAGACCAGGTCGCAGCTGTTGTGATCAAGTTTTGGCACTTACAACATTCATAGAAATGGGGTTCCAAAGAAAATTGAAAACATCTGTTGCTTTTGTTGATCTCACTGCTGCATTTGATACCGTGTCGAGGGAAGGTATGGTCTATAAACTTCTGCGGGTCATACCATGCATGAAGATAGCAAGACTTATTAACAATATGTTGAGTGATAGGAGGCTTCAGGTTATCATCGGGAACAATGTGAGCAAGGAGAGGAAGCTTAAAAATGGTTTGCCTCAAGGTTCAGTCCTATCGCCACTCCTGTTCAGCTTATATATATCTGATCTTCCTGAAGTTACATCACGGAAATTCTGCTATGCTGATGATATAGCATTAGCTGTGCAACACAAAGAACTGGAGAGAACTGAAGAGATTTTAACAAGGGATTTGTCCATTTTGGAAACTTACTTCAGGAACTGGAGACTTAAGCCCAACACCAATAAAACGGAGGTGTCTTGTTTCCATTTAAACAATCACTTAGCAAATAATAAATTGAATGTAAGTTTCTGTGGCAGGATACTTCACCACAACTGGAACCCAAAATATCTTGGACTAATCTTGGATCGAACACTATCCTACAAGCAACATCTACTGGGCTCTGCACAGAAACTGAAAACACGTAACAACATCATTCATAAGATTTGTGGAACTACCTGGGATTCTTCGGCAAGCGTTTTACGGTCTTCAGCTTTAGGCTTGGTATATTCAAGTGCTGAGTACTGTGCTCCAGTATGGATGAACAGTCATCACACAAAACTCATTGATACTGAATTGAATTCCACTATGCGCATAATAACTGGCACAATTCGATCTACACCAACTCATTGGCTCCCGCTTCTATCTGGAATAATGCCATCTGATTTACGCAGATCCACCGCTCTTATCAAGGAATTCAATAAAATCTTAAGGAACCCCGATCTACCTGTACACGAAGATCTACGAACTATCAACCAAAACAGATTACGTTCACGCCATCCAACTTTACGTAACGCCTCAGACATGGTTGCTAGAAGCTACAACCCAACTACAGAGTGGAAAAGACGGTGGGAAGCAGCAACGGAGACGCACCTGCACAGTATGTTCTCGAATGCTAAACTTCCAAGTGGATTCCAACTACCACGTAAAACATGGTCTGCTCTGAACAGAATAAGAACAGGCCATGGTAGATGCAGAGACATGCTGTTTAAATGGAACAAGTTGCCGACACCCGCGTGTGACTGTGGAGCTGCACGACAAACCATACATTATATTTGCAGAGAGTGTGAAACGCGGGCATACACAGGCAGCAAAGTGGATTTCCTGATGGCAACTCCAGAAGCAATACAGTGGATCAGTGATCTTGACATTCAGTTGTAGGGAGCCTTTTCTTGTTCATTGTTTTCTTGTTATGTAAATATGTATATAATTTATATCTAAACTCAATTTAATTGTATGGGCCATACGCTAAATAAATAAACTAATCACTGGTAAAGCAGAAACATGGTGTTCGTCCTGTAGTGGCACCGATCACAAGTAATGTAGACCCATGGTATCTCACACAGAAGTACTAAACACGGTCGCCGGTATTCCCGTAGTGTTCCACACATAGTGGAACTAATCACAGGCCACGTACACTCTTGGTGCCAATCACCTAGTGGTACTAATCATAGGCAACGCAGACCCGTGGTGTTCCTCACATAATGGTACTACTCTCAGGCAACGCAGACCCGTGGTGTTCCTCACATAATGGTACTACTCTCCAGCAACGCAGACCCATGGTGTTCCTCACATAATGGTACTACTCTCAGGCAACGCAGCCCCATGGTGTTCCGCACATAATGGTACTACTCACAGGCAACGCAGACCCGTGGTGTTCCTCACATAATGGTACTACTCTCAGGCAACGCAGACCCGTGGTGTTCCTCACATAGTGGTACTACTCTCAAGCAACGCAGCCCCATGGTGTTCCTCACATAATGGTGCTACTCTCAGGCAACGCAGACCCGTGGTAGTCCTCACATAATGGTACTACTCTCAAGCAACGCAGACACGTGGTGTTCCTCACATAATGGTACTACTCTCAGGCAACGCAGCCCCATGGTGTTCCTCACATAATGGTACTACTCTCAAGCAACGCAGACCCGTGGTGTTCCTCACATAATGGTGCTACTCTCAAACAACGCACACCCGTGGTGTTCCTCACATAATGGTACTATTCTCAAGCAACGCAGACCCGTGGTAGTCCTCACATAATGGTACTACTCTCAAGCAACGCAACCCCATGGTGTTCCTCACATAATGGTACTACTCTCAGGCAACGCAGCCCCATGGTGTTCCTCACATAATGGTACTACTCTCAAGCAACGCAGACCCGTGGTGTTCCTCACATAATGGTACTACTCTCAAGCAACGCAGACCCGTGGTGTTCCTCACATAATGGTACTACTCTCAGGCAACGCAGCCCCATGGTGCTCCTCAGATAATAATACTACTCTCAGGCAACGCAGCCCCATGGTGTTCCTCACATAATGGTACTACTCTCAAGCAACGCAGACCCGTGGTGTTCCTCACATAATGGTGCTACTCTCAGGCAACGCACACCCGTGGTGTTCCTCACATAATGGTACTACTCTCAAGCAACGCAGACCCGTGGTTTTCCTCACATAATGGTACTACTCTCAAGCAACGCAGCCCCATGGTGTTCCTCACATAATGGTGCTACTCTCAGGCAACGCAGCCCCATGGTGTTTCTCACATAATGGTGCTACTCTCAGGCAACGCAGCCCCATGGTGTTCCTCACATAATAATACTACTCTCAGGCAACGCACACCCGTGGTGTTCCTCACATAATGGTGCTACTCTCAGGCAACGCAGACCCATGGTGTTCCTCACATAATGGTACTACTCTCAAGCAACGCAGCCCCATGGTGTTCCTCACATAATGGTACTACTCTCAGGCAACGCAGCCCCATGGTGTTCCTCACATAATGGTGCTACTCTCAAGCAACGCAGACCCGTGGTGTTCCTCACATAATGGTACTACTCTCAAGCAACGCACACCCGTGGTAGTCCTCACATAATGGTACTACTCTCAGGCAACGCAGCCCCATGGTGTTCCTCACATAATGGTACTACTCTCAAGCAACGCAGACCCGTGGTAGTCCTCACATAATGGTACTACTCTCAGGCAACGCAGACCCGTGGTAGTCCTAACATAATGGTACTACTCTCAGGCAACGCAGACCCGTGGTAGTCCTCACATAATGGTGCTACTCTCAGGCAACGCACACCCATGGTGTTCCTCACATAATGGTACTAGTCTCAGGCAACGCAGACCCGTGGTGTTCCTCACATAATGGTACTACTCTCAAGCAACGCAGACCCGTGGTAGTCCTCACATAATGGTACTACTCTCAGGCAACGCAGCCCCATGGTGTTCCTCACATAATGGTGCTACTCTCAGGCAACGCAGACCCGTGGTAGTCCTCACATAATGGTGCTACTCTCAGGCAACGCAGCCCCATGGTGT
Source organism: Anabrus simplex (assembly GCF_040414725.1). Classification (NCBI taxonomy): domain Eukaryota; kingdom Metazoa; phylum Arthropoda; class Insecta; order Orthoptera; family Tettigoniidae; genus Anabrus; species Anabrus simplex. The sequence goes on from NC_090265.1 coordinate 721,030,596, forward strand.
TCCTCACATAATGGTGCTACTCTCAAGCAACGCCCACCCGTGGTGTTCCTCACATAATGGTACTACTCTCAAGCAACGCACACCCGTGGTGTTCCTCACATAATGGTACTACTCTCAAGCAACGCAGACCCGTGGTGTTCCTCACATAATGGTACTACTCTCAGGCAACGCAGCCCCATGGTGTTCCTCACATAATGGTGCTACTCTCAAGCAACGCAGACCCGTGGTGTTCCTCACATAATGGTACTACTCTCAAGCAACGCACACCCGTGGTAGTCCTCACATAATGGTACTACTCTCAGGCAACGCAGCCCCATGGTGTTCCTCACATAATGGTACTACTCTCAGGCAACGCAGCCCCATGGTGTTCCTCACATAATGGTACTACTCTCAAGCAACGCACACCCGTGGTAGTCCTCACATAATGGTACTACTCTCAGGCAACGCAGCCCCATGGTGTTCCTCACATAATGGTGCTACTCTCAGGCAACGCAGACCCATGGTGTTCCTCACATAATGGTACTACTCTCAAGCAACGCACACCCGTGGTAGTCCTCAAATAATGGTACTATTCTCAAGCAACGCACACCCGTGGTGTTTCTCACATAATGGTACTACTCTCAAGCAACGCACACCCGTGGTAGTCCTCACATAATGGTACTACTCTCAAGCAACGCAGACCCATGGAGTTCCTCACATAATGGTACTACTCTCAAGCAACGCAGCCCCATGGTGTTCCTCACATAATGGTACTACTCTCAAGCAACGCAGACCCATGGAGTTCCTCACATAATGGTACTACTCTCAAGCAACGCAGACCCGTGGTAGTCCTCACATAATGGTACTAGTCTCAGGCAACGCAGACCCGTGGTAGTCCTCACATAATGGTACTACTCTCAAGCAACGCACACCCGTGGTGTTCCTCACATAATGGTACTACTCTCAAGCAACGCAGACCCGTGGTAGTCCTCACATAATGGTGCTACTCTCAGGCAACGCAGACCCATTGTGTTCCTCACATAATGGTACTACTCTCAAGCAACGCACACCCGTGGTGTTCCTCACATAATGGTGCTACTCTCAGGCAACGCAGCCCCATGGTGTTCCTCACATAATGGTGCTACTCTCAGGCAACGCAGACCCATGGTGTTCCTCACATAATGGTACTACTCTCAAGCAACGCAGACCCGTGGTAGTCCTCACATAATGGTACTAGTCTCAGGCAACGCAGACCCATTGTGTTCCTCACATAATGGTGCTACTCTCAGGCAACGCAGCCCCATGGTGTTCCTCACATAATGGTACTACTCTCAAGCAACGCAGACCCGTGGTAGTCCTCACATCATGGTACTACTCTCAGGCAACGCAGCCCCATGGTGTTCCTCACATAATGGTACTACTCTCAAGCAACGCAGCCCCATGGTGTTCCTCACATAATGGTACTAGTCTCAGGCAACGCAGACCCGTGGTAGTCCTCACGTAATGGTGCTACTCTCAGGCAACGCAGCCCCATGGTGTTCCTCACATAATGGTACTACTCTCAAGCAACGCACACCCGTGGTTTTACTCACATAATGGTACTACTCTCAGGCAACGCAGCCCCATGGTGTTCCTCACATAATGGTACTACTCTCAGGCAACGCAGCACCATGGTGTTCCTCACATAATGGTACTACTCTCAAGCAACGCAGACCCGTGGTAGTCCTCACATAATGGTACTACTCTCAGGCAACGCAGCCCCATGGTGTTGCTCACATAATGGTACTACTCTCAAGCAACGCAGCCCCATGGTGTTCCTCACATAATGGTACTAGTCTCAGGCAACGCAGACCCGTGGTAGTCCTCACGTAATGGTGCTACTCTCAGGCAACGCAGCCCCATGGTGTTCCTCACATAATGGTACTACTCTTAAGCAACGCACACCCGTGGTTTTCCTCACATAATGGTACTACTCTCAGGCAACGCAGACCCGTGGTGTTCCTCACATAATGGTACTACTCTCAAGCAACGCAGACCCGTGGTGTTCCTCACATAATGGTACTACTCACAGGCAACGCACACCCGTGGTTTTCCTCACATAATGGTACTAGTCTCAAGCAACGCAGACCCGTGGTGTTCCTCACATAATGGTACTACTCTCAGGCAACGCAGACCCGTGGTGTTCCTCACATAATGGTACTACTCTCAAGCAAAGCAGACCCGTGGTAGTCCTCACGTAATGGTGCTACTCTCAGGCAACGCAGCCCCATGGTGTTCCTCACATAATGGTGCTACTCTCAGGCAACGCAGACCCGTGGTGTTCCTCACATAATGGTACTACTCTCAAGCAACGCAGACCCGTGGTGTTCCTCACATAATGGTACTACTCTCAGGCAACGCACACCCGTGGTGTTCCTCACGTAATGGTACTACTCTCAGGCAACGCAGACCCGTGGTGTTCCTCACATAATGGTACTACTCTCAAGCAACGCAGCCCCATGCTGTTCCTCACATAATGGTGCTACTCTCAGGCAACGCACACCCGTGGTGTTCCTCACATAATGGTACTACTCTCAAGCAACGCACACCCGTGGTGTTCCTCACATAATGGTACTACTCACAGGCAACGCAGCCCCATGGTGTTCCTCACATAATGGTGCTACTCTCAGGCAACGCAGACCCGTGGTTTTCCTCACATAATGGTACTACTCTCAAGCAACGCACACCCGTGGTAGTCCTCATATAATGGTGCTACTCTCAGGCAACGCAGACCCATTGTGTTCCTCACATAATGGTACTACTCTCAAGCAACGCACACCCGTGGTGTTCCTCACATAATGGTGCTACTCTCAGGCAACGCAGCCCCATGGTGTTCCTCACATAATGGTACTACTCTCAAGCAACGCAGCCCCATGGTGTTGCTCACATAATGGTGCTACTCTCAAGCAACGCAGACCCATTGTGTTCCTCACATAATGGTACTACTCACAGGCAACGCAGCCCCATGGTTTTCCTCACATAATGGTACTACTCTGAAGCAACGCAGACCCGTGGTAGTCCTCACATAATGGTGCTACTCTCAGGCAACGCAGACCCATTGTGTTCCTCACATAATGGTACTACTCTCAAGCAACGCACACCCGTGGTGTTAATCACATAATGGTGCTACTCTCAGGCAACGCAGCCCCATGGTGTTCCTCACATAATGGTACTACTCTCAAGCAACGCACACCCGTGGTTTTCCTCACATAATGGTACTACTCTCAGGCAACGCAGCCCCATGGTGTTCCTCACATAATGGTACTACTCTCAGGCAACGCAGCCCCATGGTGTTCCTCACATAATGGTACTACTCTCAAGCAACGCAGCCCCATGGTGTTCCTCACATAATGGTACTACTCTCAAGCAACGCAGCCCCATGGTGTTCCTCACATAATGGTACTAGTCTCAGGCAACGCAGACCCGTGGTAGTCCTCACTTAATGGTACTACTCTCAGGCAACGCAGCCCCATGGTGTTCCTCACATAATGGTACTACTCTCAAGCAACGCAGCCCCATGGTATTCCTCACATAATGGTACTACTCTCAAGCAACGCAGACCCGTGGTAGTCCTCACATAATGGTACTACTCTCAGGCAACGCAGCCCCATGGTTTTCCTCACATAATGGTACTACTCTCAAGCAACGTAGCCCCATGGTTTTCCTCACATAATGGTACTAGTCTCAGGCAACGCAGACCCGTGGTAGTCCTCACGTAATGGTGCTACTCTCAGGCAACGCAGCCCCATGGTGTTCCTCACATAATGGTGCTACTCTCAGGCAACGCAGCCCCATGGTGTTCCTCACATAATGGTACTACTCTTAAGCAACGCACACCCGTGGTTTTCCTCACATAATGGTACTACTCTCAGGCAACGCAGACCCGTGGTGTTCCTCACATAATGGTACTACTCTCAAGCAACGCAGACCCGTGGTGTTCCTCACATAATGGTACTACTCACAGGCAACGCACACCCGTGGTTTTCCTTACATAATGGTACTAATTTCAGGCAACGCAGACCCATTGTGTTCCTCACATAATGGTACTACTCTCAGGCAACGCAGCCCCATGGTGTTCCTCACATAATGGTACTACTCTCAGGCAACGCAGACCCGTGGTAGTCCTCACATAATGGTACTACTCTCAAGCAACGCACACCCGTGGTGTTCCTCACATAATGGTACTACTCTCAGGCAACGCAGCCCCATGGTGTTCCTCACATAATGGTACTACTCTCAAGCAACGCAGCCCCATGGTGTTCCTCACATAATGGTACTAGTCTCAGGCAACGCAGACCCGTGGTAGTCCTCACGTAATGGTACTAATTTCAGGCAACGCAGACCCATTGTGTTCCTCACATAATGGTACTAGTCTCAGGCAACGCAGACCCGTGGTAGTCCTCACGTAATGGTGCTACTCTCAGGCAACGCAGCCCCATGGTGTTTCTCACATAATGGTGCTACTCTCAGGCAACGCAGCCCCATGGTGTTCCTCACATAATGGTACTACTCTCAAGCAACGCAGACCCGTGGTAGTCCTCACATAATGGTACTACTCTCAGGCAACGCAGCCCCATGGTGTTCCTCACATAATGGTACTACTCTCAAGCAACGCAGCCCCATGGTGTTCCTCACATAATGGTACTACTCTCAGGCAACGCACACCCGTGGTGTTCCTCACATAGTGGTACTAATCACGTGCAACAGCCAAACCCACGGTGTTCCCTACATAATGGTACTAATTTCAGGCAACGCAGACCCATTGTGTTCCTCACATAATGGTGCTACTCTCAGGCAACGCAGCCCCATGGTGTTCCTCACATAATGGTACTACTCTCAAGCAACGCAGCCCCATGGTGTTCCTCATATAATGGTACTAGTCTCAGGCAACGCAGACCCGTGGTAGTCCTCACGTAATGGTGCTACTCTCAGGCAACGCAGCCCCATGGTGTTCCTCACATAATGGTGCTACTCTCAGGCAACGCAGCCCCATGGTGTTCCTCACATAATGGTACTACTCTCAAGCAACGCAGACCCGTGGTGTTCCTCACATAATGGTACTACTCTCAAGCAACGCAGACCCGTGGTGTTCCTCACATATTGGTACTACTCTCAGGCAACGCAGCCCCATGGTGTTCCTCACATAATGGTGCTACTCTCAGGCAACGCAGACCCGTGGTAGTCCTCACATAATGGTGCTACTCTCAAGCAACGCACACCCGTGGTGTTCCTCACATAATGGTACTACTCTCAGGCAACGCAGACCCGTGGTGTTCCTCACATAATGGTACTACTCTCAAGCAACGCAGCCCCATGGTGTTCCTCACATAATGGTGCTACTCTCAGGCAACGCAGCCCCGTGGTGTTCCTCACATAATGGTACTACTCTCAAGCAACGCAGACCCGTGGTGTTCCTCACATAATGGTACTACTCTCAGGCAACGCAGCCCCATGGTGTTCCTCACATAATGGTGCTACTCTCAGGCAACGCAGCCCCATGGTGTTCCTCACATAATGGTACTACTCTCAGGCAACGCACACCCGTGGTTTTCCTCACATCATGGTACTACTCTCAGGCAACGCAGCCCCATGGTGTTCCTCACATAATGGTACTACTCTCAAGCAACGCAGCCCCATGGTGTTCCTCACATAATGGTACTAGTCTCAGGCAACGCAGACCCGTGGTAGTCCTCACGTAATGGTGCTACTCTCAGGCAACGCAGCCCCATGGTGTTCCTCACATAATGGTGCTACTCTCAGGCAATGCAGCCCCATGGTGTTCCTCACATAATGGTACTACTCTCAGGCAACGCAGCCCCATGGTGTTCCTCACATAATGGTACTACTCTCAGGCAACGCAGCCCCATGGTGTTCCTCACATAATGGTACTACTCTCAGGCAACGCACACCCGTGGTTTTCCTCACATAATGGTACTACTCGCAAGCAACGCAGCCCCATGGTGTTCCTCACATAATGGTACTACTCTCAAGCAACGCAGACCCGTTGTAGTCCTCACTTAATGGTACTACTCTCAGGCAACGCAGCCCCATGGTGTTCCTCACATAATGGTACTACTCTCAAGCAACGCACACCCGTGGTGTTCCTCACATAATGGTACTACTCTCAAGCAACGCAGCCCCATGGTGTTCCTCACATAATGGTGCTACTCTCAGGCAACGCAGCCCCATGGTGTTCCTCACATAATGGTGCTACTCTCAGGCAACGCAGCCCCATGGTGTTCCTCACATAATGGTACTACTCTCAAGCAACGCAGCCCCATGGTGTTCCTCACATAATGGTACTACTCTCAAGCAACGCAGACCCGTGGTAGTCCTCACATAATGGTACTACTCTCAGGCAACGCAGCCCCATGGTGTTCCTCACATAATGGTACTACTCTCAAGCAACGTAGCCCCATGGTGTTCCTCACATAATGGTACTAGTCTCAGGCAACGCAGACCCGTGGTAGTCCTCACGTAATGGTGCTACTCTCAGGCAACGCAGCCCCATGGTGTTCCTCACATAATGGTGCTACTCTCAGGCAACGCAGCCCCATGGTGTTCCTCACATAATGGTACTACTCTCAGGCAACGCAGCCCCATGGTGTTCCTCACATAATGGTACTACTCTCAGGCAACGCACACCCGTGGTGTTCCTCACATAGTGGTACTAATCACGTGCAACAGCCAAACCCACGGTGTTCCTTACATAATGGTACTAATTTCAGGCAACGCAGACCCATTGTGTTCCTCACATAATGGTACTACTCTCAGGCAACGCAGCCCCATGGTGTTCCTCACATAATGGTACTACTCTCAGGCAACGCAGACCCGTGGTAGTCCTCACATAATGGTACTACTCTCAAGCAACGCACACCCGTGGTGTTCCTCACATAATGGTACTACTCTCAGGCAACGCAGCTCCATGGTGTTCCTCACATAATGGTACTACTCTCAAGCAACGCAGCCCCATGGTGTTCCTCACATAATGGTACTAGTCTCAGGCAACGCAGACCCGTGGTAGTCCTCACGTAATGGTACTAATTTCAGGCAACGCAGACCCATTGTGTTCCTCACATAATGGTACTAGTCTCAGGCAACGCAGACCCGTGGTAGTCCTCACGTAATGGTGCTACTCTCAGGCAACGCAGCCCCATGGTGTTTCTCACATAATGGTGCTACTCTCAGGCAACGCAGCCCCATGGTGTTCCTCACATAATGGTACTACTCTCAAGCAACGCAGACCCGTGGTAGTCCTCACACAATGGTACTACTCCAGGCAACGCAGCCCCATGGTGTTCCTCACATAATGGTACTACTCTCAAGCAACGCAGCCACATGGTGTTCCTCACATAATGGTACTACTCTCAGGCAACGCACACCCGTGGTGTTCCTCACATAGTGGTACTAATCACGTGCAACAGCCAAACCCACGGTGTTCCTTACATAATGGTACTAATTTCAGGCAACGCAGACCCATTGTGTTCCTCACATAATGGTGCTACTCTCAGGCAACGCAGCCCCATGGTGTTCCTCACATAATGGTACTACTCTCAAGCAACGCAGCCCCATGGTGTTCCTCACATAATGGTACTAGTCTCAGGCAACGCAGACCCGTGGTAGTCCTCACGTAATGGTGCTACTCTCAGGCAACGCAGCCCCATGGTGTTCCTCACATAATGGTGCTACTCTCAGGCAACGCAGCCCCATGGTGTTCCTCACATAATGGTACTACTCTCAAGCAACGCAGACCCGTGGTGTTCCTCACATAATGGTACTACTCTCAAGCAACGCAGACCCGTGGTGTTCCTCACATAATGGTACTACTCTCAGGCAACGCAGCCCCATGGTGTTCCTCACATAATGGTGCTACTCTCAGGCAACGCAGACCCGTGGTAGTCCTCACATAATGGTGCTACTCTCAAGCAACGCACACCCGTGGTGTTCCTCACATAATGGTACTACTCTCAGGCAACGCAGACCCGTGGTGTTCCTCACATAATGGTACTACTCTCAAGCAACGCAGCCCCATGGTGTTCCTCACATAATGGTGCTACTCTCAGGCAACGCAGCCCCGTGGTGTTCCTCACATAATGGTACTACTCTCAAGCAACGCAGACCCGTGGTGTTCCTCACATAATGGTACTACTCTCAGGCAACGCAGCCCCATGGTGTTCCTCACATAATGGTGCTACTCTCAGGCAACGCAGACCCGTGGTAGTCCTCACATAATGGTGCTACTCTCAAGCAACGCACACCAGTGGTGTTCCTCACAAAATGGTACTACTCTCAGGCAACGCAGACCCGTGGTGTTCCTCACATAATGGTACTACTCTCAAGCAACGCAGCCCCATGGTGTTCCTGACATAATGGTGCTACTCTCAGGCAACGCAGACCCGTGGTAGTTCTCACATAATGGTACTACTCTCAGGCAACGCAGCCGCATGGTGTGCCTCACATAATGGTACTACTGTCTGGCAACGCAGACCCGTGGTGTTCCTCACATAATGGTACTACTCTCAGGCAACGCAGCCCCATGGTGTTCCTCACATAATGGTACTACTCTCAGGCAACGCAGCCCCATGGTGTTCCTCACATAATGGTACTACTCTCAGGCAACGCAGCCCCATGGTGTTCCTCACATAATGGTACTACTCTCAGGCAACGCACACCCGTGGTTTTCCTCACATCATGGTACTACTCTCAAGCAACGCAGCCCCATGGTGTTCCTCACATAATGGTACTACTCTCAAGCAACGCAGACCCGTGGTAGTCCTCACTTAATGGTACTACTCTCAGGCAACGCAGCCCCATGGTGTTCCTCACATAATGGTACTACTCTCAAGCAACGCAGCCCCATGGTGTTCCTCACATAATGGTACTAGTCTCAGGCAACGCAGACCCGTGGTAGTCCTCACGTAATGGTGCTACTCTCAGGCAACGCAGCCCCATGGTGTTCCTCACATAATGGTGCAACTCTCAGGCAATGCAGCCCCATGGTGTTCCTCACATAATGGTACTACTCTCAGGCAACGCAGCCCCATGGTGTTCCTCACATAATGGTACTACTCTCAGGCAACGCAGCCCCATGGTGTTCCTCACATAATGGTACTACTCTCAGGCAACGCACACCCGTGGTTTTCCTCACATAATGGTACTACTCGCAAGCAACGCAGCCCCATGGTGTTCCTCACATAATGGTACTACTCTCAAGCAACGCAGACCCGTTGTAGTCCTCACTTAATGGTACTACTCTCAGGCAACGCAGCCCCATGGTGTTCCTCACATAATGGTGCTACTCTCAGGCAACCAAGCCCCATGGTGTTCCTCACATAATGGTACTAGTCTCAAGCAACGCAGACCCTTGGTGGTCCTCACATAATGGTACTAGTCTCAGGCAACGCAGACCCATGGTGTTCCTCACATAATGGTACTACTCTCAGGCAACGCAGCCCCATGGTGTTCCTCACATAATGGTACTAGTCTCATGCAACGCAGACCCATGGTGTTCCTCACATAATGGTACTACTCACAGGCAACGCAGACCCATGGTGTTCCTCACATAATGGTACTACTCTCAGGCAATGCAGACCCATGGTGTTCCTCACATAATGGTACTACTCTCAAGCAACGCAGACCCATGGTGTTCCTCACATAATGGTACTACTCTCAGGCAGCGCAGACCAATGTTGTGTTTATCACATAGTGGTACTAATCACGGGCGACAGCCAAACCCATGGTGTTCCTTACATACTGGTACTACTCACAGGCAACGCAGACCTATGGTGTTCCTCACATAGTGGTACTAATCACGGGCAACAGCCAAACCCGTGGTACCGAGCTCGATAGCTGCAGTCGCTTAAGTGCGGCCAGTACTCAGTAATCGGGAGATAGTGGGTTCGAACCCCACTGTCGGCAGCCCTGAGGATGGTTTTCCGTGGTTTCCCATTTTCACACCAGGCAAATGCTGGGGTTGTACCTTAATTAAGGCCACGGTCACTTCCTTCCCATTCCTAGGCCTTTCCTATCCCATCGCCGCCATAAGACATATCTGTGTCGGTGCGACGTAAAGCAAATAGCAAACCCGTGGTGTTCCTCACATAGTGGTACTACTCACAGACAACGCAGACCCATGGTGTTTCTCACATAGTGGTACTAATCATGGGCAACAGCCAAACCCGTGGTGTTCCTCACATAGTGGTACTACTCTCAGGCAACGCAGACCCATGGTGTTCCTCACATAGTGGTACCAATCACGGGCAACCGCCAAACGCGTGGTGTTCCTCACATAGTGGTACTAATCACGGGCAACAGCCAAACCCGTGGTGTTCCTCACATAGTGGTATTAATCACGGGCAACAGCCAATGCCATGGTGTTCCTCACATAATGGTATTAATCACGGGCAACAGCCAAAGCCATGGTGTTCCTCACATAGTGTTACTACTCTCAGGCAACGCAGACCCATGGTGTTCCTCATATTGTTGCACTACTCACAGGTAAGGCAGACCCATTCAGAATACAGGGGAGCCGACACAATCCAGCGCAGCGTACGGCACCGTTCTTTGCATGGACATATGTCTACGCAGCCGAGTGAAACCCCGCCCCCCGCCTCTGCGGCTCGGTGGATACACACGATGGTGCTAACCACAGGCAACGCGCATACCCGTGCTGTTCCTCATATAAGGATACTACTCCTAGGTAACGTAGATCCATGGTATTCTTCACGTAATAGTACTGAAAACAAGTAGTCTCATGGTTCTAATTCCATCATCCCTTGGTCGCCCTCATTTAGTCGCCTCATACGATGGGTAGGGGATACCGTGGGTCTGTTCTTCATCTGTGTCCCCCACCGACAGGGGGTTTCTTCCCTGTACACTCTGTAATTAACAAATTTCCACTGCCCAATTCTCATTTGTCTGTAACTTGTGTTGACGTCTGACGTTCAAACTACAGAAGGTTTGTCCAGCGCTTTTTAAATATGTTTCTTAGTTTATTGTTTGATATTTGAAGGGTTCAACAACGTAGGTGAACCAAGTCCGTCTGGGAGAGTTTATAGAAATTGATTCCTAGAGTTTCTGGGTCAGAATTAATTCCTGGAAATTTAAACTAATTTCAGAAAAATACTACATCGCTAGGGTACTTTCTAACTTAAATTTTGGCGTAAATATGAAATGACAAGATATTAACCCTGGAGAACAATTTTATTTAAAAGAAAATGGACTGGTTCACTCTGGTTGTGAATTTTACTTTTGAAAAAATGACTGTTTTAGCAGTGTATTGGAATGTTAAATATACTTTGTAATGGACATCACAGTTATTTCTATTTATTACGTAATTTAGTATAGAAATAGAGATTTTTTTACATTGTTTTCACAAAACCGTATCAGTACAATTCAGCTCAATCAGCGTACACAAATTTATGTAGTCGGGCTGAGTAGCTCAGACCGTTGAGGCGCTGGCCTTCTGACCCCAACTTGTGAGGTTCGATCCTGACTCAGTCCGGTGATATTTGAAGGTGTAGAAATACGTCAGCCTTGTGTACATTACAGAACACGTAAAAGAACTCCTGCGGTACTAAATTCCAGCATTTCGGTGTCTCCGAAGACCTTAAAAGTAGTTAGTGGAACGTAAAGTCAATAACATTATTTACGAATTCATCATTATGATATTCCGCGCTGTTTACAGTATCACTTGACCTTGCAGTCCTCTCAACTTGAAGATTCTTGAAGAAGTGATGATGAATTGGAGATATATAGAGTAAGAGGTGCATTATATCCTCCTTCTTAGCTGCAGAGATCGTTCGATGAATTCTAAATAGAGGCTCTTTAATGACAGGTGACAACAATAATAACTGTCCTGCACTCTTGTTTTGCGTAAAAATTACCCTCAAGAAAGACATACCTTCATTCTGAGTTTGCTTGAAAAGTATTTTCACGATTGAAAATTCTTAAGCAGATTAAATACTTTAATACTGACAATCGATAGATTTTAATTATGCTGTTTTAACGAAACTTAAGCATTTGTTTAGTTTTACATCTATTTTTAAAAATCACTTCGTACTACGCACCTCGAATGGCCTAGGCCTACAAAGTGACCGCTGCTCAACCTGAGGACATAGAGATTACGTAGTCAGCGCGATGAATCCTGTCGTCCAATATTCTTGGCTTTTTTGACGAGAGCCGTGACCGCACTGCCAGATAATATTATAATAATAATAATAATAATAATAATAATAATAATAATAATAATAATAATAATAATAATAATAATAATAATAATACCATGCGAGTTGGTCATGCGGTTACGGGCGCGCGGTTGTGAGCTTGCATCAGGGAAATAGTGGGTTTGAATCCAATTGTCAGGAGACCTGAAGATGGTTTTCCGTGGTTTCCCATTTTCACACCATGCCTTAACTAAGACCACGGCTGCTTCCTTCCAACTCCTAGGCCTTTCCTATCCCATCGTCACCATTCGATCTATCTGTGTCGGTGCTACATTAAACCACTAGCCAAAGAAAAGTTATAACCATAATAATAATAATAATAATAATAATAATAATAATAATAATAATAATCGTATGGCCTCAGCACCCGTGTGCAGACATTTTAATATGACGCCATCTGACTGCTTGCTCGTCACTTCTGACGTTCCGTTTTTACTCTTGGCCTACTAGATGTCAGTGTAAACTGAATTTCTCTTGGGCGTCTTTGGATGAGGTTTAATTAATATTGTTAGGTGAAGACATGAAATGTGTCACAAAATATCTTTTACTGTATATGGCGACATCGTACGACATGGAGCGTCGAATGGACCCTCCCCCCTCCTGCTACAATATCCGACTACTTTGCCGAGTTTGAACCCGCTATCTTGGGATCCTGAGGCAGACACTCTACCAATAATCCTCGGAGACAACTCACCGTCAAATTTCTCCTAACTAAATTGTCTCCGCGTCGTGCAGCTATTCTCAATCACACCCCGAACTATTCATGGGAGCTCCACGTGCCATTTTAACCACATGTCATTCTTAAATTTCTGGCAGTACTGGGAATTGAACCCGGAGGGCAGTTAATAGTGGTAGCAGTTACCCTATAGACGCGGACAGATATCTCCTCAATTGTAAATACATAGTCTGACTGGACTTCGAGCCAACTCTCAAAAACAGGGAAAAATCCCTGATATGTCGGTCAAGAGCCAAGCACTCTACGCTTACACGACGGGGCTAGTATATCATTTGTATAGCAGCACCTTCTCGAGGGGGAAATGTTTGTTCAAGCACTCTACGCTTACACGACGGGGCTAGTATATCATTTGTATAGCAGCACCTTCTCGAGGAGGAAGTGTTTGTTCTACTGTAGAATAAATGTTATGTTGTAGCGCAACATCGAACAGTCACTAGAAGAAGAGGGATGAACTCGTGATATTGTATACGTTCCATCCAGGTAAACGTTTTGATAAATAAATAAACCCTCAGATGCAACGTTTATTGTGAGTATCGACTGGATTTGTGTCTACTTGCGAGGCGAATTATATTTAGATAATTATTAAGTATATAATACCATACGCTCATCCCCGTTTTTAAGCGACTGTCAATATATACGGTGTGTGGGACTTATATACAAATAACCTAACAGAAGGTCGGCATGAATGTCCACAGTTCATAAAACAAGATATCTTTTCAAAACCATAGCGAATGGTTTGGCCGATAGAGGATCTTGAAGTAGAGTGTGATATTTGTGAGATAGGTAGTAGTTCCTTTTGCACCAAGGTGTGTACCACCCGACGTAACGTGCTTCAGGACACATTCTGTATGCATAATATGTAAGAAGCGATTCTAAATAACTTTACAGAATTTAATCTAAATTGGGAAAGTTCTTCTCCTTTTCTTCTTCTTTCACCGCCTTTCCCAACACCTGTGGATTTCGCGGGTGAGAAATATGTCCGACATGTGGACTTGGCCCTATTTTACGGCCGCATGCGCTTTCTGACGACAACCCTATGTAGGGGGACGTATTCAGTGGCTTCAGGTGGTATGCATGCGTAAGTTGTTTGAAAACATGCTGCGTACAAGAAGCGAAAGTGTTCACGCAGGAAAATATTATAATGTACGTTAGCAAACCCCTAAGTCATTCATCATTAAATACTACCTGACCTACAAACATGGAATTTTTAATTTCCTTTCTCTTTAAGTAAGGTATTATTTTGTCGTCATATAAATAATAAATCCCCTTATCAATCACCAGCAGAAAAGTATTTTTACTTTTCTACCTCACCCTATGCAGTTGATTTACGGTAAAATAATAAAATTTGAATACGATTCATATCAACAAAATTGCACAATTACATTTCAATTGATGATAATTTTGTAAATATAATCAAAGATTTGGTACCCGATTTTGTCAGACAAAGCCTATTATAGATTAAAATTGAGTCCGTTTTGGGCACCTAAGGAGTGATTTTTGGAAAACTAAAGCACCTTTGGTCCGTCATCTCAGAAGAGATGTTGCATAATGTTTAGAACGTAGAACGCCACCCGTCTGCTTTTTGAACATGGCTACAGAGTGTTGGCTGCATGCTAACGCTGCAGGCTGCGCTATGCCACGCACGCTCGACAAACACAACACCCTGCTCCTGTGTACACCTGATGTTCCCAGCATGATAACACGACCTCATTAGCCACGAGAGTCAACATAGTCGCTACATAATATATGCCCTTTGATTTATATTAGGGAGTGGATTTCAGCGAGTTGTAAGAAAAGTTTCATGAATATTAGGGGTTTAAAGGTCCGTGCCCCTAATGTTTATGCAACTCTTTAAACAGCAGCGTCGTGTGGCCTTGAACAAGCTTTCCACTCTTTGAACTCTGACTTTACAAATTCGCTACCTACGTCATGAATATTACAGTTTAACATAGCCTGAGGCCGCCTCAGTCAGCTCTGTAGGTAGAGGAGGGCATTTTTTAAAGATTTAAACATGAAAGATATAAAAATGGCATGTGTCCCCCGAAGAGGCCCAATGCATGTAGTTTGAGTTGACACCCTGTAAGGGACCAGAGCGTCTGTGAGGATGGGCTCTACCTGAGACGAATTTTAACATTGAAGATGGCACAAACCGATCCCTCGAAACTGAGGAATTAACCAATGACAGTTAAAATCTCCGACCATGCCGGAATTTGATCCCGAGACTCCTTGGACCAAGGACCATTTAACCAAGGAGCCGGGCAATAAATAAATAAATAAATAAATAAATAAATAAATAAATAAATAAAAGTCCGCCTTTGAGGTGTAGTGGTTAGTGTGATTAGCTGTCACAGTAAGATAGGAAGATGATTGAGAAATGAAATGATATTGGAGAGTGTTGCTGGAATGAAAGACGACAGGCAAAACCGGAGTACCCGGAGAGAAACCTGTCCCGCCTTCGCTTTGTCCAATCATTTCAGGCAATTCAGAAATGGGTTTCGTTGCAGGCGACAGATTTCTACAACGAGGATCTACAAGAACTTTTCCAACGCCACAAAAAGTGTTTCTATAAGCATGCGATTTTGTAGAAAAGTAGCTAATGCTGGCACATAGAGGAAGAAAATATGAATTTGCATGTGGGATCCGGAAACGCTTCCCTTGCCTCCACGCTCTCCGGACCTTAACCCACTAGATTTTTATTTGCGGGCATTTAAAAGCTATTGTGTCTCAAACCCCGATACCAGATGCAGAAAGTGTTCGTGCTTATACTGTACGAAACCATGCCCAATACTCCAGGAATACATTAGCACATCTGGGATTAAATACGACGCGACGGTGGTTTGATGCAGGTATTAATACTAACTGAGGACATTTAGAAGACTTCATGTTAGAAAGAGTTCCATATGTTATGCTGGTGTGTTCTGTTCCTGTGTGTTTACCATGATTAATGTATAAGGTACGATCACATAGTTTCCATTCGGCGGCCGTACAGTCCTGAATTGAGGTGGCAATATGGCAAAATCGCCGTGAGCACTGAGGCACTCATCCCACCGACGCACCAGTTTGAAGATCCCCGAGTGGTAAGACACTGTTACCTGCTGCATGAAGAAGTCCGTAACCGCCTGCTGTACATCCTCGTCCGACAGGAAACGTCGACCATTTAAGGCCCTTTTGAGGAGACCGATTGCGTGATAATGGCATGGGGAGAGATCAGGACCATACGCCACATCCACAGGCCGCTTGTTGTTGTCCGTAATGGATGAGGCTGGCCTCCCAGATCGACCGGCTTCTTGAGTCGAAACGCGACCCGCACGGAGCTTAGTGCACCATTCCACAACGGTGCATTCGGCAGACATGCTGCTCCATACACAGTCTTCATTCTCCGATGGATGGCCACGGGTGTTTGTCCTTCGAAAGCCAAGGATAACAGCACATTGGTCCTGTTTGGACGCATTTGGTAAGAACGTCGCCATAGTTCACGTGGCCGCTTTTAACGCACGCGCCCCTGCACGACACGACTGTCACACTAATCCCTTTACCTACTTATCTCTGCTTATAGGCTATATCCGGATCGGAGTCGCGCTACTCTGAATGTCCGCTGCAACGACGCCCTCAAACGGGAACTTTTCGATCACGCCTTATACGAAGTAGAGTTGTAGAAAATGAGTTCTCACATGGATAAAAAGCGTTTACGGACGCTTGCCCGCGTAACATACTTTCTTCTTCTACGTGTGAAGAATGTACCCTCAAAGTTTGGCCCTATCTTATTTTTACACCCTGTATGTAGTGGTTGTTATTTTATTGATATACGGTTCGTAATTAAAAACATAGCCTTCGTTCACGTCATCTTCTGTTACCTCCCGTACAGGGGAGATACGAGATTGAGGTACGTGATTGGAACTAATTATCTTTGAAGCACAGAGGTGGTTGCGGTTTCCAGACAGGTTCCTATATACAATTTAATATGTTAGGTGCACTGTGAAACCACTACTATTGCGCAATAGGAATACGGAATCAGCCCTATAGCACTGGGTACCGCTGTGAACAACACGTAATGTTACAACAGTCAGCAGACAGAGATGGAACCCAGTCCTTAAGTTTTTATTGGAGCCAGGATCCTGAGGCAGTAATAGATTGGAGCATTAACTTGATTAGGAATTATAATAGGCTGTTTTGCTGATGTTTATACAAATGCCATAGCAAAACTGTTGTGCAACACGATCTCCCGTAATGTAGCGAGAGTAACATAAACTTCAGGAGTTATAATAGGCTGTGTTTCTGATATCCATGCAAATATCATAGCAGAACTGTTCTGCAGTCCAATCTTCTCTACTGTAGCGAGAGGCATAACGTCTAGGGTTTCTAATAGGCTGTGTCCCTAATGTTTATGAAAATCTCATACCAGAACTGTTTTGCAGCCCAATCTTCACTATTGTAGCGGAAGATATATTACATCTAGGGGCTCTAATAGGTTGTGCCCTTAATGTATATGGAAATCTCAGAGCAGAACTGTTCTGCAGCCCAATCTTCACTACTGTAGCGAGAAATACATAACTTCTGCGGGCTGTAATGGACTGTGCCCCAAATGTTTATGCAAATCTCATCGCAGAACTGTCGGGCAGCCCCCCGCTCTTCCGTAATGTAGCGCGAGTAACATAACTTTCAGCCGTTATGATAGACTGTGCTCCTGATGTTTGTGCATATCTCTTAGCAGAACTGTTGTGCAGCCCGCTCTTCCGTAATGTAGCGAGACTAACATTACTATCAGGAGTCATAATAGGCTGTGCTCCTGATGTTTATGCAAATATCATAGCAGAACTGTTGTGCAAACCGCATTTCCGTAATGTAGCGAGAGTAACATAACTTTCAGGAGTTGCAATAGGCTGTACTCCTAATGTTTATGCAAATATCAAAGTAGAACTGTTGTACATCCCACTCTCCCGTAATGTAGCGAGAGTAACATAACATTCAGGAGATATATTAGGCTGTGCTCCTGATGTTGATGCAAATATCATAGCTTAACTGTTATGAAGCCCAATCTTCACTACTGTAGCGAGTGATACATTACTTCTAAGAGTTCTAATAGGCTGTGCCCCCAATGTTTATTAAAATCTCAGAGCAGAACTCTTCTGCAGCCCTATCATCACTACTGACTACTGTAACGAGAGATACATTAACTTCTAATGGTTCTAACGGGCTGGCTGTGGCCCTAATGTTTATGTAAATCTCATAGTAGAACTGTTGTGACTCCCGCTCCTTCGTAATGTAGAGAGTAGCGTACGTTTCAGGAATTGTAATAGGCTGTGCTCTTGATGTTTATGTAAATCTCATAGCAGAACAATTGTGCAGCCCGCTCATCCGTAATATAGCGAGAGTAATATAATTTCTAGTGGTTGTAATAGGCTATGCCCCTAATGTTAATGCAAATCTAATACCAGAACTGTTGTGTAGCCCACTCTTGTGTAATGAAGCGAGAGTAACATAACTTTCAGGAGTTATATTAGGCGGTGCTCCTGATGTTGATGCAAATATCATAGCTTAACTGTTATACAGCCCAATCTTCACTACTGTAGCGAGAGATACATAACTTCTGGAGGTTCTAATGGGCTATTCCCCTAAAGTTTATGTAAATCTCGTAGAAGAAATGTTGTGCAGCCCGCTCCTCCATAATGTAGTGAGAGTAACATAACTTCTAGGGGTTCTAACGCGCTGTGCCCCTAATGCTTATGCAAATCTCAGAGCAGAACTGTTCTGCAGCACAATCTTCACTACTGTAGCGAGAGATACATAACTTCTAGGGGTTCTAATGAGCTGTACCCCTAATGCTTACGCAAATCTCACAGGAGAACTGTTGTCCGGGATTGAGTACACTTGTTACGCACTGCAGTACGTTTTCATTCTAACCAGCAAATGCTCAATCACATGGGCTCTACACATGATATTACAGATGTACTTACATACAACCTCCATGCGGCCTTCCCCGTGTACGGAGGTGAACGACGGAGCCTCAGCGGACACCTCACAGCGGTACAGTCCTGAAGTCTTAAGGCTCACGTTTCGAAGCAGCACCTTCTGGCTGTCGGACGAGTGATGCTGGAATAGAACAAATAATTCATGTTACATGAAACATAATGTTACGGCCTTACGTTGAAACAAAATAGGAGGGAACCACGTAATTTGACGTGAATATTATAGTGAACTATCTCATATATGGCCTTACAACCTCTTGAAAAACTATTAACATCGAAATATTTATGGGCTGTTGGTCTATCTGGAATTATCGTAAGGAATTTCCCAACGCCATTGTAACCGCGGTAACCAATGTTCGTTATCTATGTGTATTATGTCAGTAGCGTCATTTGTGCATTGCTAT